>NC_134792.1:14690064-14882564 GCF_046742065.1 Oratosquilla oratoria
TGGCGTGAGAGAAACACTGAAAGATTATTTCAGCTCCCCAGCTGGTTCAATGCCTTGGCAAAATGATAAAATATAAGTAGACAAACAAACTTGTGTAGGAATATTTGTTGAGTGAGCTAAGGAGATGCATTTCCGCAGTGGATAATAGGCTGTTATTATACATATGGAATTTCTTTCTTCGGTTAATAATGTGTATTTTTTTTTCTCTCAGTACCTTGGCAATATGATAAGTATGCAAACATTATTGTATAGGAAAATTGTTTAGTGAGGATAGGAAATGCATTTCCACAGTGGACATTAGGCTATTGTATGGAATTTCTTACCTTCACAACCCAGCTGCCTGCTTATTTCAACACAGCTTCTTCTTTTCGCCACGTTATCACTGTAGTGCAGCGAAGTCAGGTCATACAGCTCTGGTGTACCTTTTGACTAATTCTATTAGCATTTCATCTGAATCCACAAAATTAAAGTAAGTTTTGTAGGATATATTTTATTCAGTTGGTGCTTATGTATATCCTAGCTGTACGCATTGTCATTGTATCAATGATAAATAAAAAGAAAACGTATTTTTATCATATTTCTAACTTTCTTATGATCCCATTGTGGTGTTTTCTTTGGATTATCCATGGTTTGGTAGGACAGAAGGTAACACTACTTGCTTATATGAAGGCTGAATCTCGACTGGAGTGGAGCAGGAGGAGCAGGACCGTGGCAACTGAGTTCACACTGGCGCTCACGGTCCGATCTCGCTCCAGCAAAAATATCTTTTGACGGAACCGTGACCAGAGCGAAACCGGAGCGAGAGCGAAGCGAAACCGGAGCGAGAGCGGAGTGAAACCGGAGCGAGAGTGCCAGTGTGAATGCTTCCATTGAAATTAATGAGACAATATTGGACCGGAGCGAGAGCGGACCGCGACCGGACCGATAGTGTGAATCAAGCATTAGGGAATCACGCCTTCAGTCCTGAGAAACGTTTGAAACGTCTTCTCCTTTTTATTTTTATCAACGTTTGGTGCATATGCCATCCACTTATAACTATACATCAAATACATCAAAAGTAACATAGATTGAACATAATGTCAATGTACAATACACATACAATTGTGAAAACAGTGTGATATAGTACAATGTTTTCATAACCACTCGTGACAATCAGATATTTGCAATGGCCGCCTAATGAGAAGACATGTCTAAAAGTTTAAGTATTGTGCCTATGTTTTGTGGATTTGGAGAAAACGCAATCATGAATTAATACAGGATATCATAAGAAGGTACTGAGTTGGAGAAAATACTTTAGAGGCTGTGATAACTTTTTATGGTGGGTGTGAAGCTGATGTGTGGCCAATAAAGTGAGAGTATGAGATGGATGATGGGTTAAAACTGGGGTGTCATCGTGACTGTTTATTTTTTATTTGTTTGGGGGGTGAAGAGAGAAGTGAACGCATGGGTTTTGAGTTGCTGGAAATTTGTCAAAAATGGATGCTGAAGTCGCAAGTGGATGGTACGAATCAGCTGGCTACGTGAGAATCAGCAAATGGAGGTAAGAAAATGCAAGAAAGATTAGGCATAACATTTGCTACAGCATATACACTATAGGAAAAAAAAAAAAACGAACACACACATGGGGGTGTTGTTTGTACCTAGGTATTTGCAAGTATACGCTCTCGCTCCACTCGTTCGTCCTTAGTATTCTGTTTCGACAGGTATCTTTTCTGTTGTGTGAGGAGTGATTTGAAAAAAAAAAAGTTGCACTTTCTGTTAAAAGTTATGGGTTTTATGTAAAAGCTTAGAAAAGCACAACTGTTTATTGTTCTTCAAAGGCACATTATACTTGACACAAATAGGTTTATGTTCAGACAAAAATATATCAACCTTTCTACAGTGTGGCTTCACCATGACTGAATTGTAATGGCGTGGCGTCTCCCTTAGCGTGGGAAAAGTCTCTCAGGCCTAGCAACTGAACTTTGTTACACGACATGCAAATAAGTGCAGATTATGCAATAAATCAAATGAAAAATGCCTACTATATATCTTATTGTATATTCAATAAAAAACAACACAAGATACATAATAACAAATATTTATATTTCAACACTTTCTTTACCCTTTGGTTAGTATGTGGCTTACATAATTATTGTATATATTTATTGTATATGTATCTCCTTTATTGTATATGTAACACTTCTTTATTATACATGGGTACTTAATATCAACATATATTTATTGTAAATCTTTTGTATAAATAAGCCTATGTAGTCATTACATTATATAAGTGCCCTATACACAATTATATAACCGATTATATATACGTCATTAGGCGTATGCGTCTTGCCAATTGTTCGTCTCATAGCATTAAGGTGTTAAATATATGTTACCCTCAACCATTTTACATACATATTCATCATTATATGTAATTGTTCTCTTGTTTCTGTATATTCTTATGTATATACCTAGAGATGTTTGTATGTATTGTTTTGCCTAATCTTTTTCCCGCCTGGCCACAATGTATCAGGAAATAGGGCACGGGCGCGTCATGATGCCCCAAGCATTCGCTTGTGACAGATCACTTCCTGCCATACTTGTGTGTAGACCTACGCAATAAACTCCTACCAAAAATACTGCGTGTTTGGCTCTTACCACAGTGGTTACCTCCCGGAGTGACCGTGCCCAAGTGACGATATCTCCCCTGCCCGTAAAATACAAGTATATAAATACACACACTCCCACTTGCACAAACGACACAGTGGCGGGATTGGTAGAGAATCAGATGTATTTTTCTGAGATATCGGCGGTACCTGGTTCGAATCCTGCCCGGGGTTGAATTTTTTTTCAGTATCGCTGCGCTTCGTGTCGTTACTCCAACTCTCGTGGGCGGGGAGTTGGGTATGTGTGTGCGTGTAAGTTCATAGCTCGGACATACGAGCTCTGAGTTCTCTTCCGGGAGGGAAATAGCTGTCGATCACGAGTCCAACACGTGATCCAAAACACCAAGATGAATCACACACACACACATACACATACACACGTGAACATGTACACACATAAACACACACGACGATATATCCCCTTCCTGTAAAATACAAGTATATAAATACACACACACGCGCGCGCGCGCGCGCAGACACACACACACATACACATATAAGAACGTGTACACATATAAGCACACACGACGATATCTCCCCTTCCCGTAAAATACAAGTATATAAATACACACACACACGCACACACACATGCACACACACACACACACACACACACACATACACACACACCCACACACCCACACACACATGTGAACGTGTACACATATAAGCACACACGACGATATTTCCCCTTCCCGTAAAATACAGGTATATAAATACACACACACACACAGAGGAGATTTGAGAGAGAGAGGAGATTTGGTAACTATTTACAGAATCATGAAAGGCATAGAAATTATTAATAGAGAGGATCTAAAATAATGGGATGAAAGAAATACAAGAGGACACGGAAAGAAAATCAAGAAAGACAGCTATAGAAGAGATCTGAAAAAGAATAGCTTTCCTCACAGAGTAATATATATTTGGAACAAGTTAGATGAGAAAGTAGTGTGTGCAAAAACAATACATGAATTTAAAAATAGTTTAGATAAAATTATATATAAAGACGGGACACCACGAGCATAGCTCCCCTTCCCGTAAAATACAACTAGGTACAACTAGGTAAACACACACACACACACACACACACACACACACACACACACACACACACACACACACACACACTGATAATAACAATGAGCTAGAGAGAGAGATAACGGGGGGAAAATATAATAATTCCAGTCTTCCTTAGCGTTTCACAGTTTTCTTCAGTGTTTCACAAAGAGAACACGGAAGCAGCCAGATGACGTCAGAAGCTGCGCAGAACGGGTCAAACTGTTAGACCTGGTGTATATAGATCTTGATACTACAAGCATTAAAGTACATGGTTTTAAGAAACTCGTGATTATTTCTTTTTGACACGTTTTGACTTTCAACATCATGCCTTACATTATAATTTTGTTCTTTATTGACACCTTCCTCTACAGTATATTGACATTTGGTCCTTCATTGACATTCATTGCCTGAAGGGCATTTCCCCCATCACGGACATCTGGTCCCTCACGGTCATCCAATCTCTAATGTACACATTGCCCCCTTCCGTCACCGCGTCCCACACCGGCCACCGTCGTTCATTGACATTTCAATAGAAAAGTCAGTAGAAGCCGAGCCTTTTAGGCTACTATGAAACACTGCATTGTTATGAGAGGGTGAACACGACACGTTGCCACTAACCACTGACACTAGAGCACTACGGTTGCCGGAACCGTAAACCTTCAATGTTTCGGCGACACGGGCAAATTTGTCCAAGGTCTGTATACACCAGGTCTAACCGTTTGAACCGTTCTGCGCAGCCTCTGACGTCATCTGGCTGTTTCCGTTTTCTCTTTGTGAAACACCGAAGAAAAATGTGAAACGCCAAGGAAGACTGAAATTATTATATTTGCCCCCCCCCCTCCGTTATCTCTCTAGCTCATTGCTATTATCAGTGTGTGTGTGTGTATTTATATACTTGTATTTTACGGGAAGGGGAAATATCGTCGTGTGTGCTTATATGTGTACACGTTCACATGTGTGTGTGTGTGTGTGCGTGTGAATGTGTGTGTGTGTGTGTGTATTTATATACTTGTATTTTACAGGAAGGGGAGCTATCGTCGTGTGCGCTTATATGTGTACACATTCACATGTGTGTGTGTGTGCGTGTGTGTGTGTGTACTTATATACTTATATTTTACGGGAAGGGGAGATATCGTCGTGTGTGCTTATATGTGTACACGTTCACATATGTGTGTGTGTGTGTGTATTTATATACTTGTATTTTACGGGGAGATATCGTCGTGTGTGTTTATATGTGTACATGCTCACATGTGTGTGTGTATGTGTGTGTGTGTGATTCATCTTGGTCTTTTGGATCATGTGTTGGACTCGTGATCGACAGCTATTTCCCCCTCGGAAGAGAGCTCAGAGCTCGCATGTCCGATCTATAAACTTACACGCACACACATCCTCCAACTCCCCGCCCACTAGAGTTGGAGTAACGACTCGAAGCACAGCGACACTGAAAAAATTCAATCCCGGGCAGGATTCGAACCAGGTACCGCCGAATCCTCCGTATTTTGGGTCTGACTCTCTATCAACCGCGCCACCGTATTATATGAGCAAGAGAGGGTGTATGTATATATATATATATATATATATATATATATATATATATATATATATATATATATATTTGTATTTTACGGGAAGAGGAGATATCGTCGTGTGTGCTTATATGTGTACACGTTCACGTGTGTGTGTATGTGTGTGCGTGTGTGTGTGTTTATATACTTGTATTTTACGGGAAGGGGAGATATCGTCGTGTGTCCTTATATGTGTACACGTTCACATGTGCGTGTGTGTGTGTATTTGCAGGGAAACGATGAAAATTATCATTTGGCTTAATTCCTCTTTGGTTTGAGCCACAACCCTTAATGGCACAATAAGCCATATTGTCAAGATCTATATATACCGGTATATATATATATAATCTTCATTGTCAGAATATAACTAATTGCATGGAGCGGTGCGATCGGAGGCAGCAACATGTCCATGTGACGAACCAGCTACAACTAACAGCGATGGGACGCGCGAACCCCACTTTGAGCAGCCAGGTGACGTCACGGGCCCGCTGCGCCAACACCCTCGAAATTCGGTCGGAAGTGGTTAGACCTGGTGTATATAGACCTTGTGTAGTATTAGGAACAAACTCCAAGAAATCCAGGCGTATGTCAAAAGCGAAAATCTCGATATGATAGGAATAACCAGGACATGATTAAATGGTGGAGAGTTTGAAGCTGATTTTAAGATCTCTTGGCTCTAGAGAGTCACTATTAATATTTTATGTGTATTTTTGATATCTTGTAATATGTTTGTCTCCCTTTTCCCCCTAAAAGTACGCTCCGCTCTTGTGTGTGTGTGTGTGGGGGGGAGTCAAAGTAGTGGTTGTGATATAATGAAATAGAATGTAATGTAACGTAATGCTTAATTTATAACTGCGTATTTACCTACGCGCATTCTCTAGCGCAGCAAGCAACATACGCCAATACGTCGATGCCACCTCATATGATATATTACTATGTATACCTAAGCATACATTCTATTCGTATTCAGCCCTACCTTTTCCTGTAAAATCTTAGCATGTAGACCAGGGGTTCCCAAACTTTTCAGCTCATCGAACTGACATAGAACTGATTTTCTATAGACCCCCAAACTATCAATTCACGAATTATGTCAGTTTATTTTAGTATTGGTGTTGTTAGTGTTATTAATACTAGTAATATTATTATAGTTGTTATCATTATCATTATTATTATAATTATTGTTATTATCATCATAATTTTAGTTATCATTAGTGTTACTATCATCATTATGATTGTTATATTTTTTGTTGTTGATATTATGTTTTAATTCTTTACTGTAGTTCTTGTTTGGTCTCATAAATCACTTGTGATGATTCTAAAGTACCATAGTAACAGTTTTCGTGTTTGTGGATTTTACTTATTCTATTAGTTTATTCCATTTATTATTATTATTTTTTTAATTTTGATCCGTTATATAAGGGCCAAATAGCAACATTCATCAAGGCGACGGCATTCCAATAATGATACAGACATTTTCACATATACATAAACATAAGTTTTTTAAAATAAACAAGCCCACCGGCTGCGCCGGCCCGGCTACGCCGGGGGCCTTGGCCTGCGGCGCTGCGCGCCCTGGGCTACGCCCCTTTTTTGGAAAATAAAATATCAAAATCATATTGCTTTTTATTTCTTGTCAACATCTAGCTGTTCTCGCAAGTCCTTCGAGTTCTTCTTCTTCGAGTTCTTCTTCTTCTTCTTCTTCTTCTTCTTCGAGTTCTTCGAGTTCTTCTTCGAGTTCTTCTTCTTCGAGTTCTCCTTCTTCTTCGAGTTCTTCTCTTTCGAGTTCTTCGAGTTCTTCTTTTTCGAGTTCTTCGAGTTCTTCTTTTTCGAGTTCTTCGAGTTCTTCTTTTTCGAGTTCTTCTTCTTCGAGTTTTTCGATTTCTTCTTCGAGTTCTACTTCTTCGAGTTCTTCTTCTTCCTCTTCTTCGAGTTCTTCTTCTTCTTCTTCGTCTTCTTCTTCTTCTTCGAGTTCTTCCTCTTCTTCTTCTTCGATTTCCTTCGAGTTCTTCTTCTTCGAGTTCTTCTTCTTCTTATATATTCATAATTTACCAATAGCTTTAAGAGTGATATTATATATTCTTTATTATATTACTATAAGTAATATTCAAACCAATAATATTACACAAGATCGTCATCTTGATGTTCATTCACGATGTGGTTGCGTGTATGTGAAATTCTCCCTACATGCACAGAATGGGGAGGATTTTCGTCTCAGAGTGAACTGACATGGTTTTTCTTTAAGTTTAGATACTGGTTGGTTGATTATTCTCATTATTTCAGTACGGGAAGAGAACAGGATCATTTCATGCTAATCCTTTAATTTTAAAGACTGCCTTTTGACCCCATAGTAATTTACTGACCCCTTTCGACCCCCCTAGCAATCTACTGACCCCATTTCGACCCCTTGGATGGTCTCATCGACCCCTTGGATGGTCTCATCGACCCCTGGGGATCGATATCGATCCCCTAGCAGTCTACTGACCCCCTTTAGACCCCTTGGCTATTTGTCGACCCCCTGGATGGTCTCATCGACCCCTGGGGATCGATATCGACCACTGTGGGAACCCCTGATGTAGATTATCTATATGTATCCAGGTTCATAATGTAATTCTGTTTATACTGTATAAAGATGTCCTACGTAGATAGATTAGACGCGGCACCTCTGTATACCCGTTGGTTGTTTGTACGTGTTTAACTTAATAATACTAAATACCATGTAACCTTGTGGCGACGCGCCACCAGTCTAGACCAGACTGACCGCGACGCATTTCTGTTCTGTTCTGTGAAATTTGGGAATACTATTCCCACGGGCTTTTAGGTGAGCCCGTTTGGAGGGTGATTTAAATTATGAGTGTGTGAGGGTTTAACCACACCCACTCATGCAATCACAAGATGTGCATACGTATGTGGTATACGCATACACATCCCGGTGAATGCACCCTTCCTAACATGAGCGGTGTATACATGTGTAATAAATGTGTGACATTGAAATATAAATATAAGTTTAAAGGGGGGGGGGGACACTCCACCAGCCGACGCAGTTCGAATTGGCTTAAGTGGCGGGGCAATACTTGAGGTAGTGGTCAAGGGTGGCTTCTTGGTGGCGGCAATGTTGACATCTTTTTTCTCCTGCTGTCGGGTTGGTCTTGATCTGCCAGAAAAAACGGTCCTCCCGCCGCAGACGGAAGAGCAGAGTTTCCTCTTTTCTTGGTGTGGAGCGAGGAAATACAAGGGGCTCGTAGTCTGTGACTGCCCTGTACCACCTCGCCCTTTCTGATACCTCTGCCTCCAGTCTGTGCTGAAGGAACCGTTGTACCTGATTAAGAGCCCTGGTGCGTATGCGCAACTGATTTCTGCTGAGAGGGACGACAACATCGACTTTGGGTCTTTGGCGCGCCGCTTCTGCTGCGGCGTCGGCTAGCTCATTACCTGGAACGCCCACATGGCTCGGCACCCAGTTGAGCGTAACACTCCTGCCTTGCTGGTGTAGCTTCAGCAGGAGTGCTAGGATGGAGGTCAGTAGGCGTACATTGTCGCTGGGCTGTGTTGAATCTAAGCTGCCTAGCAGAGACTGTGAGTCCTTGTGGATCACTACAGGACCAGTTCGTGATATTAGAGCATGCTCTAACGCTCCTTGTACCGCTATGGCCTCAGCTTGGAGAGTGGACGCATGATCAGATACTCTCCTGCCGAAGGTCAAACCATCCGTCACGAAAGCAGCCCCCGCACTACGGGGCCTGTTGGGGTCTACGGAGCCATCCGTGTAATAGACCGCCATTCCAGGTTCCGACAGTGCGCGGATGCCTTGTAGGGCCTGCGTTCGTACTCTTTCCTGGTCACATAACTTCTTCTTACTGGGAAGCTTTGTGACAACGAAGGTTGCAGGTATCGACAGCCATGGTGGTGGGGACTTGAACTCTAGGTGTGGAGAGTCCCTACCCTTCTCAAGGAGAGCTCTGGTGAGCCTGAAGGAGTCCAGGAGCCCAGCCGCCTGAGATAGCCAGGTACCGGAGTGGATAAGATTATCCACCCGTCCCAGAGCTATCACAAGGCTCTGACTCAGCTCAGTTATCCTGGGGCTCTGGACCACCCGTCCCAGAGCTATCACAAGGCTCTGACTCAGCTCAGTTACCCTGGGGCTCTGGACTATCTTGGCAAGAAAGTCGACCTCCAGCCTTCTGACCCGTGATGTTAATGAAGTCAATGAAGCCTCCATCTGGAGGTTAATCTTGGTCCAAGGTGGAGCTCCCAGGATAATCCTTGCTGCGGCATTTTGGCAAGGCTCCAGGTCTTCAAGCTTGGCAGTCGCCACATTTATGAGAGCTGGGGCAGCGTAATCCACCAGACTGCGGACTGCTTGCACATAGAATGTGCGAAGGACCTGAAGCGTGGCACCAAGTTCCTTCCCCGTCATTGCTCTCATAACTGTGGTTCTTGCCTTCAGTCTCTCCTTGAGATAGGCTAGTTCCTTCTGAAAGGTGAGCCTCCCATCAATCCAGACCCCCAGGTACTGAAACTGGTGAACCCAGTCCAGCCTAAGATCCTGGATGGTGAGGTGCTCCCCTTCTTTCCAAAGTCCTAATGCCATGGCCTTCGATTTTGTAGGGGAGATCTTTAACCCTAACCTGCAACATTCTGTCGCCACAGTGCTTAAGCAGCGCTGAGCCCTGTTGAAGCACCGCCGTTTCCCAGTAATTATGAGTGCAGTGTCATCTGCATAAGAGATAACCTTGCACCCATTGGGTAGAGGTAATGCCAGAATGTTGGAGACGAGCACATTGAACAGAGTGGGGCTGAGGACACCCCCCCCCCCTGTGGAGTGCCATTCTCCAGCATTCTGGCCTCTGATATGTGACCCTGAAATCTTACTTTCGCAGACCGGTGACTGAGATAGTCAACAATCCAAGAAAGCAGCTTACCTTTTACGCCCTTGCGAGCAAGGGTGTCTAACATCACAAGTGGACTGGCCAGCTCGAACGCCTTTTCCAAATCCAAAAAGACCACGATGGACGGAGTGCCACTGACAGCAATGAGGAGTGTTGCTATACTGTTTGCTGTGCCAGTGCCCTTGCAGTAAGCATGTATATGCTCATGCATTGGGCCCAGTTTCCATAGCAGCCTGTTTAGCACCATCCTCTCCGCTGCCTTCCCCTATACAGCTTGTCAGGCTGATGGGGGCGATAAACACCAGGTTCTTTTGGCTTTGGAATTGGCGTTATGATTGCCGTCTTCCAGGCTGTTGGTAGCTTGCCAGTCCTCCAAGACTCGTTAATCACCCTTAGAACTGCCTCGTCACCCGCTGGCCCAAGATGGGTCAGCATGGAATAGGTGATGAGGTCCTCTCCAGGTGCCGTGTCTGAGCTGGTCCTGTGTGTGACCCGTAGCTCCTGAAACGTAAAGCTAGTGTCAGTATCATCCGACCGACTCATCATGTCCTCAACACTATGGCGCCTCACTCCTTGGAGGTCCTGCAGTGTGTCTTGAACACACTGCGGGAGTGAGGTGCTGCTGGAGCGAGAGACAAACTCCTGCACCAGCCGCTTCGCCTCAGCATCAGGGGCATGATGAGCGCGTCGTAGTTGAGTCCTGCCAGTAGCGTTACGGAGCTTGGACCACAGCTCTGCTAGGGAGGTGTGAGCGTTAAAGCCCTCACACCATTCAAGAAATTTAACTCTTCTGGCATCTGCAGCTATGACATGAGCGTCACGAACTGGAGCGCGCAAGTTGGCCAAATTGGTCTGAGTACGGTGCCGTTGGAAAACACGCCTAAGCATGTTCACCCGATGGTTGGCTTCTCTCACCTCGGGAGTATAATACCAGCTGTTCTTATGTTCCCTGGGGGACTGGCGAGTCTTTGGGATGGCTCTGTTGGCAGCCACCTGAATGGCTGCAGAAAAGTCAGCTTCTAACGTTTCCACGTCCTGTGGTGGAACGTAGGACTCTGCCCATTCTTCAACAGATCTCTCAAAGACTGGCCAGTTTGCCAGAGCTGTCTTCCACCTGGGAACAGGTAATACAGCTGGTATGGGTGGTGCATCACGTATGTGCACAGAGACACCGAAGTGATCACTAGTGACAATAGGATGCACCTCCCAGGTTACCCTAGGGAGGAGAGTGGCCGTCGCCAAGGTCAGATCAAGTCGTCCACCTTGCACGTGCGTCGGATTACCATAATTCTACAACGCAATGTCAGGGCATTCATCTAATACGTAACTTAAGTGGCGCCCAGCGACATTGGACCCTTGGGGCGACACTAAGATATTATGATGGGCGTTGAAGTCCCCTCCTATGATGAGGAGCCTGTCCGCAGCAAGAGCACACGCTTCTCCAAGGTCCAGTTCCGCTCTGTGGCCCCTGTATATGTTATAGATGGTGTACGTTTCGTGGGGTCGATGGAGTCGAACCGCAAGAACTTCTACACCATCTCCACATGATACAGGGTCCATGATCTCACTGCAGGGGATGGATGATTTGACTAAGATCATGCACCCCCTAGTAGTGGGTAAGCGAGGAAGGGAGAAGATGCGATATCCCGGAAATCGCACCTCATCGCTCACCAATGTCTCCTGGAGAAGTATGATATCGTAATCATGCTCTTGCGCAAGCACAAGGAGATACGAGTTTTTACTGCGGAACCCGTTTATGTTCCACTGTAGCAACCTTAAGTGATTATTGAACAGGGCAACTTTCTTCCCTGTCTATTTCCATTACTGTCTCATCTTGTCCTCCCCGGTCAGAAGACAAGATGGGTTGCGTCTTTGTAACAGTGGGGACATTTCCCTCCTCATCAGAAGAGGAGTCTTCAGGCCTAAGTGCATAATGGCGCTGGGGCTTAGCAGAAGGCATTTTCCTCGTCTTTGACGATGTAGGTATTGCTTTCCCAATGGTAAAAGTGGGTGTGGCGGGCTTGGGGGAAGTGGAAGGGGAGGAGGAGGAGGCAGAGAAAGAGGAAGAGGCAGGGAAGAGGCGGGGGAGGAGGCGGGAGATAAGGAGGTAGAGGGGGAGGGACTCCTCTCCTTTCGCCTAGGGTTTCTCTTCTCTTTAAGGAGTTTGAGCACATTCTTGACGGCCCTATCCACCATGACTAGCATCTTCTCTGGATCGCTTTCCCCTAGGGTAGTGGCGACTGCAGAGACGACACCAGTCACAATAAGGTCGATATCATGCTCCCTAAGGGGGATGACATCAGACGGATACTGAGGTGGAGGGGGCTGCCGTTCCTGTGCTCGTGGGGTTGGTACTGGGGGCGTGGGCCTGGCTTTAGGTTTGGGGTTGGGATTGGAGGCAGGCGTGGGTTTGGAGGCGGGCGCGGGTTTAGAAGTGGGCGCGGGTTTGGAGGTGGGAGTGTGTTTAGGTGCGCTTGCTTTTTTGGGAGCTGGTTGTGTTTTTGTGGTTGTCTGTGTGGGAGCTGGTTTCAGTGATGGAAATTGCTCCTGATTGTTCCTATCAAGAGCACTAGGTGTAGATGGCTGTGTAACTGTGGTGGGAGAGTGCTTCCTGCTGCCCCATACAAATGTTCCTGGGGGGGGGGGGCAGGTATGAAGTCCTGTTCCTTCTCTGTCCTCTCCTTACAGGCAATGGCCTGGACTTTACGCACTGCGCACGAGGTATTCCAGGCGTGGTGCTTCTTGCCGCAATTGGGGCACTTGGCAACAGTTTCAGTGCCAGCCTTGAACTTGTTAAGGCAAATCTTAGTGGCATGAGGCATGCTGCAAATGCCGCATTTGGGTTGCTTCGAAGTGCACCGCGCCTGGTGATGACCATGGCGCTGACATCTGAAGCAACGGAGAGGATCAGGGATGCACGTTCGTACATCATACTTGCCATACCATCCCAGGTCAATTTTGTCAAAGGGTTCGCCTTTGATGGTTATCAAGACTTGGCGTGTGGGCGTCTTATCCCATCGGCGCATTCTCGTGGCCGCGATTACCTGACTGTGGTCTTCGATGGCCTCAGTCATGTAGCTGGTCGGGTAATCGTGTACCACGAGTCTATGCTTTTTATCCTCCGGGTTTAAGCGCTCCAGGATCACAGGCTTGCCATCGAGCGACTTGATCGCGTCCAGCTCCTCGACGAGTTGATAAGTGCTCGGTAACAGTAGCACGTTACCATCGCCAAGGGGCCGGAGGGACAGAAGCTTGCCACGGAGGGGGCCCTTCTCCAGAGCTCTTACCACCTCAAAAGCCGTGTCATACCCCGCCGAGGGTACGACCTTAAAGGTGGGGAGCTTGCCACCCTTTCCACTAGGAGGGGCCACCACGACAGCAGCTTCATCGTCCGATGGAGGCGCTGATCCTGGAGCGCATCGACGCCTTTTCGGCACGCCAGTCACGGAGTCAGTAGCCGCCATGGCGGTACTGATAACGAAAAAAATCTAAGTTTCGGTACTTGTGCAACAGACTCGTGAAAGAAAAAAGAAGAGGAAGAAGAAAAAAACAACAACGTAATTATTAAGGAGCGGGGGGGGGGGCGTTTACTAACGCGTTGGTGCTAATTCGCCTAACGAAACCTGTCTACCTCGCAAGCAGTCGATCAAATACGAAGCCCGAGTGCGCCTAGACGCGCGAGACCGGGCTTGTCTTGACGTAAGGGGTCCCACCTCTCCCGCCGTAAAGGCAATTTTTGAAAGAACCGCAAGGGCTATGCCGATCGTACAGGGAGAGTTATGGCATGTGTGTGTATAATTTGGGAGAGAGGCTCCCACGGGCTTTAGGTGTGAGCCCGTTTGGTGGGTGAATGTACATACGAGTGTGTGTGGGCCCAGCCACACACACTCATACATTCACAAGATGTGCACACGTATAGGAATGCGCATGCACATCTCCGTGAATGCACCCTTCTCAATATAACTGACTATGATGGTAGGTGGTGACATCTTGGTGTATATAATGTAAGAAAAAGGGGTGGGGGTGATCCAATGTATGAGTGTGTGTGACCTTGGCCACACACACTCATACATACATTAGATGTGCATACGTATGCAATATACGTATGCACATCACCATGAATACACCCTTCCGGACAATAAGCATATATATATTGAAATTAAAGGGGGGGGGGTGATTCAATGTACGAGCGTGTGTGGCCTTGGTCACACACACTCATACATACATTAGATGTGCATACGTATGCAATATACGTATGCACATCGCTATGAATTCACCCTTCCGAACAGAGACATGTATATATAATATATAAAGGGGGGGCTGACACTCCACCAGCCGACGCAGTTCAAACTGACTTAAGTGGCTGCATAGGCGGCGCACAAGACCCTCAGATGTTGTCGGAGGCCCTCTCCTCAGAAAAGCAGTTGCGGGGCAATGCTTGAGGTAGTGGTCAAGGGTGGCTTCAGGGTGGCGGCAATGATGGCATCTTTTTTCTTCTGGTGTGGGGTTCGTCTTGATTTGCCAGAAACAATGGTCCTCCAGCCGCAGACGGAAGAGCAGAGTTTCCACTTTTCTAGGTGTGGAGCGAGGAAGTACAAGGGGCTCGTAGTCTGTGACTGCCCTGTACCACCTCGCCCTCTCTGACACCTCTGCCTTCATCGGGCCCACGAAACGTACACCATCTACAACATATACAGGGGCCTGAGAGCGGAACTGGACCTTGGAGAAGTATGTACTCTTGCTGCGGACAGGCTCCTCATCATAGGAGGGGACTTCAACGCCCACCATGATATTTTGATGTCGACCCATGGGCCCAATGTCGCTGGGCACCACTTAAGTTCAGTATTAGATGAATGCCCTGACATTGCGTTGTTGAATGATGGAAATCCGACGCACGTGCAAGGTGGACGACTTGATCTGACCTTGGCGACGGCCACTCTCCTCCCTAGGGTAACCTGGGAGGTGCATCCTATTGTCACTAGCGATCACTTCGGTGTCTCTGTGCACATACGGGATTCACCACCCATACCAGCTGTATTACCTGTTCCCAGGTGGAAGACAGCTTTGGCAAATTGGCCAGTGTTTGAGAAGTCTGTTGAAGAATGGGCAGAGTCCTACGTCCCACCACAGGACGTGGAAACGTTGGAAGCTGACCTTTCTGCAGCCATTCAGGTGGCTGCCAACAGAGCCATCCCAAAGACTCGCCAGTCCCCCAGAGAACATAAGAACAGCTGGTATTATACCCCCGAGGTGAGAGAGGCCAACCATCGGGTGAACATGCTTAGGCGTGTTTTCCGACGGCACCGAACTCAGACCAATTTGGCCAACTTGCGCGCTGCAGTACATGACGCTCACGTCATAGCTGCAGATGCCAGAAGAGTTAAATTTCTTGAATGGTGTGAGGGCTTTACTGCTCACACCTCCCTAGCAGAGCTGTGGACTAGGCTCCGTAGGGCTACTGGCAGGACTCAACCACGACGCACTCATCATGCCCCTGATGCTGAGGCGAAGCGGCTGGTGCAGGAGTTTGTCTCTCGCTCCAGCAGCACCTCACTCCCGCAGTGTGTTCAAGACACACTGCAGGACCTCCAAGGAGTGAGGCGCCATGGTGTTGAGGACATGGTGAGTCGGACGGATGATACTGACGCTAGCTTTACGCTTCAGGAGCTACGGGTCACGCACAAGACCAGCTCAGACACGGCACCTGGAGAGGACCTCATCACCTATTCCATGCTGGCCCACCTAGGGCCAACGGGTGACGAGGCACTTCTAAGGATGATAAACGAGTCTTGGAGGACTGGCAAGCTACCAACAGCCTGGAAGACGGCAATCATAACGCCAATTCCAAAGCCAAAGGAACCTAGTGCTTACCGCCCCATCAGCCTGACAAGCTGCATGGGAAAGACAGCGGAGAGGATGGTGCTAAATAGGCTGCTGTGGAAACTGGGCCCAATGCATGAGCATATACATGCTTACTGCAAGGGCACTGGCACAGCAAACAGTATAGCAACACTCCTCAATGCTGTCAGTGGAACACCGTCCATCGTGGTCTTTTTGGATTTGGAAAAGGCGTTTGAGCTGGCCAGTCCACTTGTGATATTAGACACCCTTGCTCGCAAGGGCGTAAAAGGCAAGCTGCTTTCTTGGATTGTTGACTATCTCAGTCACCGGTCTGCGAAAGTACGCTTTCAAGGTCACATATCAGAGGCCAGAATGCTGGAGAATGGCACTCCACAGGGGGGGGGGGGTCCTCAGCCCCACTCTGTTCAATGTGCTCGTCTCCAACATTCTGGAACTACCTCTACCACAGGGGTGCAAGGTCATCTGCTATGCAGATGACATTGTGCTCTTAATTACTGGGAAACGGCAGTGCTTCAACAGGGCTCAGCGCTGTTTAAGCACTGTGGCAACGGAATGTAGCAGGTTAGGGTTAAAGATCTCCCCTACAAAGTCGAAAGCTATGGCACTGAGACTCAGGACAGAAGGGGAGCACCTCACCATCCAGGACCTTAGGCTGGACTGGGTTCACCAGTATCAGTACCTGGGGGTCTGGATTGATGAGAGGCTCACCTTTCAGAGGGAACTTACCTATCTCAAGGAGAGACTGAAGGCAAGAACCACAGTTATGAGAGCAATGACGGGGAAGGCACTCGGTGCCACGCATCGGGTCCTTCGCACATTCTATGTGCACGCAGTCCGCAGTCTGGTGGACTACGCTGCCCCAGCTCTCATAAATGTGGCGACTGCCAAGCTTGAAGACCTGGAGCCTTGCCAAAATGCCGCAGCAAGGATTATCCTGGGAGCTCAACCTTGGACTAAGATCGTTAACCTCCGAATGGAGGCTTCGTTGCCTTCATTAACATCAAGGGTCAGAAGGCTGGAGGTCGACTTTCTTGCCAAGTTGGTCCAGAGCCCCAGGATAACTGAGCTGAGTCAGAGCCTTGTGACAGCTCTGGGACGGTTGGGTACTTTTATCCACTCCGATACCTGGCTGGCACAGGCGGCAGGGATCCTGGACTCCTTCAAGCTCACCAGCACTCTCCTTGAGAAAAGTAGGGACTCTCCACATCCAGAGTTCAAGCCCCCACCACCATGGCTGTCGATACCTGCAACTTTCGTTGTCACAAAGCTTCCCAGTAAGAAGAAGTTATGTGACCAGGAAAGAGTACGAACGCAGGCCCTACAAGGCGTCCGCGCACTGTCGAGACCTGGAACGGCGGTCTATTACACGGACGGCTCCGTAGACCCCAACAGGCCTCGCAGTGCGGGGGCTGCTTTTGTGACGGATGGTCTGACCTACGGCAGGAGAGTATCTGATCATGCGTCCACTCTCCAAGCTGAGGCCATAGCGGTCCAAGGAGCGTTAGAGCATGCTCTAATATCTCGAGTTGGTCCTGTGGTAATCCACACGGATTCACAGTCCTTGCTAGGCAGCTTAGAATCGATACAGCCCAGCGACAATGTACGCCTACTGACCTCCATCCTAGCACTCCTGCTGAAGCTGCATCAGCAAGGCAGGAGTGTTACGCTCAACTGGGTGCCAAGCCACGTAGGCGTCCCAGGTAATGAGTTAGCCGACGCCGCAGCAGAAGCGGCGCGCAAAAGACCTGAAGTCGATGTTGTCGTCCCTCTCAGCAGAAATCAGTTGCGCCTACGCACCAGGGCTCTTAACCAGGTACAACGGTTCCTCGAGCACAGACTGGAGGCAGAGGTGTCAGAGAGGGCGAGGTGGTACAGGGCAGTCACAGACTACGAGCCCCTTGTACTTCCTCGCTCCACACCTAGAAAAGTGGAAACTCTGCTCTTCCGTCTGCGGCTGGAGGACCGTTGTTTCTGGCAAATCAAGACGAACCCCACACCAGAAGAAAAGAGATGCCATCATTGCCGCCACCCTGAACCACTACCTCAAGCATTGCCCCGCAACTGCTTTTCTGAGGAGAGGGCCTCCGACAACATCTGAGGGTCTTGTGTGCCGCCTATGCAGCCACTTAAGTCAGTTTGAACTGCGTCGGCTGGTGGAGTGTCAGCCCCCCCTTTATATATTATATATACATGTCTCTGTTCGGAAGGGTGAATTAATAGCGATGTGCATACGTATATTGCATACGTATGCACATCTAATGTATGTATGAGTGTGTGACCGAGGCCACACACGCTCATACATTGAATCACCCCCCCCTTTAATTTAAATATATATATGCTTATTGTCAGGAAGGGTGTATTCATGGTGATGTGCATACGCATATTGCATGCGCATGCACATCCAATGTATGTATGAGTGTGTGTGGCCAAGGTCACACACACTCATACATTGGATCACCCCCCTCCCCTTTTCTTACATTATATATACGAAGATGTCACCACCTACCATTAAATTCAGTTATATTGAGAAGGGTGCATTCACGGAGATGTGCATGCGCATTCTTATGCGTGTGCACATCTTGTGAATGTATGAGTGTGTGTGGCTAGGCCCACACACACTCGTATGTACAATCACCCACCAAACGAGCTCACACCTAAAGCCCGTGGGAGCCTCTCTCCCAAATTAAACACACACACATGCCATAACTACATGACCGAGGCCATTGAGGACCATCCTCAGGTGATTGGGGCCATGAGAATGCGTCGCTGGGATAAGACCCCCACCCGCCAGGTTATCATCACCATTAAACCTGGGGATGTATGGCAGCTATGATGTACGAACGTACATCCCTGATCCTCTCCGTTGCTTCAGATGTCAGCGCTATGGTCATCACCAGGCGAGGTGCTCAGCGAAGCAACCCAAGTGCGGTATTTGCAGCATGCCTCACGCCACCGAGACTTGCCTCGACAAGTTCAAGGCTGGCGCTGAGACTGTTGCCAAATGCCCGAATTGTAGCAAGAAGCACCACGCCTGGAATACCGGGTGCGCAGTGCGTAAAGTTCAGGCCATTGCCTCTAAGGAGAGGACAGAGAAGCGACAGGACTTCATACCTGCCCCCCCCAGGAACATTTGTATGGGGCAGCAGGAAGCACTCTCCCACCACAGTACCACAACCACCTACACATAGCGCTCCTGATTTAAACAATCAGGAGCAATTTCCGTCACTAAACCCAGACCCCACACAGACACAACCAGCTCCCAAGAAAGCTAGCGCACCCAAACCCACGTCAACCTCTAAAACCGCACCCACTTCCAAACCCGCTTCCAAATCCGCACCCACTTCCAAAACCACACCCGCCTCCAAACCCAACTCTAAACCTAAAGCCAAACCCACGCCCCCTGTACCAACCCCACGAGCACAGGACAGACGGTCCCCTCCACCTGAATATCCGTCCGATATCATCCCCCTTAGGGAGGATGATATCGACCTGATTGTGACTGGTGTCGTTGCTGCAGTAGCTACCACCCTTGGAGAAACTGATCCAGACAGGACACTAGTCATTGTGGACAGGGCCGTCAAGAACGTGCTCAAACTCCTTAAAGAGAAGAGGAACCCTAGACGAAAGGAGAGGACTCCCTCCCCCTCCCCTTCCACCTCCTCCTCCCCCGCCTCTTCCACTACCTCTTCCTCAACCTCCTCCTCTTCCTCAACCTCCTCCTCTTCCTCATCCTCCCCTTCCAATTCCCCCGAGCCAGCCAAACCCACTTTCACCATTGGGAAATCGACACCCACAACTTCCAAGACGAGGAGAGTGTCTTCTGCCAGGCCCCAACGCCAACTTGCATTGAGGCTTGAAGACTCCTCTTCTGATGAGGAGGAAAAGGCGTCCACTGTTCTAAAGTCGCAACCCATCTTGTCGTCTGACCGGGGACAACAAGATGAGACCTTCATGGAAACTGACAGGGAAGAACATCGCCCTGTTCAATAATCACTTGAGGTTGCTACAGTGGAACCTTAACGGGTTCCGCAGTAAAAGTTCGTATCTCCTTGCGCTTGCGCAAGAGCATGATTACGATATCATGCTTCTCCAAGAGACATTGGTGAGCGACGAGGTGCGATTTCCGGGATATCGCATCTTTTCCCTCCCTCGTTCACTCACTGCTAGGGGGTGCATGATCTTAGTCAAATCATCCATCCCCTGCAGTGAAATCACTGTTGAAGCACTGCCGTTTCCCAGTAATTAAGAGCGCAATGTCATCTGCATAGCAGATGACCTTGCACCCCTGTGGTAGAGGTAGTTCCAGAATGTTGGAGACGAGCACATTGAACAGAGTGGGGCTGAGGAACCCCCCCTGTGGAGTGCCATTCTCTTTCAAATGAAAGAATAGTTATGGCATCCTGTCCTAAGCTTTTATATGACCCATAATGGGCAAGCATAGTCAGCAAGAACGTCCGAGGGCAAAAGGAACTGACCAATCAGAAGCCCGGAAAACTCGCCGGAGACCTGTCGGCATACGAATCGACTTAGGGCTACGTTCCCGCTAGCTATAGTTGGCAAAGATAGTTAGCAAGAGGGTCTCCACCGAAAATGAACGGACCAATCAGGACCCAGGAGAGACATCTTGGGAGACGGTGTGTGTGAAATTCCTGAGTAAATAGGAGATACTTAAACTCGATAAGGCACTATAACTAACTGCTAAATTTGCACAATAGTTGCTGGAGAGAAGGGGGGGGGATATCAAGAAGTAGTTACTAGAGGCCTTAAGACTTCCAGCGGTTCCATAGAGCAAAGGAAAGTAATAGCCGAAAGGGCTGAAAAGAGACGAAAGAAAATGGGAAGCACGCAGTGTCAGCGATTCCATGGAGCGAAGGAAATGAACCGAAAGGGCTGAAAAGAGACGAAAGAAGATGGGAAGTAATATGCAGTGTGTCACAACGCAAAGTTGTGACACGGAGAGCTTTCCCGAGTTTCTGATTGGCTGCTGGCTGGAGCTGGCCGAGACGTCTTGCTAACTACGGCGAGTATATAGGCCTAGCTCGAGTTGTGTGACACAGGGATGTACATACATATACCACATATGTATGCACATCTCGTGGTTGTATGAGTGGGTGTGGCCAAAACCACACATATTCATACACTGAATCACCCTACAAACGGGCTCACAATAAAAGTCCGTGGGAATAATATTCCCAAATTTCAAAGTCCAAACTAAGTTGTGTGACGGCCAATCTGGTTTTGACCAGTGCCGTGTCACCCCACTTAATTAGGTAACAATTGTTTTCTTAATAATTAATTTGAACAGGTAATACAATAGAAGGAGGAAAAACAAATAATTAATTTGAACAGGTAATACAATAGAAGGAGGAGGAAAAACAAATGGATAACAGAAGAAATATTCGAACTAATGGATAAGAGAAGAGAAGCTAAAAATAGAGATAGAAATGAATATAGAGAACTTAATAGACAAATAAAAAAGAAGTGTATAGATGCCAAGGAGAGTTGGCTTGATGAACAATGTAGAGAAATTGAGGACCTTGAAAAAAGGGATTCTAAAATGATGTATGATAAGATTAGAGAAATTACCAAGAGAAAGGGGAATAATGGGGGGGGGGGGCAATCAAAGATAGAGAAGGAAAGGTTTTAATGGACGAGGAGGATATCAAACATAGATGGGAGGAGTATGTAAGGGACCTATTTGAGGACGACAGACAAGAAGGAGAAGAGGAAAATTATAGATATCTAGATGGGGAAAAAATAATGGAAGAGGAAGTGAAATTTGCAATGAAGAAAATGAAAAAAGGGAAAGCCATGGGTGAGGATGGTGTGATGATTGAAATGTTAGAGGCATTAGCGGATTTTGCAATAAGAAAACTCACTAGTCTAATAAACCAAATTTACGAAAAGGGTACAATAACGGAACATATGTGTAACTCGATTTTTATACCACTACCAAAGATAAACGGAACAATGGAATGTAGTAAACATCGCACAGTCAGTATCATGAGTCAAATAACCAAAATTATATTAAGGATAGTTTTAGATAGAATAAGAAATAAAGTGAGAGAACAAGTTTCATGGGAGCAATTTGGTTTCATAGAAGGGAAAGGAACAGCAAATGCAATTTTTATAATAAGAACGATTATGGAGAGGATGATAGAAAAACAACAAAATGTATATCTGTGCTCTGTTGACTACGAGAAGGCGTTTGATAGGGTAAGACATGAGGATTTGATAAATATTTTGGAAAGAGTGGATATAAATAGCAAAGACATGAGTATCATCAGAAATTGTTATTGGAAGCAAAGAGCAGCGGTGAGGGTACGGGGAGGAAGAACAGAATTTCAAGCTATAAAGAGGGGAGTGCGTCAAGGCTGTGTTATGTCTCCAGATTTATTTAATTTATATGGGGAGATGATCCTTAGGGAATTAGAGGGAATGGAAGGGATTAAAATTGGAGGATTTAATATAAATCATATCAGATATGCTGATGACACAGTATTGGTGGCTGACTCAGAAGATAAACTGCAACATCTATTGAATATAACCGTAAGAGCTAGTGAGGAGAAAGGTTTAAATGTAAATATGGAGAAAACTAAAATACTAGAGGCTAGTAAAACAGATCCACCAAGAGTGCAAGTACAAATAGCAGGGAGAAGAATAGAACAAGTAACCAAATTTTCGTACCTGGGAAGCGTATTGACAGAAGATTGTAGATGTGAAAAGGAAATAAAATCAAGGATAGCGATAGCTAAAAGCACGTTTCAGAAAATGAAAGGGGTTTTAACAAACAAGAAAATGTCTACAGATATAAGGAGAAGAACAGTTAAAACATTCATATGGTCAACACTATTATATGGTTCAGAAGCGTGGACAATCAGCAAAAAATTGCAGGAAAACTTAGAAGCAGCAGAAATGTGGATATGGAGACGAGTATTAGGAGTACCATGGACAGCGAAGAAAACAAATGAAGAAGTATTGAGAGAAATGGAGACAGACAGGGAATTGATGACAACAATAAGGAAAAGACAGTTGCGATTCTTAGGACATATAATGAGGAAGGAAGGGTTGGAAGAGGTGGTGATGATGGGAATGGTGGAGGGAAGGAGAGCAAGAGGAAAGCAGAGGGAGAAGTATATGGACGGGCTGATGTGGGTGACGGGAAAACAACTCAAACCAGCACAGATGTTACAAGTAACTAGGGACCGTGAACGGTGGCGCTCCATGGTTGCCGAAGTCCAAGAGGATATGGCACGACGGTAAGGTAAGGTAATACATTGAACATCCTGGGTAGTACGCAAAAAATGTAAACGGAAAGTCGTAAATTGAAATGGCAAATACAATATATTTCATTTCACTTGATTAAGTGAAATATACTGCTGAAATTAAATTGCATCCACCAAATCCGTTTACGAATTGAGAAGAATGCACTAGTCGTTTTTCAGTTTTACCTTTGTTACATGAACACATATTGAAAAAAATAAAAATAAAAAACAGATTTTCAATTCAATTCAATTCAATAAGTTTATTGTTGATGTACAACAAAGGAGAGAGTTGGGTCTTGCCAACTAACCCCTATAGATTTTATGTTTAATTTGTTTGTTACAGTTTTATCAAAAATAAATGTTTATATTATAATATCACAGTTGTATTTAACATTTGAAAGCAAACATTGGATGTTTTTTAACAATTTTAGTTAAGATATCATTATTTATGTAATAGCATATGAGCTCATTGAGGTTCCGTTGTCCCTGTGGTCTAAATTCATCGATTTTTGGGCAATACTGTACATAATGTTGTAGTGAATGTCCTCCCGGCCTTGCACATAAAGTGCAGGGCTCAGGTTCAGCTTCCCTGTACACCTCCCAGTAATATTTATATCCAAGTCTGAGTCTCATAGTGACTAAATCCATTTGGGAACTATGTCTACCATTATAACATATGATGATATGGATATTCCTCTGTATTATTTAATACTGCCTTATAATGCCTACTACTTACACTACCCTTCTCGCAACATTTATCTAGGTCTATATCCATGTTAGCAATAACATTTGTTCTTATTATTGACCTTATATGTTTATATGTGTATTCATTACCAGGAATATTGTTTACATCTCTAATTGCATTTCGTGCAAGACTATCTGCTTTTTCATTATAATACAATCCTATATGGGATGGTACCCATACAAAATAAATATGTGTATTGTTTCTCTCCAGGTTATATATAATATTTAAACATTTGTTAACAACATCACAATCAGCTGGAGAGGAAGATACAAGTTCATATAATCATAATGCACTCTGACTATCGACAAAAAAGTATACATTTTTACCCATACTCGCAATAATATGTAAGCCTTCTAAGATAGCATATAGTTCAGTTCTGGTTGATGACAAATTATTTGGTAGTCTTTTTGAAATTTCATAATCTTGAAATTCTTCAGAGGAAGAATATTCCCTTATAAACACCCCACATCCTGTGACCTGTCTTGGTACCCTCAACTGACCCATCACAGTACACATGTACCACCTGTTTCCGTGGGTATTGTGACAATTTGTCAAGAAAATGTGCTTTTAATTCGTATTTATACCATTGTTCCTTTGGTTTACTTAGCTTTTCAATGTCAATTTTTACATTGTATGGATTCCAGGTGGTATAGACAGATTTTCTTATGGTTATTGAGACGAGTATTGTAAACAACTGATCTTTGCTGTACTTGCGGGATTCGAAAGTCAAGGTAAATAATAAGAAAATAGACTTTATGATATATTATAAATCGTAACTCGTGGGTATATATCGAAACATTATCGATCCATCGCTTATTACCAGACTGTAACGATTCATGCTGAAGGAAAATAAAAAGTGTTCGAACTTTTTTTGCTGTATCTTGCTACATTGCTTCTGACTGGAGAATGGGCGAGATGCAGGAATGACTTGTTATCAGGAAAAAAAAAAAAAAGAGGGAGGGAGGGGTGGTGAATGGCAGTTGAGTATATGGGGATGAAATAGGTAGGAGTGGGTTTATGCTTTCTATTTTGGCCTTCCTTGTAACGGGGGAAAAGCCATTGGTATAACTATATGTATGTATGTATGTCTCAACTACTCATTAAACTGGAGTTCATTATAATGTAAACATTTGTCTGGTTTGGCCATTTGCATTTGGTTATTCAGAAATCAAGTTGGTTGATTATACATTGTTACTTTGTATCTTATTCTAAATTATTCATATCAGCATTAAAACAACATAGCGGTTTTCTGTTTGGTAAGTGTAAATAAAAGATATGTTGGCGCCCTTTTAGAACATTTTTGGCGCCAACAGGCAGTTGATTCGTTGAGCGGAAGATCGTAGTCGAGCAAGGACGGAACTAGTTTTGTATTCTTAACTATAATGGTTCAACAACAAACAGAAAAGATGTGGTCCAAGATGTACGTCATTAAGAGGGGTAAGATGTCCAAATTTACTCTCGCACAAGAATTTTATGTATTAATTCCAAAGGTAGAATGGTGTTATGTATATTTCTAGAACTGCATTTACGGTATAGTTATGATAGTAGTTTGCACCATAGGGAAATAGTTTACAAGCTATATTTTGGCTTAAGGATATTTGGTGTTATTTTGTATAGATTGTGGAACCTGGTGGAGAACTGCAATCAGTGTTCTCTCTTGAACATTTATTTCCAATTGATATGATTATGAAGCTTTGATGGCTATCTTTAGACAACCATGATACATCCTACACTACAGGCTACATATAAAATTCCACGATCATAGTTCATATATCATAATCATATGTGAATTTGAACCCTATCTGTATATAAATGTACAATTCCTATTATTATGGTTGTTGCCAGGCTTTATTGGCGCTTTATTCATCCCAGTTGAGTGGTACATGCAGCATCAAATAGTTATATAAATATTAATATGGTCTATTAATTAACCTCATCTGTACAGGGTGATGCTTTATTGTAGCTGGTGCTTGATTTATCCCTCTCTGTAGAAGGATAAGGGTCACTTCAATCCCTTTGAAGTGAATGGGTTGAAAGCTAAATGGATCTAAAGGACCTGATATTATGACTTAAAGTTAAAATTCAATAAATATTTTGTACATTAGAGCATCAAACTAATGGGGATTTGGAAGTAGCTGATGTTTTGCTAGCAGAAACCCTGTTAGCATAGCACCTTACACCTTACTGTATAGTGAGTGTATTTTTTTTCCTTTATTAAAGTGACTTCTAAGAAAAATGTAAATCACTTGGTGTTAGCTGGAATATGAATCTGCATTAAAGAAAATGATTCGACGGAAACAAGACATATTTTGAATTATTTAGCAAAGATTTACGATGTATGATGGAAAGAGCAGAATATTGATTGTCACTGTGCTCAAATTTGGTGTAGCGTTTGATTGTGGTATCGGATCTGAAATTGATTGGTAATAAGGGAGATGTTCTAAAACACCTGACAAAGTAGCTATATAAAAAAAGAAAAATTAATACCACAGGACAGTAGAAAGGGACTTCTTGTTAATAGAATTGTAAAGAACAGGGTTTGAAACAGGTAGAAATGTATCAGTCTTAGTGTATTTTTATCAGTGGATGTATGAGGTCCTGGGTGTTGTACATTTGTGGGTTGTTTGACTGTATGACACTAACACCCCCCCCCCCCATGATTAGGTATGCTCCATTGGCATCACATGGAAGAGAAAACCCATTTTCTTACATTCCTCTATACTCAGGCTCTTCATGTAACTCTGCCAAGTCACCAGTAAGGTAGTTCTGGGGTAGCATTTGTTGGATACCCTGTCCAGAACAGCTGCTTCATATTACCTCTAATCTGTGTTGTTAGGGACTTGTCAGTATACCCAGGACCCCCATACATCTATAGATAAAAGTACATAAGATTACCATATTTGTACCAGCTCCAGACCCTGTTCTTCACTATTCTATCATACATGTGATGAATAGGATATCCCATTCTACTGCCTTGCTGTTGCTTTATGGCTAGTTATGTTTCTTTCAGATCTTTAACAATATCAAATGATGCACAGAGCTGGATCCACATCCTGATTTTCACTATTCTATTGTATATATGGTGAATAGTATGTCTCGTTCTACCACCTCGTTCCTATTTTTTGGCTAGTTACTTTACTATTGGTTAAGTAACTTGTTTTAATGGTTTGCTGTTATCTTTATTTTAGATCTTTTACAATACCAAACTATGCACTGGGTTTGGGCTTATCTTTCCAAAATCATTAACAAAAAATCTGGTTTCCATTAAATTATTTTCTCAGATGCTTATTTGTTTTCCAGCTAAGACCAAATTATCTGATTTCTCTTTGGAAATGTCATTTTTGCATAGGTAGTATCGAGACCAAAATAAGAACAATGGTAAGGATGAACTGTCTTCAGATTATTTTATTTTATTTATTTATTTATTTTTTTTATTTTACTTATTTATATATATATATATATATATATATATATATATATATATATATATATTATATATATTATTATTTTATTTTTATTGTTAAACCACAACAATTTCTAAATCCAAAAATGTAGTGTCAAAATATAGAGGGTGACATTGTCCCAGCTGGAGAGTAAGAAGTAGGACTTAATCTATCTTTACTTTTTTTTTTTTTTTTTTTCCTCTTATTGCTAGAATTTTCTCTCCTCTAATTTCTCCTCTTTCCTCTCTTTTCCCTCCTCTATTTCCTCAGTCCTCCTTTCTCCCTCACCTCTTTTTCTTTTGTTTTTATCTACTTTTTTTATGATTTTCTCTAATCTCTTTTCTTTTACTTTTTTACTCTTTTCTCTCTTTCTTAATTTGTGAATAGAGATGGTCTCTAATTTTATGCTTTAGACTTATCCTGTGTTGATTTACTTCTTCTCTAGATGGACGACAAGAACCAGTTATGTTTGACAAGATAACATCACGAATCCAGAAGCTCTGCTATAATCTCAACATGGAATTCATTGATCCAGTAAGTGATATTTTAACATTACATGAAGTTTTGTGCAAGGCTTGTATTTTTGAGTAGTGTGTAGCTAACAGAGCTGGGCACATTACTGTTGGACAGGTAGTGTGTAACTGAAAAATTTGGGGTGCGTTACCAGTTTTAATTTCTTTAAAGCAGTCCGCAATACATATGTGTACGTGTGTGTTTACCTAGTTGTATTTTACAAGAAGGGGAGCTATACTTGTGGTGTCCCGTCTCCATATCTTGTTTTATCTAGACTTTAAATTTATTGTGTTTGCACACACCACATTCTCATCTAACTTTTTCCAAACATCTATTATCCTGTGGGGAAAGCTGTTCTTTTTCAGGTCTCTTCTATAATTGTCTTTTGATTTTTTTTTCTGTGTCCTCTTGTATCTCTACCATCCCATTTTATTAGATCCTCTCTTTCACTAATTTCTATGCCTTTCATGATTCTATAAATAGTTATTAAGTCTCCTCTCTCTCTTCTTTGCTCCAATGTCTGTAGCTCAAGTTTTGTCAGCCTCTCCTCGTATGATAGTTCTGAGAGTGTTGGTGCCAATTTTGTAATTGCTCTATGTATTCTTTCATCTTTTGTTTTACATTTTTTTTTTTTACTTGGTGACCACGTCATTGCTGCATACTCCAATCTTGGTCTAATCAAAGTGACTAGTATTTTCTCTACCATTTCTTTGTGTAGGTATGTGAATGCCACTTTGTTCTTATTAACCCTTTCACTCCGGGCCAAAATCTCGCAGGCAGCATTAGCTGCCAGACGTGTGATGTTGCGTCATAATACTCACATTATAAAAAATAAAGTCACCGCTGTTTTGCTCGTTCTCTCTTTCACCTGTGAATTTTGATAACCATACAAAATGTGATGAAGCCAGTTTACAGAGTATGGGGGTCACGCAGGTACAACTACAATAAATATAATCAAGACGCCGACCGGCATCCTCGCGTACCCACTTGCTCCTCATGACGCCTACATAGGCGTCATCGTATTGAAGGGGTTAAATGATAAGTTTCTACAAAATTTTTGTTTACATGTTTCTCAGGGGACATATTCATAATTATGACTCCTAGGTTCTTCTCTTTTTCCACATTTTTAATTTCTTCCTCTCCCAATTTATATGATCCCATTCTTTTTTTGTTTTTTCCAAATTCCATTATGCTACACTTCTTAATATTGAATTCCATCTCCCACTCTCCCATCTCCCATTCTCATACTTTATTGAGATCACTCTGCAGCAATTCAGTCTTCTTTGGTGTTCACTTTTTTCACCATTTTTGCATCATCTGTGAAGAAGCTCATATAGCTTTCTATTCCTTTGTCCATATCATTAATATATATAGCAAACATTGGGGCCAAAACTGTTCCTTGTGGAACTCCACTAATCACCTCATCCCAATTAACCCCTTCCATACGGTGCCACACATGTAGGCGTCATGAGGAGCAAGTGGATTCGCGACGCTGCCATATCGGCGTCTTGATTATATTTATTGTAGTCCCCCCTGTGTTTTTACATTCTCTCTAATCTGCTCTTAATCCCATTCTCTGTGGTTTTCAAAATTCACGGGTGAAAGAGAGAACGATCGATATAAGCTGTGACTATATTTTATGATGCGAGTATTATTACGACACGTCGTATGGCTGGCATTGGCTGCTGCCCGCGAGATTTAAGTCCCGTAGTGAAGTGGTTAAAATGTTTGTCTCTTATCACCACTCATTTTTCTTTCATGGAAGAAGTCTTCCATCCACTCCAGTAGTTTACCCTGTATTCCTCCTGCAGTTTCTAATTTCTTTAGCAATTTCTTATGTGCCACCTTACCAAAAGCTTTTTTCAGGTCTAGAAATGCACAATCAGCCCATCCATCTCTTGTATTATAAATATTACTCTTGAATAGAAACATGTCAAGTTTGTGACACATGATTTTCTTTGTCTAAATCCAATCTTCCTCGAATCTGGTACTTTTTTTCCAAATACCTTACCCATCTAATTTTGATAATTCTTTGACAAATTTTAGCTACCATACTTGTAAGAGACCAGTCTATAATTTGTAGGGTCTTCCTTGTTTTCCCCTTTATATATTGGTACTATATTTACTGTTTTCTAATCTTCTGGAACTTTTCCTTCTTTCAATGAACTGCTTATTAGACCATGTATTTTGTCTGTGTGTTTGTTCCTGCATTCTCCCAAAATCCAATTTGCCATTTCATCTGGACCATGCAATTTCTAACATCGAGATTACTCAAGTGATTTGTCATTTTTTCCTTGTTACTTCTATCTCTTTCATAGGGGGGGACTTTCTCCTCCCTTTCACCATGTGTAAGTTGTATGCTCTCCCTCACAAACAAACACTGATTTAAAATGCTTGTTCATAGTTTCTGCCATTTCTATTTCCTCTGTGTATTCAATTCCTCCTCGTAGTTTCACTAATTCTTGTTTGTTTACAAATCTATAGAATAGTTTTGGTTGATCTTTACATTTTTCTATGACATACCTTTCATATTTTCTCTTTTCTTATCTACACACTTGTACATATTGATTTCTATAACTAGTATATATTTTCCATTTTTCAGGTCTTTTTGTCTTCCATTTTATCCACGCTTTATCCCTTTTGTCTTTTAACTCGCTACATCTTTTGTTGTACCATCATTTTACACATCCTTTTTCTTGTTTTCATCTTGGAACATACTTTTCCACTCCTTTTTACATTGTCAAAATTTTCCATTTCCCTTCTACTGTTGTTTCCTCCTTGTGTATCCTTTCCCAATCTGCTTTTTTAAAAAAAATTCTCTTATTTTATGAAAATTGTTTTTCCATATATCAATCTTCCCTTTCTATTTTCGTTTTTCCCATGTATTTTTCCTCGTTTAGTTCCAGTTCAACTAATATGTGGTCGCTTTTACTTATTGGTGTCTTATATTCAATTATGTCTACTATTTTAGGTTCTGATGTGATTATTAGGTCCAGTCTTGATGGTTCTTCATTTCTATACCTAGTATTCTCTTGTATTCATTGTGTCATTGTATGTTCAATAATCATATCAAGTAGTACATTTCCCCATAGGTCGTCTACACCTTTCACTGTCATCTCTTCCCAGCAGATTTCTTTACAATTAAAGTCACCCATTATAACTATTCTTTCTCCATCTTCCATTATCTTGTTTAGTGTTATCCTCGTGTCTTCTAACAAACTTTTGTTTTCTCTCTCTTCCCACGAAGCCATTTTAGGAGGCACATAACTTACCACAAACTTCCTGCTCTTCTTGTTCCTCTCCTTTATTTCCATCATAATCATCTCTACTCTATTCTTTCCTTATGTAACATTTCTCACATTTATATCCTTCTTAGTCAGGAACATACCTCCACCCCCTTGTTTTTTCTCTGTTTCTAATCCAATAATTATATGCACCATGTACACTGTTGGGTGGTAATGGATCTTTCAATTTTGTGTCTACAATTCCCATTATGTCCGGTTCTTTTTCCTTCAGGTAATCATTCAGTTCATTCAAGCCTGTTATCAACCACTTCCATATGGTGACGCCTACCTAGGCGGCATGAGGAGCAAGTAGGTACTCGATGATGCCGACGTCGGCATCTTGATTATATTTATTGTAGTCGTACCTACGTAATCTCCATTCTCTAAACTGGCTTCATCAATTTTCTATGGTTATCAAAATACACGGGTGAAAGAGAACGAACGATTGAGCACTGACTTTATTTTTTATAATGCGATTATTATGACACAACATCGCACGTCGGGCAGCTAATGCTGACAGACGTGCGATGTGCCCCGGAGTGAAGAGGTTAAGCCATCTATATTTGTGAAAGACACTTAATTTTCTGTTATCTCCATCTTGTTTTCTGTTCCCCTTCCATTTTTCTCTGCTATGAACTATTTCCTCACTTTCATATCCACTACTCTCCAATAGAATTTCTCTTTGACTCTGTTCTGTTCTCGTTTTTTTCCTTAGCTTCTTTTCTTTTTGTTTTCTCTTCCTCTCTTTCCTCTTTATTCATCTTTTTATCCATACCTGTTTACACTGACCACTTGCTAGTTTCCCTGTTTTTTTATCAGACATTCGCTGCTGTTTGACCTGAATTTAACCTTAATTGGTCTGGTCTTGTCTTAATTGTATTTTCTCAATCTATTTCTTCAATTTCTTTCCCTATTTCTTGTTCATCTTCTTGAACTATTTTTAATACCTTGTTTACTTTTTCTTTCTCCTTTACTCATGTAGTCATATTTGGATTATGCTTCTCTTCCATTCCTAATATAATTATACATTTCTTTTTATCTGCTTAGTCTCTTACTATATTTTCAACACTTTAATAACTGTGTCCTTAGTTTGTTCTTTCATCTGTTGTTTCACTATATCTCTAAATTAAATTTTGTTATTTTCTTGGACTTTTTTTTCCAACCAATTACCTCTTTTGCTATGGACTCTTTATTCACTTCATTATTCCTCTTAAATTCCTCATTCTTGTCCTTTATTTCTCTTAACTGTCTTTTTAATTTTAGGTTTTGGTTTCCTTCTTTTGTTCTTCCAGTTTATCAACTCTTTGTGTAACTATTGTTAGTTGGTTAAACCTAACCTCCCATGACACACAGGAAACCCACAGTCGGAGAAAATAAACTTCGAATAAAGAAGAATCCTATATTTCTGCTAAATATAGGATTCTTCTTTATTCGAAGTTTATTTTCTCCGACTGTGGGATTCCTGTGTGTCATTTACAAATGTGCTACTATATTTCTGTTTAGAAACTAACCTCCCATGCTTCATTCATTTTGTTAGTTTCTCTATACTTACAAGTCCGGGGAGGTTGTCATCTCCCTCATGAAATTCATAGAAGTAATTATCTCCTCTTTCCATTGAGCTGCTATTATCTATATTTCTTATTTTAATACCTCTGCTCACCTGTTTAACCTTGTCTGTGTCATCTGCACACCTTCTGTAGACACCCCCTCTGATGACCAGGGACCGTTCGTCCCCTTTCTCATTTTCTTCCATTTTCCTCAATAATGTCTCCCCTTCTCCTTTTTCTTTTTCTTCACCTGCCCACTACACCACGAGCTTTCCCCTTCCCTACTAATACAACATGGGTACACCTTCGTTGCTGAAATCCACGAAAATTTCATTTTTATCAGTTCCAATCTTTACTGTCAATCCGTGTGCATGTGTGTGTGTGTGTGTGTGTAATATATATATATATATATATATGTATATGTGTGTGTGTGTGTGTGTGTACATGTAGAGTCCACTAGGAAGAGGAAAAACAGAATCCAAGTGCTTCCATGATATATTTATGAAGTTTGTAGGATATTCTTTGTTTCCTCCTTTATATATTGGTACTATGTTTGCATCTTTTCAATCTTGTGGTACCTTTTGTTCTTCGAGTGAAAAGTCTTGTATAATTTGTTCATCTAGTATACACTCTTTCAGTATCCAATTTGCAATTCTATCCGGTCCATGCGATTTTCTAAAATCTAGGTTTTTTATTTGGCTGCTTGTTATTGTGGCAAAGTAGCATGCAGTTGATACTTTAGGGTCTATATGGGGCACTTCTATGGACCAGAGCCACACATCATTTTGTCTATGATAGAGGAAAACTCTGTTCATAGAAAAATGATGACACTTTTATACTACGACTGTCCCTCCGTTATGCTGTCTCCCAACTATTTCCACTTGGATTGTAAGAGGCGAGAAGAAAGGGACGGGGATTGGGAATAGGCATCCTTCTCCTTGTAGCCCCACAGGGGACATTCCTAAAAGAAAAAGTAAAGGCATAAGAGGGTCTGGGAGTTTTCGGACCAGCACCCTAAGGTTTGGGTCTTTTAATGTGCGTGGATGTGGTACAGATGAGAGTAAAATGGAAGAGATAGGTAGTATGTGTGTGAGAAGAAAGATGGATGAGTTGGCTTTGAGTGAAACTGAGTTGAAAGGGAAGGGTGTGTGTAAGTGGGAGGTTATCAGGAGTGAAGAGAGGGCGAGGGAGGAAAGGGGTGGCTATTCTAGTAAGTGAAGAGATAGGTAAATGTGTAGTGGAGTGGAAGGAGGTTTCCTCAAGGATAATGTGGATGAAGGTGAAACTGGGAAAGGAGATGTGGGTTTTTGTAAGTGCAAATGGGCCTGGCAGTGAGAAGAGTGTAGAAGAAAGGGAGGCCTTTTGGATAGATTTAAATGAGTGCATAGAGGATTTAGGGAGAAATGTCAATGTAATAGTACTGGGAGACCTTAATGCTAGGGTAGGAAATGGTCCAATTGATGGAGTGGTTGGGAAATGTGGAGTTCCAGGAAAGAATCATAGTGGAGAGTTGATGGTGGAAATATGTCTAGAAAGAGAGTTGATGATAGCAAATACAGTGTTTCGGAAGAAAGACGAGCATAATGCACATGGGAGAGGGTGGTGGATGGAAGGGTGGTAGATAGAGCGTTGATGAATTATGTAGTGGTAAATGGGATTATGATAGGAAGAGTTAAGGATGTACATGTGCTAAGGGGAGAGGGTGGGGGAATATCAGATAATTTTTTGGTGAAAGGTAAGTTGAGAGTGGAGGATAGATGGAGAAAGAGGAAAAGGACAAAAGGTAGGGAGGTGCTTAGAGTGAACTCATTAAATGAAAAGGAGAAGGAGTACAAGAAGAAGCTGAAGGAGTGGGAGGGTGTGAAGGATAGAGTAGAGCTAGGTGTGGAGGAGGAATGGGGATGGTTCAAGGAGGGAGTCACAAAGTGTGCAAAGATGGTGTGTGGAACAAGAAGGACAGGAGGAAATAGAAGGAAGGGTAGTGAATGGTGGGATGAGGAAACAAAGAAGGTTATAGAAGAGAGGAAGCGAGCTTTCACAGATTGGTTACAAAATAGGACGAGGGAGTCATATGAGAGGTACAAAGAGAAGTAAAGCAAAAGGAAAAGGAGGCAATGATGAGAGCAGATGTGAAGTGGGGTAAAAGTATGACAGAAAATTTTGAAAGTAATAAAAAGATGTTTTGGAAAGAAATTAAGAGGAAGAGGAGGCAAATCAAGTAGAGAAGAAAAGGTAAAAGGTGCAGATGGAGAGATGATAATGGAAGAGAAGGCAGTAAGGGGAAGATGAGCAGAATATTTTAGGGAGTTGCTAAATGTGAAGGAGGATAGGGAGGGAAAGAAAGTTGCAGTGGGAAATGCTAAGAAAATGAGTGAGGAAAATGGAGGAGAAGGAAGGATGAAGTGAAGGCAGTTGTTAAGATGATGAAAGCAGGTAAGGCACCTGGTCTGGATGGATGCCATGCAGAATGTCAAAAAAAAAAAAAAAAAAAAAAATAAGGAGGCACAGTGATGGTGGACTGGCTGGTGAGGTTATTTAATGTTTGCTGGAGAGAGGATAGAGTGGCGGAGGACTGGAGGAGTGCCGGCATAGTTCTACTTTACAAGGGAAAAGGGGACAAGTGTGAATGTAGTAGTTTCAGAGGGATTAGCTTGTTAAGTGTAGTTGGGAAGGCTTATGGGAGGATCTTGATTGAGTGGATTAGGAGAGGAACAGAGGGAGTAATTGGTGAGGAACAGTGTGGATTTAGGACGGGTAGAGGTTGTGTAGATCAGATCTTTGTGGTAAGATAGATATGTGAGAAAGCTATAGGAAAGGGGAAGGATGTGTTTTGGGCTTTTATGGATCTGGAAAAGGCTTACGATAGGGTAGACAGAAAGGCACTGTGGGAGGTTATGCAGATATATGGGATAGGAGGAAAGCTTCTAGGAGCTGTCAAGAGTTTTTATGAGAGTAATAGAGCTTGTGTCAGGATTAGAAATGGAAAGAGTGAGTGGTTTGAGGTAAAGGTGGGACTTCGTCAAGGAAGTGTTATGTCGCCCTGGCTGTTCAACTTATACATGGATGGGGTAGTGCGAGAGGTAAATGCAAGGGTAGTGGGTCAGGGATTGGAAATGGTTAAAGAAAATGGAGAAAAGTGGGAGGTGAGCCAGCTGTTGTTTGCGGACGACACTGCGCTTGTAGAAGGATCGGAGGAGGGATTGAGGAAGTTGGTGATAGAGTTTGGGAGAGTATGTGATAGAAGAAAGCTGAAGATAAATGTGGGTAAAAGTAAGGTGATGAGATGTACAAGGGGTGAAAGTGGCAGTAGACTGGAAGTGAGCATTAAGGGAGAGCGACTGGAGGAAGTGGATAGTTTTAAATACCTGGGTGCAAATGTGGCAGGAAAAGGTGGAGTGAAGGTGGAGGTAGAATGTAGATTGAGAGAAGTGAGTAAATGCCTTGGTGGATTGAAGAGTGTAATGAGGAATAGGCATTTGGGAATGGATGCTAAGAGGAGACTGTATGAAGGAGTGATTGTGCCAACAGCACTGTATGGGGCAGAAACATGGAACATAAGAGAAGAAGAGAGAAGGAGTTTGAATGTGTTTGAGATGAGGTGTCTGAGAAGTATGATGGGGGTTACTAGGCTAGATAGAGTGAGAAATGAGGAGGTGAGGAGGAGAACAGGGGTGGAAAGGGAGTTGGGAGATAGGGTTGATGAAAGAGTATTAGGATGGTTTGGACACATGGAAAGAATGAGTGAAGAAAGACTAGTAAAAGAGGTATGGAAGGCAGATATGGAGGGAGTGAACATGAGGGGACATCCTAGGATGAGGTGGATGGATGGGGTAAAGGGGGCTTTTGGGAAGAGGGGAATGTCTGTTTAGGAAGGACGGGAGAGGACAGAAGATGGGTGAATGGAGAATGGTTGTATATGGATGAGTTTGTGATGCATGAATTGGAATGGGCGGGTGGATGGGGGATGAGGTAGTATGTGTGAGCAAAATTTGATGCAGCCCGAAGGGATTTCTCCCCGTCTTCTCCTTATGCATGGGGGGACGGAGAGGAGGGGTCGCCGATTTAATGAAGCGGCCTTGCTGTGGATGTGCTGTGTGTTGTGACACTGCTTCTGAGCCAGGGCAGTGGACAAGGTGCAGGGATGACCCGTCATCCAGGAGGTGCTAAGATAAGAGGGAGTGTGGAGTGTATTCAGGGATGGAATGGGTGGGAATGATTTTATGCCTTTTCCTTTTTGGCTACCTTCCTTGTAAGGGGGAAAAAGCCTTGGTATATGTATGTATGCTCTCATTTCTGTTACCTTTATTTCTTTCATTTTAGGGGGTCTTTCTTATTGTCCATCTTCCCAAATTTGTGAGCTCTCAATTGTAAAATCGCCTGAAATGTGAAATTTGTGTATATATATATATATATATATATATATATATATATATATATATATATATATGCAGTCACTATCCGAGTTACGACCCAGATTGGTTCCGACCAACCAGTCGTAAGTCGGATTGGTCGTAAGTCGGATTGGTTGTAAGTCGCATCCCATTCAAAATGGCTGACACGAGGGTTATACACTATGATACATGATATCAATCTGTTGCGTTTTTAAGTAACTTTTTCTATTGAATACTATTAGATACAAGCTGTTTACTGCTTATTTATCAATTTTATGCCTTTTACTTTCCTTTTTGTCATTTTTCTTAGTTTTTCTTAGTTTTAATACTGTACACGCACACACATACGTATTAGATATAACCTTGCTTACCTTTCTTAAGGTTTTTAAATTGTAGTTTCCTTTTAATATTTTTTCTTAACTTATGGGATCCAATGTATTTAACGTTTCGTCCAACGGCTTCTTCAGAAATAACATAGTGCACAAACATCTGACTCCTTATATAACCCGAGCTTGCGGGGAGAAATGAACATAAAACTGGTGTAAACACAATTTGAGTAAATTGCTTTTTACTTTGTTATTGAAATTGATAACGGTTTATTTATTGTAAAAAGTCCATTGTTTTGATCTATATTATCAATGAGGGATATAAAAGCAGATTCAAAACATCTATGTTTCATAGTATGGTTTTCATATTTTATAATCTTAGAATTATTCCAGTCAGCATTGTGGCCTGTATCGTATCTATGTCTAACAATGGCATTATTCATATTGTAAGTTTTCATATATTTATGTTCCGATATTCTTTTATCAACACCACGGAAACTTTCACCAATGTAGACCTTTCTACAACCTAAACATGGCACACAGTAAACATCTGTTTGATGAACATTTTCCCTACTTTTATTTTGATTTTTTATAAGATTGTCAACTGTTACCGAGCTGGTGGTAATGTTGTGAAAATCAACTCTGCAAGCTTCCGTGGTGTTGATAAAAGAATATTGGAACATAAATATGATATGAAAACTTACAATATGAATAATGCCATTGTTAGACATAGATATATAGGCCACATTGCTGACTGGAATAATTCTAAGATTATTAAATATAAAAACCATACTATGAAATGTAGAGGTTTTGAATCTTTTTATATCTCTCATTGATAATGTAAATCAAAACAATGGATTTCTTTTACAATAAATAAACCTTTAGCAATTTCAATAAAGTAACAAGCAATTTACGCAAATTGTGTTTACACCAGTTTCATGTTTGGTTCTTCCCTCAAGCTCGGGTTATATAAGGAGTCAGATGTTTGTCCACTATGTTATTTCTGAAGAATCCCTGCTGGGCGAAACGTTAAATACATTGGATCCCATACTCTGTGTTTGGCTTCTCTCCTACAGTTGTATACAGCATTGTTTTCAGTTGCTTAGTTGTTAATATGATATGGTAGGTTAAAGAAAGGAAATACTTATTATAGAGTATTCTTATTAGTAAAATCATAATAGGCATCTGGTAGATGTGGTCGTAAGTACATAAATATCTTTCATCCTTAATTAATTGATCAAACTTTTCCGCAAATGCCTTAACTGCAGGCGCATCACTGTTAGCAGCCTCACCTTTTGACAACACGTGGTGAACCTGGTAACGCTCTCGAAAGCGACGAAACCACCCAGCACTCGCTATGAATTCATGTGAAGCGTATTCTTCACCTGCACGTTCTTTCAACATGCAAAATTAATTTGTAGCCTTTGCACTGCTTGCAACATCACTTTTACATTTCTTTTCCTATTATGTTCCAACCACGTGTATAGCAACTTTTCCATCTCTGCTATAATTGTCGTACACGATGCCGGGCTGCCACAACTATCATACGCGCTGTGCTGCCAGACATATACAGTCGTACCTCGGTACTCGACCGCCTCTATACTCGACCAAATCGGTGCTCGACCAAAAAATTCGAGTAGAAAATGCATCGGACCTCGAACAGATTTTCGGTACTCGACTAGCTCGAACAGCGGGTAAGCGTCAGTTCGACTCAGACCGCCAGCGGAGTAAGACGTACGCAGTTTGTTCGAGTATTTCTTCCCAGATTTAAACTTTTTCGTGTTGCTCTAGCCCTTAATAATGGGTCCAAAGAAAGACAGTGATAAGGGGAAGGCAAAGAGGAAAACAGTGAGGACCACTATTGAACTGAAGAAGGAAATTATAGCAAAATATGAAAGTGGTGTACGAGTGTCCGACCTCGCGTCGCAGTACGAAATGGCAAAGTCAACCATTTCCACTATCTTGAAGCATAAGGAAGTGTTAAAGAAAGCTGATGTTGCAATGGGAGTGACAGCAATTAGTAAGCAAAGGCCTCAGATAATGGAAGAAATGGAGAAGTTGATTCTTATCTTCACCAAGGAAAAGATGTTGGCAGGGGACAGCATTAGTGAAGCTCTCATCTGCGAAAAAGCTCTTCAAATTTACGAAGATCTATTGAAAACTACTGGAGGTGAAAGTGCTAGTTCATTTACTTTCAAGGCAAGCAGGGGATGGTTTGAAAAATTTAGACATAGAACGAGAATTCATAGAGTTACCAGGCATGGGGAGGCAGCCAGTTCGGACAAAGCAGCGGCTGAGAAATATGTTACAGAATTCAGCGAGACCATCAAGGCTGAAGAGTATGTTCCTGAACAAGTGTTTAACCCCTTCCATACGGTGCCGCACACGTAGGCATCATGAGGAGCAAGTGGATTCGCGACGCTGCCATATCGGCGTCTTGATTATATTTATTGTAGTCGCCCCTGTGTTTTTACATTCTCCCAAATGCGCCCTGAATCCCATTATCTGTGGTTTTCAAAATTCGCGGGTGAAAGGGAGAACGATCGATATAAGCGGCGACTATATTTTATGATGCGAATATTATTTCGTTACGTCATACGGCTGGCATTGGCTGCTGCCCGCGAGATTTAAGTCCCGTATTGAAGTGGTTAACTGTGACGAGACCGGCCTGTTTTGGAAGAAATTGCCGGCCAATACGTACATCACAAAGGAGGAGACAAAAATGCCTGGTCACAAGCCTATGAAGGACAGGCTAACGCTGTTATTGTGTGCCAATGCTAGTGGAGACTGTAAGATCAAGCCCTTATTAGTGTATCATTCAGACAATCCCCGTGTATTCAAGAGAAATAACATCATAAAAACTAAGTTACCAGTTATGTGGCGAGCTAACACTAAGTCGAGGGTCACAAGACAATTTTTTACTGAATGGATCCATGAAGTGTTTGCTCCCCAAGTTAAGGCATACCTCATAGAAAAGAAGTTGCCATTAAAATGCCTTTTAGTGATGGACAATGCCCCTGCACACCCTCCAGGTCTAGAGGATGACTTAACAGATGAATACAGTTTCATCAAGGTGAAGTTCTTGCCCCCCAATACTACTCCCTTACTCCAGCCTATGGACCAACAGGTAATTGCTAACTTTAAAAAACTGTACACCAAGGCCCTCTTCCGAAAGTGTTTTGATGTGACATGTGATACCCAGTTGACCCTTAGAGAATTTTGGAAGGATCACTTTAATATCCTCAATTGTGTTAACATAATAGACCAAGCTTGGGGTAACGTCACTTATAGGACATTAAACTCTGCATGGCGAAAACTTTGGCCTGAGTGTGTACCTGAGAGGGACTTCGAGGGTTTCCAGTATGAGGCTGGTCCAAGCACTGCTGCTGTTATTCCTGCTGGTACATGTACTACTGAAGAAAATGCTGTCATGGAGGACATTCTTTCCATGGGAAGAAGTATGGGCATTGAGGTCAACAGGGAGGACATCGATAAGCTTGTGGAAGGCCACTCTTCTGAGTTGACCACAGAAGAGTTATTGTACCTGCAACAACAGCAGCAGCAAGATTTGGTTCAGGAGCAGGAATCCTCAGAAGATGAGGATGTAAGAGAGGAGGCTTCCAGTGCAGTGATCAATGACATGTGTGCTAAGTGGGGTGAGTTGCAGGCGTTTGTTGAAAAATACCATCCTGATACAGCAGTCGGTAACCGTGCTGTGATAATTTTCAATGACACTGTTATGGCGCACTTCCGAAAAATAGTGCAGAAAAGGCAGAAGCAACTGACAATGGACAGGTTCCTTCTTAAAGAAAAGAGGAAGGCTACTGCCCAGCCAGATTCACCTCCACGGAAGAGAGAGAGAAGGGAAACCCCTGAAGGCGCGTTACCTAGCGTCATCATGGAAGGGGATTCCCCTTCCAAGGAGTAACCCTCCCTCCCGTCCTCTCCACATCCATTCCTGTATGCCATCAACCACTCTCCAACACGTAAGTAAATTATACAAAATGGTTTATAATGCTTTATTTATCTTTATCATGTACTGCTTGTGCACATTTACATCTTCATTGTTGTTTAGATACACGTTCTTATAATATTTTAGGTATTTTTCTTAATGGTAAGAACGGATTAAAATACTTTCCATTATTTCTTATGGGAAAATTGGTTTCGGTGTTCGAACAAATCGGTGCTCGACCACCACCTCAGAACGGATTATGGTCGAGTACCGAGGTACGACTGTACAGTAAACTCATAATAGGCATCTGCTAGACGTGGTCATAAGTGCGGGTGGTCGTAACTCACATATGTTGTAACTCGGATAGTGACTGTATATATATACAGTCGAACCTCGAAAGCCCGGACCCTGAATCACCGGACCCTCGTATGACCGGTCGAAATGAACAAAGGTCGGACTTTTCAAGCAAAGTTCCCTATTTGTCCGGTAGGTGGCAGCGACGGCTGTACACGTGTACTCAAACCCGGCCCAGTCAAGCCGCCACCAGGGCTGTCGTTTCGTAGAATTTTGTACCAAAACGTAGTAAAATAGCGGCATGTGGCAACTTCACAAGGACGTGAGGAAATTTTTTCTACATATCAGCGGGCTGTTAAAAACATTCAAAAACTCAAACTTTTGTTTAACCCCTTCCATACGGTGCCGCACACGTAGGCGTCATGGGGAGCGAGTGTATTCGCGAGGCTGCCATATCGGCGTCTTGATTATATTTATTGTAGTCGCCCCTCCATAATGACATTCTTTCTAATTCTTTTGTAATCGCATTTTCTATGGTTATCAAAATTCACGGGTGAAGAGAGAACGATCGATATAAGCGGTGACTATATTTTATGATGCGAGTATTATTACGACACGTCGTACGGCTGGCATTGGTTGCTGCCACCGAGATCTAAGTCCATGACGCCTACGTGTGCGGCACCGTATGGAAGGGGTTAAAAATCATAGAACTAGTTATCAAATAATAAATGGTACATCAAAATATGACTTTTATTGGTAATTTTGTTACTTATAAAATATTATACCCCAAAAGATACGTTTTTACGGTGTAGAAAAAATTCTACGCTAAAGTTTCAGCTTTCTTTTAGCGATAATAATATAAAAAAATATTTTTCAAATCTTACTGAATATGCTAGGGCATGGGAGCCTTATATACATTCAAGAATAAAAAACTAGAACCAACATTTTGTCAAAGTTTGACAAGTATATCTTGCTATGAATGTCTGCACACGTCCGAGAAAAATGTATGCCCCGGTATGGCAACATTCCCATTTTACACGGCAGTGTAGAAAACGCGGCAACCCTGGCCGCCACCACTGTCCCACAAGCATACCTTCTGATATTTACAGTGTACGTAATAAAAAATACAGTACAGTACACTGTATATACAGTACATTTATATGCCTGTATTACAGAATTATTAGTATTATAGTATTATTATTACAGTAATGTTATTATTACAGTGTTAGAGTATTATTTTTGTGTTTCTATGCCATATTATACATTACCTATACTTATACCGCTACGAAAATCTACGGGTGTTAGGGCGATATTTTCGATGACCGGACTTTTGGCATGACCGGACCACCCTTCCCCCCAATTAGTCCGGGCTTTCGAGGTTCGACTGTATATATATATATATATACACTCACTATCCGAGTTATGACCTGTGCGACTTACGTCCACCTGTACTTACGACCACATTCAGCAGATGCCTACATGCTCATGTTATGAGTTTACTGGTTTAATGTACGTTTGCATGTGGCGTCCAGTATCCTTTATGACAGTTACGGCAGCACAGCACAGCATCTCACCAAGGTTGCGTTGTCTGCCATAATTATGGTATTTCTACCATAATTTAGTGTGTGTCTACCATCTACCATACGATGTCTACCATATACCATAATTTTACTGGAATTGATATTATACTGTATTTCGATTCCCAGTTCCCACCGATAATCAGGGCAGGTGGGAATGGTCAGAAAGGGCAGTTTTGCCAGATTGGTGATACACGCTTCCCCGAAAGCCAAGACAGAGAGTCGGTTTACAGTAGTCCTGCATTCGTACTTTTCATTCTGGTTCAAGTTCTTTATTGGTCAAAAGTCGAAAGCTGTAGTGTACGAACATGGATACAAATAGCTTTAACCCAAGTCTATGATATTCCTGGAGTTCTTAAGTATAATATCTTATATTCAATAAGAATATATTTCACTGTACTATTCTCAATCCGCTCGTGACCTCAGCTCAGTCCGCTCGTGACCTCAGCTAGAGACCTCGTTTTTCTGCACAGACACCAGCTAGTGAATACCTGTGAAATTTATATCTCCGAATAGTGTTAAGTGATTGTGTTGTGTTTTTGTGATTGTATATGTATAGCGCTATACAGTTGCAGATATAAGATATAGTGCAGTGTTCTATTTAAATTCAAAACAGTTTTCTGTTACCGTACTCCAAAGGTAGGAGAAATAGTATAAGGTAAGCAGAGTAAGCTTTGCGTATTTAGTTTATTAGAGACCGCTTTGATTTTTTGTTGTTGTTGATTTGTATTTTCTCTTTGCCGTTTTTATTGCTGGAGGGGGAGCGAAATGGCTTGTGAGGGTTGCGTGAACCTAGAGGTCCGTCTCAGGATGTGTGAGGAGGAAATTCGTCTTCTCAGGAGTGCGCTCCGTGAGAAGAGTGAACCCTCCCCACAACCCAAAGAGCGTTCCACTTCTTCCCCAACTGTCACTGCCATGAGCGAGTGGCGCACCGTGGGGTCCCGTTTGTCGAGCCCGCGTTCGGTAGACGTGTGCCCTGTGGAGCAACCGCTGGCTCTAGCCAATCGTTTTGCTCTACTGGAGGATGAAGTGGCTGAAAACCAGGAGTTCTTGGTGGTGGGGGACTCCATGGTGCGAGGCTATGACGACATCCTGCAGCGGAAGACTAAGCGACATTGCAAGCTTGTATGTCAACCGGGCTGTGGGATCGTCGATTGTACCCGGTCCATCAGGGAGCAAGGACGGAAGAACACGGTTACGATTGTTCATACGGGAAGTAACGATGTAGGTAGGGTGAGATCAGAGGAGCTTGTTCGGAATTGCAAGGTCCTCCTTCAGGAGATGAAGGAACGTGGGAGCCGTCACGTAGTCTGTGGGATCCTCTCGAGGATCTACACAGGCTCGTGTTGGAACAGTAGAGCCATAGGGATCAATGATAGGATATCGCAGTTGTGCTCACAATTGGGATACCACTTTCTTGATCCTTGGTATCTCTTTTCTAGGCGGCATGACCTTTACGCTTCTGATGGGATCCACCTTACCCGCAGAGGCAAAGATATTCTTACAAACCTCATTGTGGGAGTTTGTAATGAATTAGCTCCTTTTTTAGGGTAGAAGCCCGAAGGGAAGGGGAAATAGACTGTACTTGGGAAAACAGTGTAGAGTATAGCATTAATGTAGAACAATGTGCCATTATAGGGCAAAATATGATTTTAGGATATAATGTTGCTAGAGGATGAAATGTCACATTAGGATGTAATGTCATAGGACAAAATGTCGCAATGGGATATAATGACAGTGGAGGACAAAAGATCACGATGGGAAGTAATGATAGTGGAGAACAAAATATCATGATAGGATGTAATGATAATGGAGGAGAAAATATCACGGCAGGATATAATGTCAGTGAAGGACAAAATATAATTTTAGGAAGGGATACCGGACAGAATGTCAATGAAGGCCAAAATATCATGATAGGATGTAATGTCGCTAGAGGACGAAATGTCACATTAGGATGTAATGTCATAGGACAAAATGTCACAATGGGATATAATGACAGTGGAGGACAAAAGATCATGATGGGAAGTAATGATAGTGGAGAACAAAATATCACGATAGGATGTAATGATAATAGAGGAGAAAATATCATGGTAGGATATAATGTCAGTGATAGTGTAGAACATAATATCACGATAGGATGTAATGATAATAGAGGAGAAAATATCACGGTAGGATATAATGTCAGTGAAGGACAAAATATAATTTTAGGAAGGGATACCGGACAGAATGTCAATGAAGGCTAAAATATTATAGGATGTAATGTCGCTAGAGGACGAAATGTCACATTAGGATGTAATGTCATAGGACAAAATGTCGCAATGGGATGTAATAACAGTGGAGGACAAAAGATCATGATGGGTAGTAATGATAGTGGAGAACAAAATATCACGATAGGATGTAATGATAATGGAGGAGAAAATATCATGGTAGGATATAATGTCACTGAAGGACAAAATATAATTTTAGGAAGGGATACCGGACAGAATGTCAATGAAGGCCAAAATATCAAGATAGGATGTAATGACAGTGGAAGACAAAAGATCATGATGGGATGTAATTATAGTGGAGGAAAAAATATCATGTACTTTAATGCTCATAGTATTAGGAACAAATTTCAAGAAATACAGGCGTATGTCAAAAGCGAAAATCCCGATATGATAGGAATAACTGAGACATGGTTAAATGGTACAGAGTTCGAAGCTGAATTTAATATTGCGGGATTTAAACACTTTCATCAGGATAGAAACCACAAGAAAGGTGGGGGTGTTCTATTGTATGTTAAAAACAATGTTCATGCTTGTGTTTTAGAGAAAGTGAAACAGGATGCATATGATAGTTTGTGGGTCGAGTTAACCCAAACAAATGGACAAAAAATTAATATAGGTGTAATATTTAGGCCAAAGACATTATCATTAGCAGACGACAAACTGTTATTTCAAGAACTGTCTAGTTTCTGCAACCGGGATTTATTGATAATTGGTGATTTCAATTTTACTGACATTGATTGGATGACCCTTGAACATGGCCATATAGGTAGTCGCTTGATTGATTTTCTTGGTGACAATTACTTAATTCAGCATGTAAAAGAGCCCACAAGATATGGAAACTTACTCGATCTTTTGATCACTAGCCGCAAAAGCATGGTAACTGATGTTGAAGTCGGTGAATTTGTTGCAAATAGCGATCACAACTTAGATTCAAACTCCTAAACAATTTTAGAATAGATACTTGTGTTTCTAAAATATCCGATTTCAGTAAAGCTCGGTTCATAGGACTATGTCAGGAGCTTCAGCTTACAGATTGGGAGGCAAAATTAAACGAAAGACCTGTAGATCAGATGTGGGAAATATTTCAAAATATGCTCACTAAGATGATTCAAACTTACATTCCTTTTAAGGACAGATGTCCCCCAAATCAGGCTCGCCCAAAGTGGCTCGACAAAGAAACTGAAAAAAGTATTGCTAAAAAGAGACAGGCTTATAAGAAATATAAGTGCTTGGGTGCACCTAATGACTATGAAAATTATGTATCAATACAGAGAGATTTAAAAAAGACAATAAGAAAAAGAAAACGACAATAAGAAATGAACATCGTTGATAAATCCAAAGAGAATCCCAAAGAATTCTAGTTACATTAGAGATAAAAAGGTTGTTAGGAATCACATTGGTCCACTATTATCTGCTGACGGTCAACTTGAATATTCAAATGAAGGAATGTGTAATATCTTAACCCCTTCCATACGGTGCCGCACACGTAGGCGTCATGGGGAGCGAGTGTATTCGCGAGGCTGCCATATCGGCGTCTTGATTATATTTATTGTAGTCGCCCCTGTGTTTTTACATTCTCTCAAATGTGCCCTGAATCCCATTCTCTGTGGTATTCAAAATTCGCGGGTGAAAGAGAGAACGATCGATATAAGCGGTGACTATATTTTATGATGCGAGTATTATTACGACACGTCGTACGGCTGGCATTGGCTGCTGCCACTGAGATCTAAGTCCATGACACCTACGTGTGCGGCACCGTATGGAAGGGGTTAAACAATTATTTTAGCTCGGTATTCGTAAACGAAATACCTCAAAGTGAATTCCAAACTGAAACCTGTGAAAAGTCTGGGGTAAACTTACTACTGTAAATATAACAAAAGAAAAAATTAAAAGGTGTATAGACAAACTCAAAGTTAATAAAACACCAGGGCCTGACGGTTGGCATCCAAGAATCTTAAAGGAAATGAAAAATGAGATTGTTGTTCCATTAGTAATTATTTTCAAGAAATCCATCATATCCGGAGATGTCCCAAGAGAATGGAAGCTAGCTAACGTTACTCCCATATTCAAAAAAGGTGACAAAAAGAAGCCAAATAACTATAGGCCTATAAGTTTGACTTCAATCGTAGGAAAAATAATGGAAACTATCATCAGAGATGCTATCGAACATCATTTAGAAAGTAACCGTTTGATAAATGATAGCCAGCATGGTTTCAGACGGAAACATTCTTGCGTGACTAACTTACTCGAATTCTACAACACAGTTATCTCGAATTATGACAAAAGAAACGGTATAGATTTAATATATCTAGACTTTGCAAAAGCTTTTGATACCGTCCCACACGAAAGACTACTTACTAAATTAGCTTTGCATGGAATAAGTGGTAGCCTATTAGGTTGGACTAGTAATTGATTGAATGGTCGAAAGCAGAGAGTTGTTTTAAATGGAAAAACTTCTGGATGGAAAAGTGTTGCAAGTGGAGTTCCTCAGGGTTCCGTTCTTGGACCACTTCTATTCATAGTATATATAAATGATATAGACCATGGACTAAAATCTACTGTTTCCAAATTTGCTGATGATACAAAACTGTGTGGAGTGGCAAATGATCACTCAAACGAATTAGATATTCAAGTAGATTTAGATAAATTACAGTAATGGTCTGAAAAGTGGCTAATGAAATTTAACACAAGTAAATGCAAGGTAATGCACATAGGTAAAAATAACAGTAAGTACGATTACAAGTTATTTGGTAATTCGTTAACAAAAGTGGATAGTGAAAAAGATCTCGGCGTAATTATCAGTAACGACCTCAAATCATCCAAGCAGTGTATTTCAGCCTCTGAGAAAGCAAATAAGATTCTGGGACTGATTGCGCAATCTTTTGATTTCAAAAGTCCATCACTCATTAACAAGCTATATAAATCGTTAGTTCGTCCACATTTGGAATATGCTGTTTCTGTATGGTCACCGAATCTCATTAACCCCTTCCATACGGTGCCGCACACGTAGGCGTCATGGGGAGCGAGTGTATTCGCGAGGCTGCCATATCGGCGTCTTGATTATATTTATTGGAGTCGCCCCTCCATAATGACATTCTTTCTAATTCTTTTGTAATCGCATTTTCTATGGTTATCAAAATTCACGGGTGAAGAGAGAACGATCGATATAAGCGGTGACTATATTTTATGATGCGAGTATTATTACGACACGTCGTACGGCTGGCATTGGCTGCTGCCACCGAGATCTAAGTCCATGACGCCTACGTGTGCGGCACCGTATGGAAGGGGTTAAAGACATTGACAGACTGGAAAAAGTACAACGGCGAGCCACAAAACTGATTCCAAATATCAAAAATAAATCATACGAAAATCGACTAAAACACATGAATCTGTTTTCCCTAAAAAAGCGTAGACTCAGAGGTGACTTGATACAGGTCTTTAAGATTTCAAAGGGAATTGACAACATCAAAAGTGACAAAATTTTCACATTGAATGAGAATCAGACAAGAAACAATGGTCTCAAACTGTCCGGAAATAGATTCAATTTGGAAGTAGGTAGAAACAACTTTGCCAACCGTGTAGTAAATGAATGGAATAAACTTCCTGCACACGTAGTGCAATGTAGTTCAGTTCGAAGCTTTAAGAATTATTTAGATAAATACCTAAGTAAGATGCTGTAATGATTATAATTTATCTTATATTATTTGTTTTTGTTTTGTTATCATTTCTGTCTGATTTTCTTTTATTATTAGTTATATGTCAATTTATTATTATTTACTATTTACCTGTTTGTTTATTATTTAACTATACCTATGCATTTATTTATGTATTTTATTTGTTATTTACATTATTATAGTTTTTATTGTTTTATTATTAATATGATTTTTTTTTTTGCATCCGACCTAGATATGGATCAAAAGGTCTCCTGTCGGCATGCTCCGCCTTTGTAATCCTTTGTAATATATATTTGATGAAATAATGTTATGCTATGATTATCGTTCTTTTCTTATGAAGATAGACCGAACGTTTTTGCATGGGAGGCGGCGATTGAGCCCAGTGCATAGAAGCAAATCTTGTACTTGTTTTCATGTACATTTGAGGGAATTATTTTAAATGTTATTAAGCCTTTATTACTTCAACCTCTTTTTATTAATTATGCCTCGACCAGTGGATACCAACGGATCCCCCATGGTGCCTCGCCAGACCTACTGCCTGATCTTTCCCTCGACTGTACGCACGAAGAAAGTGTAGATGACGTGCAACCAAAAAGTGGATTTTAATTTTTTTGTTTTTTACATGCATATTTTCTATTTTTTTATATTTTGTATCTGTGTTAATTTGTATTTTCGGTCTCTAATAAGAATCCTGTGTAATATATTTTCTTTCTTTACCCTATCCTATTAATTTATTATTTAGTATAACAATCAAAGAGTATTGGATATTTTGCATACACTGAGAATGTTCTACAATGAGGCCACAAACGAAACATTTGAGCTAGATTCACGCTTTGCATCATATGTCCTTGAGTATACACCTCGAATGTATACGGTCTGAGTTACGACCGTTTCGACTTTTGACCGGTTGGTTGGAACCGATCTAGGTCGTAACTCGGATAGTGAGTGTGTGTATATATATATATAATATGTGATTTATTCTTAATGGAAGGATGATTGTTCTTTTTAATATCAAAGTTGGATAGCAATTTTATGACATTTTACCATATGAATTAAATTTATATTCAACAGCCTGCCATTACGCTGAAAGTAATCAATGGACTATACTCTGGAGTGACCACGGTGGAGCTAGATAACCTTGCAGCAGAAACAGCTGCAACAATGACTACTAAACATCCTGATTACGCTGTACTAGCTGCGCGTATTGCTGTATCCAATCTACATAAGGAAACTAAAAAGTCTTTCAGTGGTATGTTATTTTATACATTTGTCAGTGTCTACCACTGTGCTTGATATGGAATTGTGGAAGATTGTAATGCTTTTTGAAAGTATATTCAGTATTTTACTTATAGATGTGATGGATGATCTGTATAACATGAAAAATGAAAGAACAGGGCAGCCACAAGCTATGCTCTCTGATTATCATCATAAAATCATCATGGAGAATGCAGATAAACTCAACTCTGCAATCATATATGACAGAGACTTTGACTACAATTATTTTGGTTTCAAGGTAAGGGGCAGTTTTCAAACAGATTTTTTTCAATGTTAGTTTGCGTATGGATTTTAGTGCTTGTAGTATGGGTAAGAAACCCTTTGTAGAGAAATGCTATGAGTAGTTTATAGCCATACTTGTATGGGTGAGTAATATGTATTGTACAGTAGTTAGATAAAAATTATTTGTAGTTCCTGTGTTTGATGAATCCTGTTTTTTAAGACCTTGGAGAGGTCTTACCTTTTAAAGATCAAGGGAAAGGTGGTTGAGCGGCCTCAGCAGATGCTTATGCGTGTGTCTGTTGGTATTCATGGGGAAGACACTGATGCAGCCATTGAAACCTATAATCTTCTGTCTGGAAAGTGGTTTACTCATGCTTCTCCAACTCTTTTTAATGCTGCTACCAGGAGACCTCAGCTTTCTAGGTAAGATTTGTATCTTTGATATGGCTCATACTTCATTAGTTTCTTCATAAAGTTGTACATACATTCAAGGGCCCCTTTCAAGGGAGGTAGCCAAAGTCAAAAGGCATAATTCCACTTCCATCCATTTCATCCCCACCCACTCCACTCTTAGTCACCCCCTTCCTCTTCTTTTTTCTTATTATTTCTTTTCTTTTCATCTCTTAGATGTCCTCTACAATCTAAATATTATTGTAAACTTTGTCTTTCTACAATAAAGTTTACAATGGATAATATTTAGATTGTAGAGAACATCTGAATAGATGCTGGTTTGCACAGTTATGCCTTGTATAATTATTGCGAATGGATGGGGACTTGTTTGGGAACAGATTGCACATTGGAAGAATAGATTTAGTGATTTGGGAATCTATTTTGCTCACATACCTTCACAAGTTTTATTTCAAATAATGGTTCCAGCTTAGGCTATATCATGATTTAAGGTATTTCAGGAGTACACTTTGTATGGGAAACTTTCCACATCCTTAAGACAACCCCCATGATGCCCTTCTGTCTCAAATGAAGATATTCTGTCAGTATTGTTCATCCCTTCAGTGATCTTAACAATTGAATCCCCACAAGACCAATCTCAGATTGTTGAGTTAGTGGTTGAGTGCAGTACCATTACACCAGCAATTGTGTGCATGTACTAGACTTTTTCCAGTATATAATGGGGTGGTGCTGTCAGAGGACTTGTCCACATCATAAATAAACAGAATCCACTCAACCACCCATCACATCTCACTACTTAGGGAATAAAGGGATGCCTTGCCCATCACCCTATAGCTCAGGTCAAAATTAATACTCCTGGGCCCTGCTGTGGAAAAGGTGTGCCTCTTTTCTATAATATGTTGATTGATCTCCTTTCAGCTGCTTCCTGTTAACAATGAAAGATGACAGTATTGAGGGTATTTATGATACTCTAAAGCAGTGTGCACTAATATCAAAGTCTGCTGGTGGTATTGGTGTAAATGTGCACTGTATTCGAGGCATGGGAAGCTATATAGCAGGAACCAATGGAACATCCAATGGCTTAGTTCCTATGCTGAGGGTCTATAACAATACTGGTGAGTGAGAATTTTAATTCTTGGACAAAGATTGTGGTGAGTAGTGAGTATGGGTGTGCAGTTCCCTGGCACAAGGTCAAAGATCACCCTGTAGAATGTGAATGGGCATTGACTGAGGGAGATGTGACAATGTCAAGTGAATGAGAGGAGAGATAAGGAGTGAGTGAGAAAAGTGCAGTGGAAGAAATATAAAGAATAGTTAGGCCTAAGTGACATGAGTAATTGGTGAGAGAGTAGTTAAAATTGACATTGGATCCTGCGACGACGAAGAGAAGAATGAAGAACACTGCTAAGGTAAGTGATAAGCGTGCCTCAGTTACAGATTACTTGGTCAGAATTTAATTTGTAAAGCATGCCATTGGGAGACATTAGGTATACGAGATCTTTGAAATACCATGGTGATTATGTTAAGTGATGTCAGCGACCATGGAATGCCATCCATTTTTCCTCAACCAGCCTGACAAGATCCAAAACCTTTCATCCCCTATGTTCCAACAACAAGTCCTTAAAGTTTCCTTCCTCCACTTTCCCCAGCAAGGATTATTTTTCAAGTCCATGCTCTCTCAGTATATGGCCCACGTATTATAATTGTCTCTTCCTGATTATGTACTTAGTTCCTAAAACTTAATTATTAGAGGGTCACCTCTGAAGGGACGGGCTGTGCAGTTAGATTATTTTTGCATTCCTCATGTCTTGTGTTGAATTAATCTCGGTGGAAGGTTTAGTTTTGTTATGCTGTCAGATTTTGATAAGGTAGCAGCAGCTGTTTTTGAATCATAATTGCTCTAGGTAACATTAGCACAAATTTATGTAACTTGTCTGGTGTATCAGTAACCACTATTGTGTTGTCGTGTATATTTTTTATTTGATAATTGCAGCTCGTTATGTTGACCAGGGAGGGAACAAGCGACCAGGAGCTTTTGCTGTATACCTAGAGCCATGGCATTCAGATATTTTTAGTTTCCTTGACCTCAGAAAGAATACAGGAAAAGTAATGTAAACAAAGATTATGTTAATTGATAATTCTTGTTAATATTTGAGATACATTTAATTTTGACCAGATTATCTAAATTTTTTCTTCAACCCCAGGAAGAACAGAGAGCTCGAGACTTGTTCTATGCAATGTGGATTCCAGATTTATTTATGAAAAGAGTTGAAACTAATCAAGATTGGGCACTTATGTGTCCTAAAGAATGCCCAGGGCTGCATGAAACCTGGGGTAAGTTTTTCTACATCCATAAGTGTTAAGATGGGAGGGCCAGCAAATGGGTTTTAGATAGGTGAGGAGTAGGTATATACCTGGACCCCTTTAATAAGGGGAAGTGATCCCTTGGTATGTATGCATCTCTTCACTCCTCTTTTTCTCCTCTCTCTTTTTAGGTGGTTGCTATGTTGTCTGAAGGAGTGCAGTCCCATAAAGTTACCATGTAAAATAGGTGGGGGGGGGGATTGGGGAAAAGAAAATATTTGAATATATTCAAGAAATCTAAATGTTGTGCAGCCTTTGACATAATGGTCCTTACATTGGATTTGAACTTGGTAGAATGAACTTTATAGATAGACCATATTATGTTATTTCAGTATATATGAATGTTTCTTTTCCTACAGGTGAGGAGTTTGAAAAGCTTTATGAAAAGTATGAGAAGGAGGGACGATATATGCGCAAGGTTAAAGCTCAGCAAGTATGGTATGCTATTATAGAGTCCCAGGTAAGAATAGTTTGCATATAATTTGCTTGGTTTCTGAGACCAATGTTTATCTGCAAGTGGTCCTGTGAAATGGATGTTGGAGAGAGAATTCTCCCCCAGTGCTCATGTTCAGAACCCATGAACATCCTCACTATCACATGAGTTTTACATGTGTCTATGGGAGCAGATTGTGTTTGTATAGTTCCACTTTGCAAAAGAAAAATGGACAAATATAAATTAGTAGTTTTAGAGGGATCAGTATGTTTAATGTAGTTTGAAAAGCTTATGGGATATTTAAAGAGGGACAGGGAGGAACAGTGTGGATGGTACAGGATTTATGGATTAAATTTTTGCTGTAAGGCAGAAAGGCATTGTGGGAATGGTGAGAGCTAGTGGTTTGAGGTGAAGGTGGGGCTAGCCCAGCTATGTCACCATGGTTGTTCAATGGGTATGTGGGATTTGTGCAAAGTTAATTGTGAGCATGTTGGGCAGGAGATTATGTGATGGATGACCTGTATAACATGGAGGGAAGTGGGAGGCGAGCAGTTTTTTACTGATGACTCTTGGCTCGTGGCTGGGTCAGTTAGTGATTGTGGCCCTCAAAAATCATTGGTAACAGTGTGAGGTAACAATTAAAACTGAATGGCCAAACCTCTCAATTGGGAAGAGAGAAAAAAAAAAATTCTGTGCCTCATTTATAATAACCCCATCTGGGGTATTGGCTGCATGTTGTGGCAGAGTAGCATGCAGTTGATACTTTGGGGTCTATATGGGGTGCCCCTACGGACCAGAGCCACACATCATTTTGTCTGTGATAGAGGAGGACTCTGTTCACAGAGAAATGATGACACTTTTATTATACTGCTATTGTCCCTCTGTTATGCTGTCCCCCAACCCCTTGTTGCTGTCCTGTACCATTTCTCTGGGTATTCATTTCCTTGTTAAGCCTACACTGTGGTGGGGGATAGGTGCAAAGATGGTGTGTGGAACAAGAAAGATGGGAGGAAATGGAAGGGTAGTGAATGGTGGGATGAGGAAACAAAGAAGGTTGTAGAAGAGAAGAAGCAAGCTTTCACAGAGGCAAGAAAAACAGGATAGGGATTAGAACTAGGCATCCTTCTCCCTGTATTCCCACAGGGGACATTTCTAAAAAGGCATAAGAGGGTCTTAATCCCTTCCATATGGTGATGCATATGTAGGCGTCATGAGGAGCAAGTGGGTATGCGAGGCTGCCATACCGGCGTCTTGATTATATTTATTGTAGTTGTATCTGCAAGACCCCCGTACTCTGTAAAGTGGCTTCATCATATTTTCTATGGTTATCAAAATTCCCGGGTGAAAGAGAACGAGCAATACAGGGGTTACTTTATTTTTTATAATGCGAATATTATGACGCAACATCGCACGTCTGGCAGCTGATGCTGCCCACGAGATTTTGGCCCGGAGTGAAGGGGTTAAGAGGGTCTAGGAGTTTTCCAACCATTACCCAAAGGTTTGAGTCTTTTAATGTGTGTGGATGTGGTACAGATGAGAGTAAAAGGGAAGAGATGTTTGTGAGAAGAAAGATGGATATGTTGGCTTTGAGTGAAACGAAGTTGAAAGGGAAGGGAGAGTGAGTTTGGGAGTGTAGTTGGGAGGTTCTCAGGAGTGAAGAGAGGGCGAGGGAGAGAAGGGGTGGCTATACTAGCAAGTGAAGAGAGGTAAATGTATAGTGGAGTGGAAGGAGGTTTCTGCAAGGTTAATGTGAAGGTGAAACTGGATAAGGAGATGCATATGGGCCTGGTAGTGAGGAGAGTGTAGAGGAAAGGGAGGCTTTTTGGATAGATTTAAATGAGTCATAGAGGGATTAGAGAGGAACGTCAATGTAGTTGTATTGGGAGACTTTAATGCTAGGGTAGGAAATGAGCCAATAGATGGAGTGGTTGGGAAATGTGGAGTTTCAGGAAAGAACCATAGTGGAGAGTTGATGGTGGAGATGTGTCTAGAAAGAGAATTGATGATAGGAAATACTTTTAGGAAGAAAATCAAGCATAAGTACACATGGGAGAGGGTGGTGGATGGAAGGGTGGTAGATAGTGTTAATGGACTATGTAGTGGTAGATAGGAGTATTATAGGAAGAGTTAAGGATGTACATGTTCTAAGGGGAGAGAGTGGGGGAATATCAAATTATTTTTTGGTGGAAGGTAAGTTGAGTGGTGGATAGATGTAGAAAGAGGAAAAAGGCAAAAGGTAGGAAGGTGCTTAGAGTGAACTGCTTAAATGAGAAAGAAAAAGAGAAGGAGTACAAGAAGCTGAGAGAGGAAGTGGAGGAGAATGGGGATGGTTCAAGGAGGGAGTCACAAGGTGTGCAAAAATGATGTGTGGAATTAGAAAGATGGGAGGAAATGGAAGGGTAGTGAGTGGTGGGATGAGGAAACAGAGAAGGTTGTAGAAGAGAAGAAGCGAGCTTTCACAGATTGGTTACATAATAGGACAAGGGAGTCATATGAGAGGTACAAAGAAAAGAAAGGAAAAGAGGAGAGCAGATGTGAAATGGTTTAACAGTATGACATATTTTTGAAAGTAATAAAAAGATGTTTTGGAAAGAAATTAAGAGAGGAAGAGGAGGTGAATCAAGTAGAGAAGAAAAGGTAAAAGGTGCAGATGGATAGATGATAATGGAAGAGAAGGCAGTAAGAGGAAAATGGGCTGTGTGTTTTAGGGAGTTACTAAATGTGAAGGAGGATAGGGAGGGAAAGGTAGTTGCAATGGGAAGTGCTAAGAAAATGACCGTGATGAGTGAGGAATATGGAGGAGAAATAAGGAAGGATGAAGTGAAGGCAGTTAAGATGATGAGAGCAGGTAAGGCACCTGGGTTGGATGGATGCCATGCAGAATGTCTGAAAAAATGTTATTTAATGTTTGACAGTGCCAGAGAACTGGAGGAGTGTCTATAGTTCCACTTTACAAGGGTAAAGGTGACAAGTGTGAGTGTAGTAATTTCAGAGGGATTAGCTTGAGTGTAGTTGGGAAGGCTTATGGGAGGATCTTGATTGAGAGGATTAGGAGAGGAACAGAGGTATCTAACCTACGTACAACTAACAAGGTGATACTAAGAGAATTAAATTAAATATAAAGTGAATTAAGGGCGATAGAAAAATGAAAGAAAGGAAAATGAGGTTAGAAACACAAATCATGAACTGAAGAAAGAGGTAAAAGAACAATTGAAAGCATTAACTGAAAAAAATGGAAGAATCAATCAAAGAGATCTAAACGGAAAAAAAAATCAGTGGAAAAAGGAATGCGAAAGTCAAAAATTCTCATTCAAAGAAATAGTACAGCAGCAGGTAGAAGAGAATGCAAAGGAAACAGTGATCAAGGTAATCCAAGAAAAGAGAAATTGGGTGAGAGACACAGTGGACAAAAAGAAATGCATTGTGTTTTATGGTATCAATGAAAAACACAATGCTCACAAATATCAAAGAGAATAGGAAGAGAGAAATTGCGAAGGAGATTCTAAAAGCGGTTCAAGATGAAGGACAGAATTTAGATACAGAAATTGATGATGTACACAGGATGGGTACATAGTGAAAAGAAAAAACCACAAACCAATGAAAATGAAACTAAGAACACAATTGATAGAAGAAATACTATCAAAAGCTACAAAACTAGTAAACATTGAAAAATACAAAAATGTATGGATAAAAAAAAAAGGTAATGAATGCAGAGGAATTAGAGAAAGATAGGGAACTGAGAAGTGAAGCCAAGGAAAAAAACAAGAATAGAACCGAGATGGGGGAAAAATGAGTTTCTTTGGAGAGTGCTGGATCTGAGACTGAGAAATTGGTACATCAGAAAAATGGAAACTTAAACCAAAAAAGAGAAGAGAAGAAAAACTTAAAAGTGGCATATATAAATATGGACGGTATGATTTGGCAATAGAGAAACCTGACATAATGTGAATTTTGGAGACAAAACTGAAAGATCCTATGCAATTAAGTATGGTGGGACAAGGTTTATACAACCTTTGGTCGAAAAATAGGATGGACAAACGGGGGAGGAGTCATGCTATTGACTAGAAAGGACCTAAATATAATAAAGGCAACAGAAGGAAAAGATAATGTGGAATTAATAACAGTTAAAGTTGAAAACAGCAGTATGAAAAGTAGAATGTTTATAGTTGTATATGTGCCACCTAAAACTAAGACTTGGACTGACAACGAAAACTCAAAATTACTAGAAGACACAAAGAATGAAATAACAGACACTGAAACACGGAGAAAATATAGTAATTATGGGTGACTTTAACACGAAGGAAATAAATTGGGAAGAATTGACAATTGGAGTTGGAGAGGAACTCTGGGGCAGTGTCCTAATGGATATGACCATCGATTACACATTGACGTAATGGATTAAAGAAAATACTAGATTTAGACTAAACGAAGAACCATCAAGACTAGATTTGATATTAACCTCTGAACCTGAAATAGTGGAAGAAATAAACTATAAAACATCAATGGGAAAGAGTGACCACGTACTAATAAAGATCGAACTTAAGAAAAAAGTGGTAAGAAGGAACGAGAAACATAGAGAAGGAAGATTAATGCACAATAAAACTGATTTTGTAAAACTTAGAAAAAAAATTCAAAATGCCTGTTGGAAAAAATTTGCAAATGATGAAACAAAGACGAAAGAGAAATGGAATATTTTCAAAGAAAAAAATAAAGAGGGAACAAACAAATATGTGCCTAAGCAGAAACAGAAAAGGGAGTACACAAAGTGCTGGTATAATAAAAAGTGTAGCGATGCTAAAGATAGAAGAGGCAAAGCCTGGAAAAGAGACAAAAAAGAGACTAAATGGCAAACATATATCAAACTGAGAAATGAATATGTAGACACAAAGAGAGGAAAAAAGAAACTATGAAAAAGATATAATGGCAAAATGCAAAGCTCAGCATAAACTATTTTACAGATATGTAAACAACTAATAGACAAAAACGAAATGGTGAAACTGCGTGAAGGAAATCAAGAATACACAGATGTAGAAATGGCTGAAGTAATGACCAGACACTTTAGGTCTGTATTTACAATTGAAAGCTCACAATTGTGGGATGATAGTCATCAGCAAGGATCCCCAAAAATGAAAGAAATAATGAATGGTGACACAGAAGGAAATAAGGGACCAAATAAGGAAGCTCAGTGTCAGAAAGTCACATGGGTCAGACAGAATAGAGAACTGGATGTTAAAAGAATGCATAGACGAACTCCCAGATAAAATACACAAGATAATTGACTTCTCATTCAAAGAAGGAAAAGTACCTCAAGACTAGAAAAATGCTAATATAGTACCAATATATAAGGGAGGAAATAAAGAAAATAAAAAAAATTATAGACCAGTATCCCTTACAAGCACAATTGCAAAAATATGTGAAATAATAAAAAAATAAAAATAAAAAAAATGGACTAAACACTTGGAAAAGAAAAAAAATATTCAACCCCAACCAATTTGGATTTAGAAGTGGAAGATCATGTACTACAAACTTAATATGCTTATACTCAAGATTGCTAGACATAATACAAGAAAGAGATGGCTAGGCAAATTGTGCCTTCCTGGACCCACAAAAGGCTTTTGACAAAGTACCTCACAAAAAACTAAGAAAAATTTAAATGATAGGTGGAATACAAGGAAAATAATTAGAATGGATGAAAAACTTTTTGGAAGGAAGAAAAATGAGTGTTACTTAGAGAAGAACTCAAAATGGGTAAACATGATAATTGGTGTACCCCAAGGCTCTGTGTTGGCTCCAATAATGTTTGCTATTTATATAAACGACATGGATAAAGGAATTGAATGCTATATAAACTTTTTTGCAGATGTGAAACTGAAGAGAGTGAGTAATGAAGAAGAATGTAAATCTTTTCAGGGAGATCTAGACATAGTCTGGAATTGGAGTAAAAAGAATGAAGTGAATTTCAACTTTAAAAAATATAGTATAATGGAATTTGGTAGAAGCAGAAATAGAATATCTGGTCAATACAAAATTGGAACAAAAGAAGTTACAAAAGTAAACTCGGAGAGACCTAGCAGTAATCATTTCAAATGACATGACACCAGACAAACATGTAAACAAAATAGTTGGAGAAACCTACAACTTAATAAGATCAATGAAAGTGGCCTTTGACTACATTGATGAGGAAATGGTGAAGAAAATACTAGTTACACTGATAGGACCAAAATTAGAGTATGCAGCTTCACAAAGAAAAACAAAGAAACTAGAAAGAATTCAAGGAGCACTAACAAAGATGGTACCAACACTTAGCATGTTGACATACAAACAAAGATTGGACAAGCTAAACTTGATAACCATCTATAGAATCATGAAAGGGATGGAAATCCTTGACAGGGATGATCTACTTAAATGGGACAGAAGAAATACAAGGGGACACAAGAAGAAACTTAAGAAGGACACTTACAGTAGTGATCTGAAAAAGAGTAGCTTTCCACACAGAGTGGTAGATACATGGAGTAAATTGAAAGAGAAAACAGTGAGTGCTAAAAATATACATGATTTTAAGAAAGAACTGGATGCGGAAAGATACAACTGTGGGTCTCCATGACCATAGCTCTTCTCCCACGAAATACAACTAAGTAAATACATCTCCTTTCTCAGTTTCACCTTCGTCCACATTAACCCCTTCCATACGGTGCCGCACACGTAGGCGTCATGGGGAGCGAGTGTATTCGCGAGGCTGCCATATCGGCGTCTTGATTATATTTATTGTAGTCGCCCCTGTGTTTTTACATTCTCTCAAATGTGCCCTGAATCCCATTCTCTGTGGTATTCAAAATTCGCGGGTGAAAGAGAGAACGATCGATATAAGCGGTGACTATATTTTATGATGCGAGTATTATTACGACACGTCGTACGGCTGGCATTGGCTGCTGCCACTGAGATCTAAGTCCATGACGCCTACGTGTGCGGCACCGTATGGAAGGGGTTAACCTTGAAGAAATTTCCTTCCACTCCACTACACGTTTACCTATCTCTTCATTTACTAGTATAGCCACCCCTTCTCTCCCTTGTCATCTCTTCACTCCTGAGAACCTTCCATCTACTCTCCCAAACTCACACTTGCACATTAAAAGACCCAAACCTTAGGGTACTGGCTGGAAAACTCCTAGACCCTCTTATGCTTTTTTTTTTTTTTTTTTTTTTTTTTTTTTTTTTTTTTTTTTTTTTTTTTTTTTTTTTTTTTTTTTTTTTTTTTTTTAAGGAATATCCCCTGTGAGACTACAAGGAGAAGGATGCCTAGTACTAATCTCCGTCCCATTTTTCTCGCCTCTTACGATTTAAGTTGGAAGACTTGGTGACAGCATTCCCCCACCACAGGGTAGGCAAAAAAAGGAAATGAATATTCAAAGAAATGGTATAGGACAGTAACAAGGGGTTGGGGGACAGCATAACGGTGGGACAGTCGCAGTATAATAAGTGTCATTTCTTTGTGAACAGAGTCCTCTATGAATTAATTCTTCGGCAAAGTTGTTGATGTCTTGAGTCCTTATTGCCCTGCTAATCCTAGTTTCTCTTTCCATGTCCATAATTTTATCCATTGCTCCCCTTTCTGAAATACCATTAAATACTTCAGAATCATACCTGTAAGTTGTCATTGGAGTCATGCTAATACATGTTTTCTTTGGGATCACTCCCAGTGGCAACTCCACTCTAGTCATATCCAATATCCTCTTAGTTGGTTCGTTGATTCTTTTTACATTTTAACTCCCCTCCATTCAGTGCTAAAAACTATATTTTTCCAAGAACTGGTTTGGATATGTTACTGGTCACACGAGAACATAAAAATAACAAGGCATTTTTCCTGATTCAGCAACAAAGCGTTAGGTCGGAGCTTGATGTTTGGACCTCCTTCCACTACGACGATGTGTGGATGTGTGTATGGATGATGCTGTGATGGGAGGGAGTGGGTGGGGGATGGGGGTGAGGAAGTATGTTAAAATTATATTTTGACACAGCTTGAAGGGATTTCTCCCTGTCTTCTCATTTTTCTGCACGAGGGGATGGAAAGGGGGGAGGTCACTGATGAAATGAAGTGGCCTTGCTATGGAAGTGCTGTGTCATGCTACATTACTTTTGACCCGGGGCATTGGGAGAGATGCAGGGATGACTCGTCATCCAGGAGGAGCCAAGATTAGAGGGAGGGGGCTAAATGGGAATGGAATATGTGGGAGTGGATTTTATGCCATTGTTTTTGGCTACTTACCTTGTAAGGGGGAAAAGGCTGTTGGTGTATATGTACATATATAATGCGAGTATTATAATGCATCATTGAATCATTGTCCATCAGGCATCTGATTATGCACTAGAATTTGATTTATATTGAAGAGGTTAAAGCTCACACATCAAGGATCTGGCAGGAAAAACCAACAATAAAATTCATACGCCAGAAAGCTCTTTCCCCATAATAAAAGGGGTGGCCAAGTCAAAGCATACATCTTGGACTTTTTCACCCATCTCACTCAGTTCCTTGTGTATGCTGGTCTTTCCTCAGTTTTCCAATGTCTGAAGCACCTTTCCACTCTTCAAGTGAACTTGGTTTACTCCATCTTCTAAACTTGCCAGTCTTTCCCTACTCTTTTCTTTCATTATGCCCAAACTAATTTGGCTTTTTTTTTTTCTACTCTTAACAGCTCTTTCCTTGCCTGTTCTGTTTCCTTGCCATATTTCTCACAATCCACCCATGTTATGCTGCTTGCCTTCTCACCTCAGCTAAGAGGTGTTGAAACGGGATGGGTTCTTGGTTTGGGGTGAGTATAGGATCAGTATGTGCTTTGTCTTGGCCATCTCTTTTATAAGCAGGGGGAAACATGATGGTTTGTATGTACATTTAGTATATTTAGCTCCTGCTTAAATCAAGCAACTGCATTTTGTTGTAAGAGCAGTATTGGATGTTTGTTGCAGGTTGAGACAGGAACTCCATACATGTTGTACAAAGATGCTTGCAACAGAAAAAGTAATCAGAAGAATTTGGGTACCATCAAATGCTCAAATCTTTGTACTGAAATTGTGGAATATTCATCGCCAGATGAGGTTTGTACATGTTACTAATGCTGGTATTGTATTGGTTCAAATGAATTTTGTTTCAGTGTCTTTCATTCCTGTTTTTTTAATTTTTGAGTTTGGTGTTTCTCTTACTAATTACAGGTAGCAGTGTGTAATCTTGCATCCATAGCTCTTAACAAATATGTTAAGCCTGACCAAACATTCGACTTCCAGAAGTTGAAGGATGTTACAAAGGTATGGCGGCAGGTTGAATTTTCTTTCTTTTCATTGCATTTTTTTGAATTTTGAGTAATAAAGGATAATTAGTTATTAAACATGTTCCTTTTATGTCTGTTTAGGTAATCACATGCAATCTGAACAAAATCATTGATGTCAACTTTTACCCAGTTGAGGAAGCTCGTAGATCCAACATGAGACATCGCCCCATAGGTATTGGTGTACAAGGTCTGGCGGATGCTTTCATTCTTATGAGGTGAGATATTTTTCTATTTCTGGAAGTATATGTGTGTGTGTACATGTATATACACATACATATGCCTAGGACTTTTTCCCTCTTACAAGGGAGGTAGCTGAAGTCAAAGGCATAAATTCACACCCACCCATTTCATCCCTACATACTCCAGTCCCATTCACCACCCCTTCCTCCCTCTTTTCTTGGCTCCTTCTGAATGACAGGTCGTCCCTGCATCTTGCCCACTGCCCTGGGTCAGAAGCAGTGCAGCAAGACACAGCACATCCACAGCAAGGCTGCTTCATTTGATTGGCGACCTCCCCCTCTCCGTCCCCCACCCACACCCTTCCATGCATCACAGCATCATACATACACAACCATTCTCACTCACCCTTATCTTCTGTCTTCTCCCTTCCTCAACAGACCTCCCCCCTTTACCCCATCCATCCATCTCATCCTTGGTCACCCCCTCATGCTCACTCCCTCCACCTCTGTCTTTCACACTTCTCTTACTAATCTTTTTTCATTCATTCTTTCCATGTGTCCAAACCATCCCAATACCCTTTCATCAACCCACTCTCCTCCCAATCTCGTTTTTTACTCTATCCAGCCTAGTAACCCACACTAAGAATCTGGTGGAGTGATGATGTTTGAGACTTTTTTAGGACAGTAGTTGATAGGAAGTAGCATTTAAGGGAACCTAGCATAAATGTACATTGGAAAGGGTGGTGGTTGCATCAGCATTAATAGAGTATGTAGTATCCAAAGGAAGGATAAGATATCTGGATGTCACTGTTTTCAGAGGAGAATGGAGAGGACAAAAAGGATAGGAGGAAAGAGGGGTACAGAAAGTTAACAAGTTGAACAAGAAGGAAAAGAAGGAATACCATGAGATGATGAGATGCTGAGAGAAGAATGAGGAAATGACAGTGTGCAAATGTGGTATGTAGGACAAGGAGAATGAGAGGGAATGGAAGTAGGGGTAGTGAATGGTTGGATGAAAAGGTTGCAAGGAAGGGTGGGGGAGTAGGGTGTGGTTATGTGAATGATATTTTGACACAACCTGAAGGGATCCCCCCCCCTCTTTATTTTCTGCATGAGGGGATGGAGAGGGGTTGCCAATTGTGAAGTAGCCTTGCTATGGATATATTATGTCTTGCTTTATTGCATTTGACCCAGGAGTGGGAGACAGGAATAACCCTTCATCTATGACGAGCTATTACGAGTAAGAGGAAAGGGTGGTGGAATGGGTGGGAGTGGGTACAAACCTTATTAGGGGAGAAAAACCCTTAGTTTTAAGGTAGGACTTTTCTTTCTTTTGAGAAGTTCAGATGTTCAATAAATGGCTTTGATTTACAGATATCCATTTGACTCCCCAGAAGCAAAACTACTCAACAAGCAGGTTTTTGAAACTATGTATTATGGTGCTATGGAAGCAAGCTGTGAGTTAGCAGAGAAGTATGGTCCATATGAAACTTACGAAGGTTGTCCAGTCAGCAAAGGGGTGTGTTTCAAAGCTCGTTTGGTCTTGGGTATATTTATATAATTGTTTATGTATTTTTCAGACTGATAGTTTTATTTCATTGTTACTTTTTTTTTTTTACTCCTAGATTTTTCAGTATGATATGTGGGATGTAACTCCTACTAATTTATGGAACTGGGAGGAACTGAAAGCAAAAGTTGCAAAACATGGTGTCAGAAATTCGCTCCTTCTGGCCCCAATGCCCACTGCTTCTACTGCACAAATTCTTGGCAATAATGAGTCAATTGAAGCATATACATCTAACATCTACAGCAGAAGGTAAATAATTTTTTTCATTTGAGTTTTGTTTAACAGCTTTTGGCAAGGCAGGAGGTGCCAAGATAAGAGGGAGGGAGGAGGGTGGAGGGGAGTGGAATATATAGGAAGTGGAATGGGTGGGAGTGGTTTCTATGCCTTTTTCTTTATGGCTACCCCCCATGTAGGGGGAAAAAGCCTTTGGTATATGTGTGTATATTATTTTTATGGTATGCAGTGTTTGATGTGTATTTAATTTATCATACAATGGAGGATGCAACATTAGTGATGCCTGACTGCCCGTACATCCTTAGAGGCAAAACAGTGCCTAGTTTTCAAAAAGATAGATTGATCTTGTTGCATGGATTAATGAATTTTTCCTTTCTGCTTTCTTTAAATTCCAAATCATCAAAGCAGTGTATTTCAGCCTCTGAGAAAGTTAACAAGATTCTAGGACTGATTGTGTGATCATTTGACTTCAAAAGTCCATCTCTCATTAACAAGCTATAAATCATTAGTTTGTCCACATTTGGAATATGCTGTTTCCATATGGTCACCGAATCTCGTTAAAGACACGGACAGATTGGAAAATGTACAATGGGGAGCCACAAAACTGATTCCAAATATCAAAAATAAATCGTACGAAAATAGACTAAACATGAATCTGTTTTCCCTTAAAAAAGCGTAGACTCAGAGGTGGCTTGATACAGTTCTTTAAGGTTCTAAAGGGAATTGACAACATCAAAAGTGACAATTTTCACAATGAGAATCAGACAAGAAATAATGGTCTCAAACTGTTTGGAAATAGATTTAATTTGGAAGTGGGTAGAAACAACTTCACCGTGTAGTTAATGAATGGAATAAACTTCCTGCAGAGGTAGTGCAATGTAGTTCAGTTTGAAGCTATAAGTTTTGTTTAGGTAAACACCTGTGGTGATTGGTTTGACGTCACCACCATCACCACTAGTTGATACTAAAAAGTGATACTAATCGATACTAGTTTGTCATTGCATTGCGCGCTGGGCCCTTCTTGAGCCATAAAAACCTTTTTGAGCCATAAACACTATTTCTGTCTCGCTGATATTGTCTTTCTGTAATGGACTAGTGACCTCTGACCCAGAATGAACAGAGCCCTGTCTGAGGAAGGCAAGGATGTTTACGAAGAGGCATGTGTTCCCATTGGCCATTTGTAGTATACAGAAAGATTCGTAGCCGATCATAATTAGTTGTAGGAGGAGCCTATATCATCCACAGGTTTCCTCCTGGCCTGCCAGAGTAAAATTCAGTCTTCTCAGATATTCTTTATAAGTTAAAGCCTAAGCTATTCAAAGTATTTGTTCATTGAGTGCTCTCAGATTAGCTGTCTCAGTTGAAACTGCAACCAGGATGTTCATAAGGTCTGTACGATTAAGTCTTTTAGTCCAGCCTCCCACACCTGCACACCCATACACATCCCAGTCATTCACTATCTAAATTGAATTTAAAATAATAACATAATAATGAAAGTCACATATTTAGGAAATAATAGTCTCATTCACCACATCAATGTTGTGTTAAGATATGCTTGTTTGTGTTCATTTTGGCCAGCTACCACCTACCTATTTAAGGGGGGCTATGTGGTGATTGGTTTGACGACACCACCATCACCACTAGTTGATAATAGACAGTAATACTAGTCGATACTAGTTTTCGTCATCGCATCATACGCTGGGCCCTTCTCAAACCATAAAATTGATTATTATTTATTAACCTATTTGATTGTTATTTAAATTCACATTTATTTTATTATTTATGCTTATAATTTTTTTCTGCATCTGACCTAGTTATAGATCAAAAGGTCTCCTGTTGGTATGCTCCGCCTTTGTAATCCTTTGTAAAAAAAAGTACACATGGGAGAAGGTGGTGGCTGGAATGGTGGTAGGTGGGGCATTAATGGACTACATAGTGGAAACCAAGAGTATAGTAGGAAGAATTAAGAATGTACATGCTCTAAGGGGAATGAGGGGATATCAGATAATTTTTTGGTGGAAGGTAAGTTGAAAGTGAAGGATAGATGAAGAAAGAGGAAAAGGACAGAATATAGGGAGTTGCTTTAAGTGAACTGCCTAACCTGTACATCATCGGAGTCAAAATTGATTTTTTTTTTCTTTTTTTTTTTCTTAACCCGTCTGGGGTATTGGCTGCATGTTATTGTGGCAAAGTAGCATGCAGTTGATACTTCAGGGTCTATATGGGAGCCCCTATGGACCAGAGCCACACATCATTTTGTCTGTGATAGAGGAAAACTGTTCACTGAAATGATAACACTTTTATACTACAACTGTCCCTCCATTAATGCTGTCCCCCAAACCCTTGTTACTGTTCTGTACCATGTCTCTGAATATTCATTTCCTATTTTTGCCTACCTTGTACATACATACATATACCAAGCTTTTTACCCCTTACAAGGGAGGTAGCCAAAAAAGAAAAGGTATGAAATCATTCCCACCCATTCCATCCTTGAATACACTCCACACCCCTCCACCCTCCCTCTCATCTTAGCACCTCCTGGATGACAGGTCATCCCTGCACCTTGTCCACTGCCCTGGGTCAGAAGCAGTGTCGCAAGACGCAGCACATCCACAGCAAGGCCGCTTCATTAAATCGGCGACCCCCCCTCTCCGTCCCCCCCATTCATAAAGGAGAAGACGGGGAGAAATCCCTTTGGGCTGCATCAAAATTTGCTCACACATACTACCTCATCCCCCCACCCATTCCACCTCATGCATTACAACATCATCCATTCAGGGATGGAATGGGTGGGAATGATTTTATGCCTTTTTCTTTATGGCTACCCCCCTTGTAAGTGGGAAAAAGCCTTGGTATATGTATGTATGTATGATATACAACCATTCTCCATTCACCCGTCTTCTGTCCTCTCCCGTCCTTCCTCAACAGACATTCCCCTCTTCCCCAAAGCCCCCTTCACCCATCCATCCACCTCATCCTAGGACATCCCCTCATGTTCACTCCCTCCACATCTGCCTTCCATACCTCTTTTACTAGTCTTTCTTCACTCATTCTTTCCATGTGTCCAAACCATCCTAATACTCTTTCATCAACCCTATCTCCCAACCCCCTTTCCACACCTGTTCTCCTCCTCATTCCTCACTCCATCCAGCCTAGTAACCACCATCATACTTCTCAGACACCTCATCTCAAACACATTCAAACTCCTCTCTTCCTCTCTTATGTTCCATGTTTCTGCCCCATACAGTGCTGTTGGCACAATCACTCCTTCATATAGTCTCCTCTTAGCATCCATTCCCAAATGTCTATTCCTCATTACACTTTTTCATCCACCAAGGCATTTACTCGCTTCTCTCAATCTACATTCTACCTCCACCTTCACTCCACCTTTTCCTGCCACATTTGCACCCAAGTATCTAAAACTATCCACTTCCTCCAGTCGCTTTCCCTTAATGCTCACTTCCAGACTACTGCCACGTTCACCCCTTGTACATCTCATCACCTTACTTTTACCCACATTTATCTTCAGCTTTCTTCTATCACACACTCTCCTAAACTGTCACCAATTTCTTCAATCCCTCCTCTGATCCTGCCACAAGCGCAGTGTCGTCTGCAAACAAGAGCTGGCTCACCTCCCACTTTTCTCCATTTTCTTTAACCACTTCCATATGGAGATGCCTACGTAGGCGGCATGAGGAGCAAGTGGGTACTCGATGATGCCGACGTCGCCGTCTTGATTATATTTATTGTAGTCGTACCTACGTAATTTCGATTCTCTCTAAACTGGCTTAATCAATTTTCTATTGTTATCAAAATACATGGGTGAAAGAGAACGAACGATTGAGCACTGACTTTATTTTATATAATGCGATGTGCCCCGGAGTGAAGAAGTTAACCATCTCCAATCCCTGACCCACTACACTTGCATTTACCTCTTGCACTACCCCATCCATGTATAAGTTGAACAGCCAGGGTAACATAATGCATCCTTGACGAAGTCCCACCTTTACCTCGAACCACTCACTCTCTCCATTTCTAATCCTGACACAAGCTCTATTACTCTCATAAAAACTCTTGACAGCTCCTAGAAGCTTTCCTCCTATCCCGTATATCCGCAAAACCTCCCACAGTGCCTTTCTGTCTACCCTGTCATAAGCCTTTTCCAGATCCATAAAGGCTCAAAAAACATCCTTCCCCTTTCCTATAGCTTTCTCACATATCTGTCTTACCACAAAAATCTGATCTACACAACCTCTACCCGTCCTAAATCCACACTGTTCCTCACCAATTACTCCCTCTGTTCCTCTCCTAATCCTCTCAATCAAGATCCTCCCATAAGCCTTCCCAACTACACTTAACAAGCTAATCCCCCTGAAACTACTACATTCACACTTGTCCCCTTTTCCCTTGTAAAGTGGAACTATACAGGCACTCCTCCAGTCCTCCGGCACTCTACCCTCTCTTCAGCAAACATTAAATAACCTTACCAACCAGTCCACTATCACTGTACCTCCTTTTTTTTTTTTTTTTACATTCTGCATGTCATCCATCCAGACCAGGTGCCTTACCTGCTTTCATCATCTTAACAACTGCCTTCACTTCATCCTTCCTTATTTCTCCTCCATTTTCCTCACTCATCACAGTCATTTTCTTAGCATTTCCCACTGCAACTATCTTTCCCTCTCTATCCTCCTTCACATTTAGCAACTCCCTAAAATATTCTGCTCATATTCCCCTTACTGCCTTCTCTTCCATTATCATCTCTCCATCTGCACCTTTTACCTTTTCTTCTCTACTTGATTCGCCTCCTCTTCCTCTCTTAATTTCTTTCCAAAACATCTTTTTATTACTTTCAAAATTTTCTGTCATACTCTTACCCCACTTCACATCTGCTCTCCTCTTTGCCTCCTTTTCCTTTTTCTTTACTTCTCTCTTCTTTTCTTTGTACCTCTCATATGACTCCCTTGTCCTATTTTGTAACCAATCTGTGAAAGCTCGCTTCTTCTCTTCTACAACCTTCTTTGTTTCCTCATCCCACCATTCACTACCCTTCCTTCTATTTCCTCCTGTCCTTCTTGTTCCACACACCATCTTTGCACACTTTGTGACTCCCTCCTTGAACCATCCCCATTCCTCCTCCACACCTAGCTCTACTCTATCCTTCACTCCCTCCCACTCCTTCTTCAGCTTCTTCTTGTACTCCTTCTCCTTTTCCTTTTCATTTAATGAGTTCACTCTTCGCACCTCCCTACATTTTGTCCCCTTCTTCTTCCTCCATCTATCCTCCACTCTCAACTTACCTTCCACCAAAAAATGATCTGATATTCCCCCACCCTCTCCCCTTAGCACATGTACATCCTTAACCCCTTCCATACGGTGCCGCACACGTAGGCGTCATGGACTTAGATCTCGGTGGCAGCAGCCAATGCCAGCCGTACGACGTGTCGTAATAATACTCGCATCATAAAATATAGTCACCGCTTATATTGATCGTTCTCTCTTCACCCGTGAATTCTGATAACCATAGAAAATGCGATTACAAAAGAATTAGAAAGAATGTCATTATGGAGGGGCGACTACAATATATATAATCAAGACGCCGATATGGCAGCCTCGCGAATACACTCGCTCCCCATGACGCCTACGTGTGCGGCACCGTATGGAAGGGGTTAACTCTTCCTATCATAATCCTATTTAGCACTACATAGTCCATTAATGCTACCACCCTTCCCTCCACCACCCTCTCCCATGTGTACTTATGCTTGACTTTCTTCCGAAACACTGTATTTGCTATCATCAACACTCTTTCCAGACACATTTCCACCATCAACTCTCCACCACGATTCTTTCCTGGAACTCCACATTTCCCAACCACTCCATCAATTGGATCATTTCCTACCCTAGCATTAAGGTCTCCCAGTACTATTACATTGACACTTCTCCCTAAATCCTCTATGCACTCATTTAAATCTATCCAAAAAGCCTCCCTTTCTTCTACGCTTTTCTCACTGCCAGGTCCATACAATTTCCTTGTTTTCGATGTTTTCCTTCCACTTAATTTTCTGAATACTTTCTTCACCTAGGTTCTCTTCGATCTTTTGTGTCAATTCTTGTAATTTATTGTTCACCTTTCTTTAAATTTTCGCTGTTGTTGTTGTCGTTCCCGTTCCCTAGACTGTCTGTCCGAGCAGTCCCGTCTCCCCAAGGAATGCCACTGCCGAAACTGGGTTTTCCCACAAATCCTTTATAGAGTGTATGTTGTGTTGTTTGCGTGCATGATTGTGTATAATGCAGTCTTCCATTATGTGTTGTATGGTATGGGGTGAAGTGTTACATCCTGGGCAGCTGTTCACAATGCGGTCATCCAGCCTCTTCTGGTAGCTTAGAAGTGCTGGGTGGTGGCTGCACCGCAGTCTGGCCAAGTGGACTCTGTTCTTTCGTGGGAGAGAGGATTCAGAAGGGTGGATATCAGGGGGTCTGGCATGCAGCAGTGTGTTGTCTTTCAGTGTGTTAATGGAGCGGTGAGTGATATGATTATGAATATGTTTCCGGAGGCTGGTATTTGGTGGTTGTGGAGGAAGAGAAGAGAGTATCTGTGCATGATAAAGGTCTTTGGGTGTTGTTTTAATGTTTCTTGGTGTGTGTGGGTGCTCTGCTATGTAGTGTAGCGGGTGTGATGTGTTTGTGGTGGCTGCGGCAAGTGTTTGTGTGCCTCTCATGTCGAGGTAGTCCTCGACTTTGAGGATTTTTGTTTCGTGGTGTAAATGGTCTGTAGGTGTTGTATTTGTGCAGCCTGTAATTGTTTTTAGGGCTTTGTTTTGTATGATTTGAAGGGTGTTGTGGTGTGTCTCACTGAGATTAGGAGCCCATGCAGGACTCGCATAATTCATCACTGAGCGTATGCATTGTTTGTATATTGTTATATTAGTTTCTTTGTTTTGTCCAAATGTGGTTCCAGTGATTGACTTAAGTGTGTTAAGTCTAGGTGTGCATTTGATTTTTGTGATGTGTTGTTTGAAAGACATGGATGTATTGTATGTTACACCAAGAATTTTCAGTGTGTTTGTGTGTGGTATTAGAGTGTTATTGATGTAGAGATGAGGTATGTATTTGTGTTCTATTGTCCAGTTGGTGAGAAGTGTTGCTGTATATTTTGTTGGAGCTATTTTGAGTCTGTTTGTGATGAACCATGTGTTGTGTCAACGTATGGTTGGATTATTTCTGCAGCTTTGTCTGTGTTACGATGTGTGCATGTGATTGTTATGTCGTCTGCGTAGGAAGAGATTTGTATTTCCGAGGTGTCTGGTGTGGATAAGTTATGCATGTATAGATTAAATAGTGTGGGGGATAGAACTGAGCCCTGTGTTACCCCATTCTTAATGTTTCTGATGTGCGATGATTGGCCATTATATGACACGTAAGCATTCCTACCTGCCAGATAATTGGCCAGCCATCTTTTGGTGTTATTGTGCATGTCTGTGTTATATATTTTATTTGTTAGGATGTGGCGGGGGATAGCATCAAAAGCTTTACTAATGTCTAATGTAATAAGAAGTGTTCTGTGGTGGGGCCTATCTGAATTGATGCCATCTAAAATTCTGTGTGAGGTTTATCAGAAGAGTGTTTGTGGAGTGTAGTGGCCTAAAACCATGTTGTGAGTCAGCAAGGGGAATATGTGGTGTGACAAGTTTAAGTATTAGGTGTTCAATGACTTTAGAGGGGGTGCAGAGAAGTGTGATTGGGCGGTGCGATGTTGGGATTGTTGGGTCTTTGTTCGGTTTTGGAATGGTGATTTTTTTACCACGCTTCCAGATGTCGGGTATAGTGTTGTGTGAATAGCTGTAGTTTGCAATGTTTGTGAGTGCGTGTATAACTTGTGGTCCAATGTGTTTTAGGTGGATGTTGCTTATGTTGTTATTATCATTAGTTTTCTTCTTTTCGTTATCATTCTTCAACTCATTTATATCCCTTTGCATTTCTTTAAACTCGTTTTTAAGATCCAAGTTGGTTTTTCTTAGGTCAGAAATTTCGTGATTCATCTGTGCTAAGCAGTCTATTAATCCTATGATATCTTTTCTTAAGTCCATAATTTCATTCTCCCAACGAATCCTATTTTTGCTCATCTCTCTCTCTATCTCTAATAATCGACTTCAGTTCCTGCTTTCATACTTACTAAATCCTGGAAAATCTTTCTCATCACACGTGTTTGGACAAGGTTACATCGCGGTTCGATTGACTGACGCCAGATGGCTCTGATTCGTGACTGGCTTTTGAGTCGTTGTTTTCATTCATTTTCGCTAATTCCATGTTAATATCATTGACTAGCACTGCAGAGATATCATTTCGGACACTCACGATCACTCCCCACCCCTACAATACAAACCAGGTTTCCTTTTTCGTCGTAAATCCTCTTCTTGGTCACGCGACAACGACGACGACGGAGGTGTTTACGGCGTGAAGGCTTGTGTGAAGAGATAGGTAAGCATGTAGTGGAGTGGAAGGTGGTTTGATGAAGGTTGATGTGGATGAAGGTGAAGCTGGGAAGGAAGATGTGGGTTTTTGTAAGTGCGTTATGGGCACTGGTAGAGGAAAGGGGGCTTTTGGGTAGATTTAAATGAGTGCATAGAGGGATTAGGGAGAAATGTCAATGTAGTTGTAATGGGAAACCTTAATGCTAGGTAGGAAATGAACAAATAGATGGAGTGATAGGGAAATATGGATTTTCAGGTAAAAATCGTAATGGAGAATTGATGGTGGAAATATGTCTTGAAAGAGTTGATGAGAGCAAATACAGTGTTTAGGAAGAAAGTCAAGCATAAGTATGCATGGGAGAGGGTGGTGGATGGAAGGGTGGCAGATAGAGCATTAATGGACTATATAGTGGTGACCAGGGGTATGGTAGGAAGAGTTAAGGATGTACATGTTCTAAGGGGAGAGAGTGGGGAAATATCAGATCATTATCTGGTGGAAGGTAAATTGAGAGTGGAGAATAGGTGGAGAAGGAGGAAAAGGGCAGAAGGTAGGGAGGTACTTAGAGTGAACTGCTTAACCTCTTCACTCCGGGGCACATCGCACGTCTGGCAGCATTAGCTGCCCGACGTGCGATGTTGCGTCATAATAATCGCATTATTAAAAGATAAAGTCAGTGCTCAATCGTTCATTCTCTTTTACCTGTGTATTTTGATAACCATAGAAAATATGATGAAGCCAGTTTAGAGAGAATGGAGGTTACGTAGGTACGACTACAATAAATATAATCAAGATGCCGACGTCAGCATCATCGAGTACCCACTTGCTCCTCATGCCGCCTACGTAGGCGTCACCGTATGGAAGTGGTTAAATGAGAAAGAAAAGGAGTATAAGAAGTTGAGAGAGGAGTGGGAGGGAGTGAAGGATAGAGTAGAACTAGGAGTGGAGGAGGAATGGGGATGGTTCAAGGAGGGAGTCATAAGATGTGCAAAGATGGTGTGTGGAACAAGGAGGACAGGAGGAAATAGAAGGAAGGGTAGTGAGTGGTGGGATGAGGAAGCAAAGAAGGGTGAGGAAGAGAAGCAGGTTTTCATAGCTTGGCTACAAATTAGGATGAGGGAATCATATGAGAGGTACAAAGTAAAGAGAAGGGAAGTTAAGCTTAAGATAAAGGAAGCAAAGAGGAGAGCAGATGTGAAATGGGTAAGAGTATGAAAGAAAATTTTGAAAGTAATAAAAGATGTATTGGAAAGAAATTAAAAGAGGAAGAGGAGGCAAATCAAGTAGAGAAGAAAAGGTAAAAGGTGCAGATGGAGAAATGATAATGGAAAAGAAGGCAATGAGAGGAAGGTGGGCAGAGTATTTTAGGGAGTTGCTAAATGTGAAAGAGGATAGGGAGAGAAAGATAGTTGCAGTAGGAAGCGCTAAGGAAATGACCGTGATGAGTGAGGAAAATGGAGGAGAAATAAGTAAAGAGGAAGTGAAAGCAGCCATTAAGATGATGAGAGCAGGTAAGTCACCTGGGTTGGACATGCCATGCAGAATGTCTGAAGAAAAGAGGTACAGTTATGGTGGACTGGTTGGTGAGGTTATTTAATGCTTGTTTAACCACTTCACTCCGGACTTAAATCTCGCGGGCAGCAGCCAATGCCAGCCGTATGACGTGTCGTAATAATACTCGCATCATAAAATATAGTCACCGCTTATATCGATCGTTCTCTCTTTCACCCGCGAATTTTGAAAACCACAGAGAATGGGATTCAGGGCACATTTGGAAGAATGTAAAAACACAGGGGCGACTACAATAAATATAATCATGACGCCGATATGGCAGCGTCGCGAATCCACTTGCTCCTCATGACGCCTACGTGTGCGGCACCGTATGGAAGGGGTTAAGAGAGGGTAGAGTGCTGGAGGACTGGAGGAGTGCCTGTATAGTTCCACTTTACAAGGGAAAGGGGGACAAGTGTGAGTGTAGTAGTTGCAGAGGGATCAGCTTGTTGAGTGTAGTTGGGAAGGCTTATGGGAGGATCTTGATTGAGGGGATTAGGAGAGGAACAGAGGGAGTAATTGGTGAGGAACAGTGTGTTTTTAGGGTAGGCAGGGGTTGTGTAGATCAGATTTTTGTGGTAAGACAGATATGTGAGAAAGCTATAGAAAAGGTAAGGATGTTTTTTGGGCTTTTATGGATATGGAAAAGGCTTACGACAGGGTAGACAAGAAGGTACTGCATATATATGGGATAGGAGGAAAGCTGTTAAGAGCAGTCAAGAGTTTTTACAAGAGTAGTAGAGCTTGCGTTAGGATTAGAAATGGAGAGAGTGAATGGTTTGAGGTAAAGGTGGGACTTCGTCAAGGATGTGTTATGTCGCCCTGGCTGTTCAATCTATACATGGATGGGGTGGTGTGAGAGGAGAATGTAAGTGTAGTGGGTCAGGGATTGGAGATGGTTAAAGAAAATGGAGTAAAGTGGGAAATAAGCCACTTTTTTCTGATGACTGTGCTTGTTGTAGGATTAGAGGAGGGATTGAGGAAGCAAGTGACAGAGTTTGAGGTGTGTGAAAGAAGGAAGCTGAAGATAAATGTGGGTAAAAGTAAGGTGATGAGATGTACAAGGGGAAAGAGTGACAGCAGTCTGGAAGTGAGCATCAAGAAAGAGAGACTGGAGGAAGTGGATAGTTTTAGATACTTGGGTGTGAATGTGGCAGAGAAGGGAGGAGTGGGGGTGGAGGTAGAGTATAGATTGAGAGAAGCGAGTAAATGCCTCAGTGGATAAAAAAGTGTAATGAGAAATAGACATCTGGGAATGGATGCTAAGAGGAGGTTATGAAGTAATTGTGCTGACAGCACTGTACAGGGCAGAAACATGGAACATAAGAGGAAGAGAGGAGTTTGAATGTGTTTGAGATGAAATGTCTGAGAAGTATGATAGGGGTTACTAGGCTAGATAGAGTGAGAAACGAGGTGAGGAGGAGAACAGGGGAGGAAAGGGAGCTGGGAGATAGGGTTGATGAAAGAGTATCAGGATGGTTTGGACACATGGAAAGAATGAGTGAAGAAAGATTAGTAAAAGAGGTGGAAAGTGGAGGTGGAAGGAGTGAATATGAGGGGGCATCCCAGGATGAGATGGATGGATGGGGTAAAAGGGGCATTGGGAAAGAGGGGAATGTCTGTTGAGGAAGAACAGGAGAGGACAGAATATAGGGGTGAATGGAGAAGGGTTGTGTATGGATGATGCTGTGATTGATTAGGGGGAGTGGGTGGGGTATGGGGGGTGAGGTAGTATGTATGAGAAATAATTTGATGCAGTCCGAAGGGATTTCTCCCAGTCTTCTCCTTTTCTGCATGAGGGGGCGGAGAGGGGGTCACCGAATTAATGAAGCTGCCTTGCTGTGGATGTGCTGTGTCTTGTGACACTGTTTCTGACCCAGGGCATTGGACAGGATGCAGGGATGACCTGTCATCCAGGAGGTGCTAAGATGAGAGGGAGGGAGGAGGGTGGAGGGGAGTGGAATGGGTGAGAGTGGTTTCTATGCTTTTTTCTTTTTGGCTACAATCCTGTGTAAGGGGAGAAAAAAAGCCTTTGGTATATGTATGTTTTTCTTAAATCAACTCAAAATGATGTAAAACCAGCAAATCTTGCTTATTTTGATTAATCTTGGGCTAGAAATGGAGAAAATAGGTTGATAATTTCGAGATGTGTGTGCAAAAGTTTGGTAGAACATTGTAGACTTTCTTTTGCTCTTCACACTGGTTGAACGAGGTCATATTGTTTGGGGAAGCTTCGTTAGAATTTCAAAGAGTGAAGGAATTTTACATTTATGATGTTTCAAATCAATGTTCAGTCACCCATAGGGAAAATGTGTTTATAAATAGTTTTTGTAGATTTGTGGGCAAATATCACTAGTAAATTTATTTATTTATTTATTTATTTATTTATTTATTTATTTTTTCTTTTTATGGGGGATAGATGATTATGGTGTATTTTATTATTTTAGTAAGCATCCATCACACTATTATTGCCCGACCACATTATGTATTATGCATTTATTATGAAAATTGGCAGTGCAAAATTGCCAGTTCTATAAATCTGAATATGTACTAATAGTACCTGCCTAACTGTCGAAGTACAACTTCACCTCCTCGTACTTCGTTTCATACACCAGTTGCCTAAATTATGTCCTAAAGGCCAATTTTATACCCAAAGTCACCCCCAAAAAATTGCTGCCGGGGTTGCCAGTTTTGTCAATAAATAATTTTTTTTTGGATGTCTTATAGTGAATGGATAGGGCTTGGTCACTACCACAGATTTGACCCTCGACGTAATGCCTATTTTGTCAAATTTTTTAATTTGCGGCATATGATGCTGTAGGGGTTAAATGAGAAAGAAAGGAGTACAAGAAAAAGCTGAGAGAGGACTGGGAGGGAGTGAAGGATAGAATAGAATTAGGAGTGGAGGAGAATTGGGGATGGTTCAAGGAGGGAGTCACAAGGTGTGGAAAGATGGATGTGGAACAAGGAGGATGGAAGAAATAGTAGGCCTAATACCTAGGTAAGGCTGGGGCCTGGTAGATAGGGCCAGGCCCATCAACCTTTCCTAGGTATTAGGCCTACTATTTCATGCCTTCAAGCCTTTATCTGCATGTCTGATGACAAACCAACAAAATTATGTGTCAGGTCTGGTGTATGTATGGAAAGCATGCATGCAGTGATGCATTCTGACGAACTCGCCAGTCCTTATTTCCTGCTCATTCTGGGTGTTTATCCTCTGAAGATTCCTCGCTCTTGACATGTTCCTTGTCAGTTGTCTTGTTTAGATATCCGAATTGGTTCATACATGTATCCTTGTACTGTACCAACATTGGAACCTGAGAGGGCATCAAAATCCGATAATGAAATCCCCATCATGTTGCTTGCTCACTGACAATAGTGATGTCATCAGTTGCTCTAGCAGTGGAAAATGTAACTGACATTGAAAAGTTCATCTGATACCAGGCACTTTTAAGATCATGCTATTTGGATAAAATCAAGACTATAAAATGGTAGAAACGTGCATTTTAGTGTTCTAACTTCTGAGTTATATTTTCATGCATGAAATAACAAAAAATAAAAGAAATCTAAAACATTCTCAGTTGTCCTTTAAGGAAAAATACCAGAAGACTGGAAAAATGCTGATATACAATTTATAAAGGAGGAAATAATGAAGACCCAACAAATTAGACCAGTTCCCCTCACAAGCATGGTAGCTAAAATTTTTAAAAAATAGATGGATAAAATATCTGGAGGAGAACAAGATCCTATATCCGAGACAATTTGGATTTAGATATGATCATGTACCAAAAATTTGATCTGTTTTTACTCGAGACTACTAGACATAATACAAGAAAGGGACAGATGGGTTGATTGTGTATTTGTAGATCAACAAAAAGCTTTTGATAAAGTCCCTCACAAAAAAACTATTAAGAAAACTGGAAACAATAGGAGGGATACAAGGTAAACTACTGGAATAGATGGAGAACTTACTACATGGAAGAAAAATGAGAGTAGTGCTCAGAGATGAGTTCTGCTTGGGAAGAGATAATTAGAAGAGTTCCACAAGGATCTGTCTTGACTCCAATAATGTTTGCTGTGCATGTGAATGACATGGATGAAGGTGTGGAATGTTACCTGAGCTTCTTTGCAGATGATGCAAAATTGTTAAAGAAAGTGAGTACTGAAACTGACCGACTTGCTACAGAGAGAGATCAGAACAGGGTGTGGGAGTGGAGTTAGATTTGGGAAGTGGACTATAGCATTAAGAAATGTAGCATAATAGAATTTGGAAAAGGTAAAAAAAAAAAGGATATAAAATTGGCAAAAAAGAAGTAACTAAAGTGGGATTTGAAAAAGGCCTGGGAGTGATGAGAATGAGGAATTAGAGAGGATTAATAAAGAAAATAAAGAGTCCATAGCAAAAGAGGTAAGTGGTTGGAAAAAAGTCCAGGAGGATAAAAAAAAATTGAATTTAGAGATATAGTGAAACAACAGATGAAGGAACACACTCAGGACACAGTAAAGTGATGAGAGAGGATAATATAGTAAGAGACTTGGCAGATAAAAAGAAATGTATAATTGTATTAGGAATGGAAGTGAAGCATAGTCCAAATAGGACTACAAGAGTAAGAGATGAGAAAGAAAAAGTAAACAAGAAATAGGTAAAGAAATTTAAGAAATTTATAGGTTAGGGAAATTGTGGCTTAACAGATTACTCTGCTACGCATAGGGGGTTAGCGTAACGAGTGCCCTCTTTTCTGGATTACGTAACGTAAACAACGCGGGGTTAAGGATCCACGGAGTGCTCGTCGCTAACGTTTATTGGCAATAGAAAACACGACTTTCTCATCTTCACACAACAGGTGCTGCCATTGAAACTATGGCAGCAGACAGTAATTGGGAGGAAGAGTAGAAGTAGTAGATGAAAAAACTGTAAAACAATCCAGAGCGACGCTCGTTACTAACAGCTTTTATACAGAATTACAAATAATCTGAACATGAAATACGAGCAGCTTAAGGCTAAATTCATTATGACATACAAGAAACGATATATCAGATCTAAAACTAAATTCGGCTCAAAAACTCACCGAGTAGGCTGCGAAGGGAGCGGGTATACAACTGAAGGCGTTTCAAACCACACTGGCTGGAGGTGTGACGTGACATCACACCACCGCAACCGGTTCTTACACACCTTCTTAAGTCTAATTCTTAAAGTGAACATTGTACAAATAATGAGATGCTATCTTGCAGCACAGCTTGCAGACAACTTACAACGATAGTATTCTTAAGCAGACGAAGCTTCTGCTCGCAACATACTTAAAGCATTACAAAAAACAAAATTGAAAACCTCTTCCGAGGGGAAACGAGCCTTGCGACAAAAAATATGTAAACATGGGGATACACGGACGTATAAAAAAGCCCCGTTACCTCTCGTAATGGCACACTCCCTAATTTTCTAGGGGGAAAAATTACCAAATCTATTGACCTAGCAACACAAGCTCAGAAATGGGTCTTACATATTCATGGGCTTTGTTGTTTACCACAACTCTTACTTGGACCTTCCTGACTAAACCATCCTTGCTAGGGAATATTTTAAGTACAATGCCCAAGGGCCACTGTCCTTGGGGACACTCTTGATTTTTTACCAACACTACATCATCCACCTTTACATTTGGAGAGGAACTGACCCACTTTCTTCTGGGTTGCAACGAGGAAAGATACTCTTTCTTCCATCTCTTCCAGAATTCCTCAGCAAGGTGGTGTACATGCTTCCATTGAGATTTGTATACTGCCTTAATATCTATCTCTTCAGGAAGAGTTACAGGAATATCAGTTTTCTGAGTGAGAAGGATGGACGGAGACAAAATGAAAGGACTACTAGGGTCCGAGGAAACAGGAACTAAAGGTCTGGAATTCACGATCTTGCATACTTCTGCAAAGAAGGTTACTAACACCTCATGTGTTAATGCCTTGGGGTGATGGTTAGTCAGTATCACATTCATGATGTTGCGGACTATCCCCACCATAAGCTCCCATGCTCCACCCATGTGAGAAGCATGAGGAGGGTTAAACAACCAAGTGCAACCTTGACTTGACAAGAAACTATTGACATCACCTTCATCGGTAATGGCAAGCAAGTTCAGTGCTTTGACAGCACCTACAAAGTTCGTGCCTCTGTCAGAACGCATCATCTTAACTGGGCCACGAATACAGATGAATCTCTTTAAGGCATTAATGAAGGAAGAAGTACTCAATTCTTCTACAGTCTCTATGTGGATAGCTCTGGAAACAAGACAGGTGAACAGAACGCCCCATCTTTTACTTTCGAGGAAGGAACTTCTAGTGCGCCGAGTTTTTATATGCCAGGGGCCAAAGAGGTCAACTCCTACATAGGAAAATGGCAGATTGGGAGTAAGTCTATCGACGGGTAAGTCTCCCATCTTCTGAACACACACCTTACCTCTTACCCTTTTACAGGTGACGCATTTGGAAATGACCTTAGAAATGGTACGTTTCCCTCCCAAAATCCAGAAACCACCTGTACGGACGGCTCCTTCTGTAATCACTCTCCCTTGGTGGTGCACTGTCTCATGGTAGTGACGGATCAACAACAAGCCTAAATGGGATTCCTTTGGAATAATAATAGGCCTTGCAAGCATACCAAGTACATCACCGCCTTGACTCAACCTGCCTCCTACACGAAGTAGGCCCTTCTGGTCTAAATAAGGAGACAGAGAAGCAATGGGACTGGAAGGAGGTAAACAAACTTCACCTTGCAATTTAGTCATGGCAGACGAGAAATAATCCTTTTTGGTATGTCTGAACAATGAGATCAGCTGCATCTTCTAGTTGATCGGGTGACTTATGTTTGTTGCACATATGCCAACCTGAACAACATTTGTTACCTTGTTTGAAAGAACGAGCTATATGCTTAAGGAGAGCTACCGCTCTTACAAGTCTCCTCCAACAGGAGAAATTAGAGAACCTCTGAGCTAATGACGCAATTGCAGGCTCTACATTGCTCTTGTTTGCACTAACAAGGGGTTCAGACTCAATTGTGTAGTCTGATACCTTTACTTCTTTATCTGTCTCAGGGCTTACAAGAGGAAAACTTCCACTGGTGGATACAACATCCTCAAATAAGCTTGAGGGACCTGACAACCAATCACTGATTTAGGTCGGTTATTTCAAGACCACGGGTAGCCAGGTCTGCTGGATTACAGTCTGTAGGTACATAATGCCATTGGTTAGGTTCGGTGGACGACCTAATGTGGTCTACTCTGTTACTCACGTAGACATGAAATCTACGTCTTTCATTATGAATATAGCCCAAGACAATCATGCTGTCAGAATAGAAATGCCTTGCGTCTAAGGTTTTGTCTAAGCAATCTGTGATGGAGTTGCTAAGATTAACTGCCATCACTGCAGCACACAACTCTAACCTGGGAATAGTATGACCATGGTTGGGAGCTACTTTAGCTTGTCCCCTCACAAAACACACCTGGTAGCTTTTGGTATCACTGAAAACTTTGTCATGATACAGCTCCTACTGCTACTCTGGAAGCATCTGAAAAGGTATGAAGCTCTATCCTGTGAGCTTGAGACAAAGAAATACTAGCAAACTGACGATTGATGCTTATGTCCTTGAGGTTCCTTAAGGACGTTAGCCATCTGGACCATTTGGTATGGATCTTAGCTGGTATGGGTTCATCCCAACCACACTTTAGATTGGTTATCTCTCTTAGGAGTAGTTTTCCCACTATTATTACTGGAGCTAAGAATCCCATGGGGTCAAACAGACTATTTACAACAGACAGTATCCCTCTTTTTGTCGAAGGCTTGTCTGAATCCATGAACTTATAGACGAAAACGTCTCTTTGGATGTCCCATAAGAGGCCCAGGCTAGACTGCATAGGCATAGAGTCAGAAGTTAGGTTCAGCTCCTGAAGGTTATCAGCCAGCTCACTGGTGGCAAACTTTTCCAGCACTTCCTTACTGTTGGAAGTGATCTTGTGCAAGTGCAGGTGTCCTCCTTCTTGGAGTGCTGACTTAGAGTCTTGGATTAACTTGTAAGCAGTCTCTGCATCTGGCAGAGATGCTAACCCATCATCCACGTAGAAATTGTTCTCTATGAAATAGCGAACTTCAGGAGAGGCATTTTCTACAGACTTACGCAAGCCATAGGTGGCAATGGCGGGAGATGGCGTGTTTCCAAAAACGTGAACAGTCATCCTGTACTCAATCAACCTTTCATCAGGGTCATTATCCTTGTACCAGAAGAATCTGAGGTAATCTCTTTGCTCAGTCTTCACTTTGAAATTGTAGAACATCTGTTCTACATCAGCTGCCACTGCTACAGCTTCCTGACGGAAACGTAGAAGAATCCCGAGAATACTGTTTGTCATATCAGGACCAGACATCAGCATATCATTTAGGGAGAACTCTCTGGATTTGGCAGAAGAGTCGAACACAACCCTGATCTTGTCAGGTTTCTTAGGGTGGTATACCCCAAACAAGGGGAGATACCAGCACTTCTGATCAGACTTCAATGGTGGTGCAACCTCAGCATGCCCACGATCTAACATCTTTTGCATGAAGGCCATCATATGCTGACGTTTTTCAGGCTTTGTGCTGAGGCTACGATGGAGAGACAGTGTGCGGTGCCACACAAAGTCTCTATTATTACTGGTGGCTACAACATTAGGACGGAAAGGCAGTGGCGCGACCCAATGACCACTTTGATCCTTGCAGAACTCTGAGTTCATAACATCTAAGAACTTCCTGTCTTCAATCGACAGGGCAGCCTTGTCATCATCTTTGGTTACCTTGAACAAATCATCCTTTACTTCAGAAACATGAATCTGGTTACCACATGGTGCGACTATAGAGGGACGTCTATCATGTACAAAGGATGTTTTGAAGCTGCTAATGACAGAAGGCCTACAAGTGCCATGGAGACACACTTCCCCAATGATTGCCCAACCCAGACTGGTCTGTTGAGCTAGAGGGGCATTGACAGGTCCAATTTTCTGGTCAAAAATGTAATGAGCTGAAGGCACATCTCGACCAATGATGAGTAGAATCTCAGCTTCAGGGACTAGAGGTGGAATACATTCGGCCAGGTCGGACAGATGGGGATAACCACGAGCTATGGCGGGGGTGGGTATCTCTTCTCTTACATTGGGAATGCTGTCACATTCCACTAACTGAGGGATATGTACCTCTTGTGAGTTATGCCAAGACACGATGGTGTAATTTTTGGTGGTGCGCCCAGAAGCGCCCGTTACACCTGCACAGGTAGCTAGACGATATGAAACCCGTTTGCTCAGCTTGTCAAACAAATCGAAAAACTCAGACCTTGCTAAAGAGCAATTGCACTGATCGTCTAGGATGGCATAACACCACACTCCGAGCTCTGGCTTACTTTCAGGATAGACCTTTACCAAGAAGGTCTTGGCACAGGACTTACTCATGGAGGTGGGGTTACTGCATATCAAGGTACATTTGGAATTGACCGCAGCATCCTCCCCTCCCTGAGTCTTTACTATGGGGGTAAGAACATTTGGAAGCGGCACTTGATTGACTACAGGGGAGCGAGGTGTTTTATCTTGAGCAACCTCCCTTCCATGCTGTGTAACCGCTTGAGTCGAACTCCTCTTCGACCTGGGTTCATCGTGATGTAAGGCAGTCACATGAGTATGGGCCTTACAGAGTTTGCAGAAAGTTCTCTCTTTGCAGCTGGAAGGAGGATGGTTACCTTTGCAACATCTGTTGCACACTCCTTTATCGTTTAAGAAAACCTTCCTCTCGCTCACAGACATGGTGCGAAAAGCCCTGCAGAAATCCAAATGGTGTACGTAGGCATCATGGTAGACGCAAAAATCTCCCTTTTCTGCCTTTCTTTGCTCGGTAGGGCTAGCGGCGCTAACAGACCTGTCAGCGCCCGTGGTCGACTTACTGCCACTGGACAACATGGTGTCAGTCTTCTTCACACGCACTTGAGGAAACTTAGAGGGAGGTGGCTTCTCTGGTTTCACAAAACCATCGGCTCCAAGGTTTTGATAAGAGAAACATGGATCATTCTCGACCCTTGCCATCTCCTTCACAAACTCAATGAAGAAGGAGAAAGGTGGGTACGGCACACCGTGAGCAGTCTTGTAGTTCATGGCTCTGCCAGTCCATGCTTTCTGTATACAGGGTGGAAGTTTTGCGACAATGGGATTGATGCCTGACGAGGCGTCATAATATGCAAACAGTGTACTGTATACAGGGTTAGCCTTCAAGGCTTCTATCTGGTACAGAATGTCACACAGGTCGTATAACCTTAAGGTGTCTCTAGGTGAAATCCTAGAGAAGTTGGCGAGCTTCTTTTTAATTGAAGTCTCAATGATCGAAGGGGCAGCAAACCTGTCATCCAAGCGCTCCCAAATTCTACTGCATGCCAGGTTTGGATTCTTGGCATTTGAGTTTCTGGTTGTACGGGCCCATTCTTTAGACTCAGGACCTAGGTACTTAACTAACAGGTCTATTTCCTCCTTACATGAGGTGCCTAACTCTTGCACGACTTCCTTGAAACTCTCTTTCCAAACAGCATAGTCTTCCGCAGTATCATCAAACGTAGACAGCCTGCTAAGAAGTAAATCCTTCCGCAAGAAGAACTTGCTCAAATCGGCAGAATTGGAGGTTGTCCCCAATCTAGGAGATGCACTCCGAGGAGGTTTTACTACAGGTGGCGACGCATAAGAAACATGGTTAGCAACAGGTTGCTGCGCAGGTTGCACAGACCTCACCTTTACCTTTTCGATACGAGGTTCAAAACTGAATGGAACATTGTTAGCAGGCTGTGAGTTAACTCTGAAATCCGAACAGGGCTTGAAGACAGGGCTTTCAGGGTTCAAGCCTACCGGATCCTTCCGACTAGCGGAAACATCAACTATACCACCCTGTTGTTCCACATATAGATGGGTGCGGGTAGCAACTGTATCTTTTAATTGGTCCCAGTCACTGCATGTTTCCCAATCATCGTCGGCTCCTAAGTGCCTAAGTTCGGCTTCGGCTTCTTCCAACTCCTTTTGCTGTGTCATAACTTTGAACTTGGCCTGCAATTCAGCCTCTTCTCTTGACCTTTGAGCTTCCTTGTCAGCCTTCTCTTTCATAAGCTGACCCTCCTGTTCGGCAAACTTGACTCTGATCCGAGCGGTCTCCACCTTGGCTCGTTGCTTCCTTGCAACACTAACACTGGTGCTACTGGAACGACCTGACCTAACCGACCTTCTTGAACTGCCCTTCGTGGAAGGGGGTGCAATAAACACAGAGTGGTCGACGAGGGATAAAGGAACTTGACTGGACTTCGGGTCATCTTGTAAAAACGGTTCAGTGTGATGTTCCTCTTCCGTGACTTCAACTGAGGAAGACGAAGCATAATTACTGATTACCTGACGAAAAGATGCCTGAAAATCCCTGTCTTCGTGCTTCACTGATTCAGCACGAGCCAGACTTTCTGAAGTACGTTCACGCATTAAGAATTCCAGATACCTTTTTACAGTATCCTGGTACACAGCGTGGGCCTTATACAACCAAGGACTATGATTCGGTTCTTCCAATAAGGCTTGTACTCCTTCTCTACTCGCCTTTACCCTCTCTTCATGCTGATCAGACGCTCTCTGAAAAGCCTCTTGCCCTTCAGCCGTGAGGACTCTGACCCTACCGGAGACGGGTCCTTCATCTATACTGTGGTTGGAAGACATATTGCCAAGCGAGAGAAACAGTGAGAGACAAGACAGTAATGTGATAAAGAAGACAAGGGAAACTCGAACTTAATCGAAAACCACGGAGTACGTTACCACACTCCTAACTATACGACTATTGAGGTAGACAACAACAGATTAAACCCTACATTTGGTTCAATCTAAAAATGCACATTAGTCGCATGCTTATAGTAACATATGACAGGATTTTAGACAAGGTAACTTGCCTTCAAAGGAAAAACACATGCTTAACTGCGACGAGGTTTGTTATGTAAACACTGGAACTCCGCAACCATACATTGTTGCCACATCACACTCGCGTGCCGATACGATTACTAAGACGACACAAGATCACTACACTTTGGCGCCACTACACTTAACTTGGCCACTACACTTAACTTGCGCCACTACACTTAAGTATACACACGCAACTTATGCCAGGAAGGCGGCACATCAAGTTCATGTGGTGACGACGAGGGGAATCTAGACGTGGCAACGGCGTGCAGGGCGTGGTCTGGCCATATCCTCAAGATGGACTTGGCATACTGCATGGCTAACTTTTAACTCCTTCGCAGCGGCTCTTTTCATTCACCTCTTCACGAAAGCGATTTTCTTGGCAGAGAGCGCCAATGTACGTCATTTTTTCATTGTGGCTTAACAGATTACTCTGCTACGCATAGGGGGGTTAGCGTAACGAGTGCCCTCTTTTCTGGATTACGTAACGTAAACAACGCGGGGTTAAGGATCCACGGAGTGCTCGTCGCTAACGTTTATTGGCAATAGAAAACACGACTTTCTCATCTTCACACAACAGGTGCTGCCATTGAAACTATGGCAGCAGACAGTAATTGGGAGGAAGAGTAGAAGTAGTAGATGAAAAAACTGTAAAACAATCCAGAGCGACGCTCGTTACTAACAGCTTTTATACAGAATTACAAATAATCTGAACATGAAATACGAGCAGCTTAAGGCCAAATTCATTATGACATACAAGAAACGATATACCAGATCTAAAACTAAATTCGGCTCAAAAACTCACCGAGTAGGCCGCGAAGGGAGCGGGTATACAACTGAAGGCGTTTCAAACCACACTGGCTGGAGGTGTGACGTGACATCACACCACCGCAACCGGTTCTTACACACCTTCTTAAGTCTAATTCTTAAAGTGAACATTGTACAAATAATGAGATGCTATCTTGCAGCACAGCTTGCAGACAACTTACAACGATAGTATTCTTAAGCAGACGAAGCTTCTGCTCGCAACATACTTAAATTAAAGCATTACAAAAAACAAAATTGAAAACCTCTTCCGAGGGGAAACGAGCCATGCGACAAAAAATATGTAAACATGGGGATACACGGACGTATAAAAAAGCCCCGTTACCTCTCGTAACGGCACAGAAATACAGTATAGACAAAACCAGACCAATTAAGGTTAAATTCAGGTCACAAACGACAGCAGGGAATATCTTGTCAAAAACAGGGGAAACTAGCAAAAAGTGATCAGTATAAACAGGTATGGATAAAAAGATGAATAAAGAGGAAAGAAGAAGAAAAAAAAATTGAAGCCAAGGAAAAAAAACGATGGAGAAATTCTACGGGAGCGTAGTGGATATGAAAGTGAGAAAATGGTTCATAGAGAAAAACAGAAGAGAAACCGAAAAGAGGATGGAGATAACAAAATTAAAAGTGTCTTTCACAAATATGGGTGGATTAATAACAGGCTTGAATGAAATGAATGATCACCTGAAGGAAAAAAAACAACAGACGTAATGGGAATTGTACAGATAAAATTGAAAGGTCCATTACCACCCAACAGTGTAGGACATGGTGCATATAATTATTGGATTAGAAACAGATATGTAAAACAAGGTGGTGGAGTTATGTTCCTGATGAAGAAGTATATAAATGTGAGTAATGTTACATGTGGAAAGAATAGAGTGGCGATGATTATGATGGAAATAGAGGACAGGGACAAGAAGAGCAGGAAGTTTGTGGTTAATTATGTGCCTTCTAAAACGGCTTTCTGGGAAGAGAAAACAAAAATATGTTAGACACAAGGATAACACCAAACAAGATAATGGAAGATGGAGGAAGAATAGTTAAAATGGGTGACTTTAATTGTAAAGAAATCTGCTGGGAAGAGATGACAATGAAGGGTGGAGATGACCTATGGGGAAATGTACTACTACATATGATTATAGAACATACAATGACACAATAAATACAAGAGAATACTAGGTGTAGAAATAAGGAAGAACCATCAAGACTAGACCTAATAATCACATGAGAACCTGAAATAGTGGACAATATTGAATATAAGATGCCACTAAGTAAAAGTGACTGCATATTAGTTGAACTGGAACTAAATGAGGAAAAATACATGGAAAAAAGGAACAATATGAAAAGGGAAGATTGTATAGAAAAAGAAAATTAATAAGATGAGAGAATATTACCAAAAAGCAGACTGGGAAAGGATACACAAGGAGGAAACAACAGTAGAAGAGAAATGGAAAATTTTGACAAATTTATAAGGCAGGAGTGGAAAAGTATGTTAAAAGAAAAAAGAAAAAAAAAATACATCATACATATACCAAGGCTTTTTACTCCTTACAAGTGAGGTAGCCCAAAAAGGGAAAGGCATAAAATAATTTCCACTCATTCCATCCCTGAATACACTCCACTCCCCTCCACCCTCCCTCTTATCTGAGCACCTCCTGGATGATGGGTCATCCCTGCACCTTGTCCACTGCCCTGGGTCAGAAGCAGTGTCGCAAGACACAGCACATCCACAGCAAGGCTGCTTTATTAAATCGGCGACCCCTCCCCCCCCCCTCTCCGTCCCCCCATTGCATAAAAGGAGAGGACGGGGAGAAATCCCTTTGGGCTGTGTCAAATTTTGCTCACACATACTACCTCACCCCCCCACCCCCTGCCCATTCCACCTCATGCAATCACAACATCATCCATATACAACCATTCTCCATTCACCCCTATCTTCTGTCCTCTCCCGTCCTTCCTCAACAGACATTCCCCTCTTCCCCAAAGCCCCCTTCACCCCATCCATCCACCTCATCCTAGGACGTCCCCTCATGTTCACTCCCTCCACATCTGCCTTCCATACCTCTTTTACTAGTCTTTCTTCACTCATTCTTTCCATGTGTCCAAACCATCCTAATACTCTTTCATCAACCCTATCTCCCAACTCCTTTTCCATCCCTGTTCTCCTCCTCACCTCCTCATTTCTCACTCTATCTAGCCTAGTAACCCCCATCATACTTCTCAGACACCTCATCTCAAACACATTCAAACTCCTTCTCTCTTCCTCTCTTATGTTCCATGTTTCTGCCCCATACAGTGCTGTTGGCACAATCACTCCTTCATACAGTCTCCTCATTACACTCTTTAATCCACCAAGGCATTTACTCGCTTCTCTCAATCTACATTCTACCTCCACTATCACTCCATCTTTTCCTGCCACATTTGCACCCAAGTATCTAAAACTATCCACTTCCTCCAGTCGCTCTCCCTTAATGCTCACTTCCAGAGTACTGCCACTTTCACCCCTTGTACATCTCATCACCTTACTTTTACCCACATTTATCTTTAGCTTTCTTCTATCACATACTCTCCCAACTTCCTCAATCCCTCCTCTGATCCTGCCACAAGCGCAGTGTCGTCTGCAAACAACAGCTGGCTCACCTCCCACTTTTCTCCATTTTCTTTATCCATCTCCAATCCCTTGCCCACTACCCTTGCATTTACCTCTCGCACCACCCCATCCATGTACAAGTTGAACAGCCAGGGCGTCATAACGCATCCTTGACGAAGCCCACCTTTACCTCGAACCACTCACTCTTTCCATTTCCAATCTTGACACAAGCTCTACTACTCTCATAAAAACTCTTGACAGCTCCCTGAAGCTTTCCTCCTATCCCGTATATCTGCATAACCTCCCACAGTGCCTTTCTGTCTACCCTATCATAAGCCTTTTCCAGATCCATAAAGGCCCAAAAAACATCCTTCCCCTTTCCTATATCTTTCTCACATCTGTCTTACCACAAAGATCTAATCTACACAACCTCTACCCGTCCTAAATCCACACTGTTCCTCACCAATTACTCTTGTTCCTCTCCTAATCCTCTCAATCAAGATCCTCCCATAAGCCTCCCCAACTACACTTAACAAGCTAATCCCTCTGAAACTACTACATTCACACTTGTCCCCTTTTCCCTTGTAAAGAGGAACTATACAGGGACTCCTCCAGTCCTCCGGCTCTCTACCCTCTCTCCAGCAAACATTAAATAACCTCACCAGCCAGTCCACCATCACTGTACCTCCCTTTTTCAGACATTCTGCATGGCATCCATCCAGACCAGGTGCCTTATCTGTTTTCATCATCTTAACTGCCTTCACCTCATCCTTCCTTATTTCTCCTCCATTCTCCTCACTCATCACTCTCATTTTCTTTGCATTTCCCACTGCAGCTATCTTTCCCTCCCTATCCTCCTTCACATTTAGCAACTCCCTAAAATATTCTGCCCATCTTCCCCTTACTGCCTTCTCTTCCATTATCATCTCTCCATCTGCACCTTTTACCTTTTCTTCTCTACTTGATTTGCCTCCTCTTCCTCTCTTAATTTCTTTAAAAAAAAAAACAAGTAAATTGTTGGTACATCAAAAGATGTAGCGAGTTAACCTCTTCACTCCGGGGCACATAGCACGTCTGGCAGCATTAGCTGCCCGACGTGTGATGTTGCGTCGTAATAATCGCATTATAAAAAATAAACTTAGTGCTCAATCGTTCGTTCTCTTTCACCCCTGTATTTTGATAACCATAGAAAATATGATGAAGCCAGTTTAGAGAGAATGTATGTTACGTAGGTACGACTACAATAAATATAATCAAGATGCCGACGTCGGCATCATCGAGTACCCACTTGCTCCTCATGCCGCCTACGTAGGCGTCACCGTATGGAAGTGGTCAAAAGACAAAAGGGATAAAGCTTGGATAAAATGGAGGAAAGACTAAAGACCCGAAAAATGGAAAATATGTTCTGGTGCACAGAGAAGAAAAGAGAAAATATGAAAAGGATGTCATAGAAAAATGTAAAGATCAACGAAAACCCCATCTGTGGTATTGGCTGCTTGTCTTCGTCTGGGGTATTGGCTGCTTGTCCATGTCTGGGGTATTGGCTGCTTGTCCCTGTCTGGGGTATTGGCTGCTTGTTATTGTGGCAAAGTAGCATGCAGTTGATACTTTAGGGTCTATATGGGGCGCCCCTACGGACCAGAGCCACATATCATTTTGTCTATGATAGAGGAAAACTCTTCATAGAGAAATGATGACACTTTTATTCTACAACTGTCCCTCCGTTATGCTGTCCCCCAACCCCTTGCTGCTGTCCTGTACCATTTCTCTGAGTATTCATTTTCTGCTGTGGGGAAATTCCCTGTGGTGGGGGAAAAGAATACTGCCACCAAGTATTTCCACTTGGATCATAAGAGGCGAGAAGAAAGGGACTGGGAGTGGGACTAGGCATCCTTCTCCTTGCTTAAAAGTGGCAGTTTGCCGACAAGATTGACAAGATAAACACCATATGAGGACGGAGCCTTACACTCCCAAACTTACACTCACCCTTCCCTTTCAACTTAGTTTCCTCCTCCTCTTCCTTCCCCCCCCCTTTTCTCTCCCCGTTCCCTCCTTTCCCCTTATTTAATCTCAAGCATTTGTAGCTCAACTTGTACTTGAAAAAGCTGTAATATGCGAAATGTCGTACAAATAAAGGCTCCGTCCTCATATGGTGTTTATCACGTCAATCCTTCTCCTTGTAGCCCCACAGGGGACATTCCTAAACGAAAAAGTAAAGGCATAAGAGGGTCTGGAAGTTTTCGGACCAGCACCCTAAGGTTTGGGTCTTTTAATGTCCATGGATGTGATACAGATGAGAGTAAAAGGAAAGAGATAGGTAGTATGTTTGTGAGAAGAAAGATGGATGTGTTGGCTATGAGTGAAACTAAGTTGAAAGGGAAGGGTGAGTGTAAGTTTGGGAGTGTAAGTGGGAGGTTATCAGGAGTGAAAAGAGGGCGAGGGAGGAAAGGGGTGGCTATTCTAGTAAGTGAAGAGATAGGTAAACGTGTAGTGGAGTGGAAGGAGGTTTCCTCAAGGATAATGTGGATGAAGGTGAAACTGGAAAAGGAGATGTGGGTCTTTGTAAGTGCATATGGGCCTGGCAGTGAGAAGAGTGTAGAAGAAAGGGAGGCCTTTTGGATAGATTTAAATGAGTGCATAGAGGATTTAGGGAGAAATGTCAATGTAATAGTACTGGGAGACCTTAATGCTAGGGTAGGAAATGGTCCAATTGATGGAGTGGTTGGGAAATGTGGAGTTCCATGAAAGAATCGTAGTGGAGAGTTGATGGTGGAAATGTGTCTAGAGCAGTGGTTCTTAACCTTTTTTGGCAGCGACCCAAAATTTTGCACAAATCAAGCATCGCGACCCAAGCCTACATAGATATACGAATTGTCCTTATAAGTAATATGATTAAAATAAATCAAATTTTCTGCTTTGGAGTTTTTATTTAATCATGGTCTGCTTAGAATCCTAAAACTAGGCATCATGTATTTTAATTATTACAGTATATAATTATAATATATTTGTAGTGGGAAAATAATTATTTTCTGCAAACCCTTAGCGACCCAATAAAATGGCTTGGTGACCCAAATTTGGGTCGCGACCCAGGGGTTAAGAACCACTGGTCTAGAGAGTTGATGATAGTAAATACAGTGTTTCGGAAGAAAGTTAAGCATAAGTACACATGGGAGAGGGTGGTAGATAGAGCGTTGATGAATTTTGTAGTGGTAAATAGGACTATGACAGGAAGAGTTAAAGATGTACATGTGCTAAGGGGAGAGGGTGGGGGAATATCAGATCATTTTTTGGTGGAAGGTAAGTTGAGAGTGGAGGATAGATGGAGGAAGAAGAAGGGGACAAAATGTAGGGAGGTGCGAAGAGTGAACTCATTAAATGAAAAGGAAAAGGAGAAGGAGTACAAGAAGAAGCTGAAGGAGGAGTGGGAGGGAGTGAAAGATAGAGTAGAGCTAGGTGTGGAGGAGGAATGGGGATGGTTCAAGGAGGGAGTCACAAAGTGTGCAAAGATGGTGTGTGGAACAAGAAGGACAGGAGGAAATAGAAGGAAGGGTAGTGAATGGTGGGATGAGGAAACAAAGAAGGTTGTAGAAGAGAAGAAGCGAGCATTCACAGATTGGTTACAAAATAGGACGAGGGAGTCATATGAGAGGTACAAAGAAAAGAAAAGAGAAGTAAAGCAAAAGGAAAAGGAGGCAAAGAGGAGAGCAGATGTGAAGTGGGGTAATAGTATGACAGAAAATTTTGAAAGTAATAAAAAGATGTTTTGGAAAGAAATTAAGAGAGGAAGAGGAGGCAAATCAAGTAGAGAAGAAACGGTAAAAGGTGCAGATGGAGAGATGATAATGGAAGAAAAGGCAGTAAGAGGAAGATGAGCAGAATATTTTAGGGAGTTGCTAAATGTGAAGGAGGATAGGGAGGGAAAGATAGTGAGTTAGGTAGTATGTGTGGGCAAAATTTGACACAGCCCGAAGGGATTTCTCCCCGTCTTCTCCTTTTATGCATGGGGGGACGGAGAGGGCGGGGTCGCCGATTTAATGAAGCGGCCTTGCTGTGGATGTGCTGTGTCTTGCGACATTACTTCTGACCCAGGGCAGTGGACAAGGTGCAGGGATAACCCGTCATCCAGGAGGTGCTAAGATAAGAGGGAGGGTGGAGGGGTGTGGAGTTTATTCAGGGATGGACTGGGTGGGAATGATTTTATGCCTTTTCCTTTTTGGCTACCCTCCTGGTAAGGGGTAAAAAGCCTTGGTATATGTACATATGTAAAAAAAAAAAAAAAAAAAAAAAAAAAAAAATGCAACTACTACATGGAGGAATTGAATACACAGAGGAAATAGAAATGGCAGAAATTATGAACAAGCATTAAATCAGTGTTTATGAGGAAGAAAGAACCTCCTATGAAAGAGAAGTAACAAGGAAAGAAATAATGAATCACTTGAGTAATCTCGATGTTAGAAAATCGCATGGTGTAGATGAAATGGCAAACTGGATTTTGAGAGAATGCAGGAACGAACTAACAGACAAAATACATAGTCTAATAAGCAGTTCTTTGAAGGAAGAAGTTCAGGAAGATTGGAAAAGAGCAAATATAGTACCAATATATAAAGGGGAAACAAGGAAGGCCCTACTAACTATAGACCAGTCTCTCTTACAAGTACTGTTGCTAAAATTTTGGAAAGAATTTTCAAAATTAGATGAGTAAAGGATTTGGAAAAAAAAAAAGACTAAATCCAAGGCCATTTGGATTAAGACGGAAGATCATGTGTCACAAACTTGATGTCTTTCTATTCAAGACTGATGGATATAATACAAGAAAGAGATGGGCTGATTGTGCATTTCTAGACCTGAAAAAAGCTTTTGATAAGGTGCCACATAAGAAATTGCTAAAGAAATTAGAAACTGCAGGAGGAATACAGGGCACACTACTTAAGTGGATGGAAAACTTCTTACATGAAAGAAAAATAAGTGGTGATTAGAGACAAACACTCTAATTGGGATGAAGTGGTTAGTAGTTCCAAAAGGAACAGTTCTGGCCTCAATAATGTTTGCTATATATATTAATGATATGGATAAAGTAACTGAAAGTTAGAGCTTCTTTGCGGATGATGCAAAACTGTCGAAAATAGTGAATGCTGAAGAAGATAGTGAGTCGCTGCAGAGTGATATCAATAAAGTATGAGAATAAAGTAGGAAGTGGGAGATGGAATTCAATAACAAGAAGTGTAGTATAATGGAATTTGGAAGAAGCAAAAAAAAAAGAAAAAAATAGTAGGTTCATCAACTGGAAGAGGAAGAAATAAAAATTGTGGAAAAGGAGGACCTGGAAGTGATTATGAATATGTCCCCAGAGAAACATGTAAAAAAAAAAAAAAAATTTTTTTGGAGAAACCTGTAATTTAATAAGAACAATCAAATTGGCATTTACATACCTGGATGAAGAAATGGTGAATACTAGTCACTTTGATATGACCAAAATTGTAGTATGCAGCGAAGATGTGGCCATCAAGCACAAAAAAATGTATAACAACTTAAAAATGTATAACAAAACTTGAAAGAATACAAAGAGCAATTACAAAATTGGCACCAGCACTCTCAGAACTATCATATGAAGAGAGGCTGGCAAAACTTGAGCTACAGACATTGGAGCAAAGAAGAGAGAGGAGACTTGATAACTATTTATAGAATCATGAAAGGCATGGAAATTATTGATAGAGAGGATCTAATAAAATGGGATGTTAGAGATACAAGAGGACATGGAAAGAAAATCAAGAAAGACAATTATAGAAGAGACCTGAAAAAGAACAGCTTTCCCCACAGGATAGTAGACATTTGGAACAAGTTAGATGAGAATGTGGTGTGTGCAAAAACGATACACAAATTTAAAAATTGTCTAGATAAAACGAGATATGGAGACGGGACACCATGAGCATAGCTCTCCTTCCCATAAAATACAACTAGGTAAATACATGTGCACAAAGAGTGAGCTTGAACATGAGATTTATTTGTTTTTTTGTTTTATTTTTCAGAGTTCTTTCAGGTGAATTCCAGATTGTCAACCAACACCTGCTGAATGATCTTACTGAGAGAGGACTATGGGATGATGAAACTAAAAATGAAATTATTGCCAACAATGGATCAGTTCAGGTAAATATTGTTATTATGGTCAAACCTCCTCTCCACCTTGTTTCTCACTGTCCAGCTTAGTAACCCTACCATACTTCTCAGGCATTTCATCTCAAACACATCTAAACTTTTCCTCTCATGTTCCATGTTTCTGCCCTACAGTGCTGTCAGTACAATAACTTTCATACAATCTCCTCTTAGCATCCATTCCCAAATGATTATTTCTCGTTACATTTTTCAATCCTTCAATGCATTTACTTGCTTCTCTCAATCTACATTCCACCTCCACCCCCACTCCTTTTCCCACCATATTCGCACTCGAGTATCGAAATTTATCCACTTCCTCCAGTCTCTCTCCCTTAATACTCACTTCCAGTATGTTGCCACATTCTCCCCTTGTACATCTCATCACCTTACTTTTATCCACATTTATCTTCAACTTCTTTCACACACCTTCCCAAACTCTGTCACTAACTTCCCTAATCCCTCCTCTGATCCTGCCACAAGTGAAGTGTCATCAGCAAACAACAACTGACTTATCTCCCATTTTTCTCCATTTTCTTTAGCCATCACCAATCCCCAGCCTTGCGTTTACCTCTCACACCACCCCATCTATGTATGAATTGAACAGCCAAGATGACGTAACAAGTCTCTGAAGTCCCATCTATACCTAAAACCATTCACCCTCTCCATTTCTGATTCTGACACAAGTTCTACTACTGTCGTAAAAACTTGACTGCTCTTAACAGTTTTCCTCCCATCCCATATATCTGCAATACCTCCCAAAGTGCCTTCCTTTCTACCCTGTCATAAGACTTTTCCAAATCCATAAAGGCTCAAAAAACATTCTTACCTTTTCCTAAAGCTGTCTCACATATGTCTTACCACAAAAATCTGATCCACGCAATCCCTACTTCTCCTGAACCCACACTGTCCCTCACCAATTACTCCCTCTGTTCCTCTCCTAATCCTCTCAAGACCCTTCCATAAGCCTTCCCAACTATTCAACAAACTGATCCCTTTGAAACTACTACATTCACACTTGTCCCCTTTTCCCTTGTGAAGTGGAACTATACAGGCACTCCTCCAGTCTGCCATTCTACCCACTTTTAGACAAACATTAAACAACTTTACCAACCAGTCCACCATCACTATACCTCCCTTTTTTTAGGCACTCTGCATTATACCCATCCAACCCACAGGCTTCTTCCAATGAAGCCACCTCTCATGCAATCTCTCTTCCAGACTTGGGACTCCCCAGTAGAGGGATTTCTAACTGGTGTCTCTCACTCAGTTGAGGTGCACAGCAATGAGGATCAGCCAACTCTAGAACCCAATAGAAAAACAAATGCTAATACGAATTCTTCTGGTAATGCTGAACCCAAGCCTTAGTGTGAAAGAGTCACTATTAGCCCTTATTGTTCTTCTCCACAACTTGGAAATTCTAGTACTCCTCAATCCTTTTCTGTGGAGGTTCTCTCATCCCCTGTTGAGGGAATGTCTCCTGCCCCATCTGGAGGAGGACCTAAGTACTCCATTGCTGAAACCTCAGAGTTCCTTCAATATAGCCTTCTCTCAGACAATCTCTCTCCCAATCTTGGGGGGGCTCCCCAGTAAAGGGATTGCTGACTGGTGTGCCTCACTCGGTTGAAGTGCACAGAAGGAAACCTATGGAGTCTGAAGCTGTGCACAGTAAAAGACTCCACAGTCCACCCTCATCTCCAACTTCTTCCCCATATCATGAAATGCAATCTAAGAAAGTAACTAGTAATTCAGACTCTACATCAACATCTGTAGGACCATTGTCAGAGAGGAGGATGCCACACTTGAAAACAAAGAAATTAGAAAAGAACCCATCTTGTAAACCCTCTCTCTCCCAACTTTCGCTTCCCAGGCCAGGAGAACCGAAAAAGAAAACTGTATAATGTCTTTACTCTTTTAGGAATCCTTTGGGGCTACAGGTAGCAGGACTCATAATCCCATCCCCTGTCCCTTTTTTTGTCACCTTGTATGACTCGTGGGAGTGTATATGAGGGGGCGTCCTAGGATGAGGAGGATGGATGGGGTAAAAGGGGCATTACAAAAGAGAGGAATGTCTGTTGAGGAAGGATGGGAAAGGACAGAAGAAAGGGGTGAATGGAGAATGGTTGTGTATTGATGATGCTGTGATGCATTAGGGGGAGTGGGTGGGGGATGGGGGGTGAGGAAGTATGTCTGAGAAATAATTTGACGCAGCCCGAAAGGATTTCTCCCAGTCTTCTCCTTTTCTGAATGAGGGGACAGAGGGGGGGGGTCGCTGAATTAATGAAGCGGCCTTGCTGTGGATGTGCTGTGTCTTGTGACACTGTTTCTGACCCAAGGCAGTGGACAGGATGCAGGGATGACCTATCATCCAGGAGGTGCCAAGATGAGAGGGAGGGAGGAGGGTGGAGGGGAGAGGAATATGTAGGGGATGGAATAGCTGGGAGTGTTTTCTATGCCTTTTTAATTTTGGCTACCCCCCAGGTAAGGGTGAAAAAAAGCCTTCGGTATATGTATGTATAATGTCTATAATTCAGTGAAATATTAAAGGTTTTAATTCTCATCGAGAGCAGGTTCAGATTCTCTTTAAAAAACATGATGTGTCTGCTATTTGTCTCCAAGATGCTATTCTTGGCGATTTATCCCCTAATGTTGGACTTAACTATAATTTTTATAGATCTTCTATGATGGGGGGGGTCATGCTCATGGAAGTACAGAATTGTCCACCGACATTCAGTGTTGCAGGCTTGTGCAGTACAAATTTTTACCACCAAGTGAATCACTATGTTCTTTGTATTTGGAGCCTGAACTGGAAGATCAACTTCTAGACGTGTTTAGCCACTCCCATCAGTTTGAGTTAAATGACCTACAATCTTTGGTCGACCAGCTTCCTCAGCCTTTTATTTTAATGGGTGATTTTAATGCCAAGCATCCTCTATGGGGTGGATCAAGGTGTGACCCCTGGGGTAATATAATTGAAGAATTTATTGATAATAATGATGTCATTTTGATGAATGATGGTTCCAAAACTAGGTTTGATGTCTCACAATTCAAGTTCTGCTGTAGACCTATTTGTTCATCATCCTTAAGATTAGATTACAGTTGGTCAATAAATGAAGATCTACATGATAGCGACCACTGGCCTATCCATATTAAATATTTAAGGAACATTCCCTCCTCTTGTTTACCTAAAAGGACGACAGGAGATGCTGATTGGGAATTATTTAGGAGATCCACAAAGATTGATTATAAGACCAGTGATTTTTCTAGTAACTGATGCATATCTGGTAGGCATCATACTTTCTGGTGCATTTTCATCCATTCCTAGGACAGCTGGTAAACCTTGACACCCAGTAGTACCCTGGTGGAATGATGAATGTGCTTTAAGCAGAAAGATTACAAGAACTTGCTTTAAGAGATATTTGAGATATCCTTGTTTAGCCAATAGGATAACGTACAGAAAAGCTCAAACAAAGCAGAAAAAAATCTTTAAGAAAGCAAGGAGGTCCTTCATTAAATTTATTAGGGAGTTGAAATATGATTCTCCCCTTACCTTAGTATGGAATAGGATTAGAAAATTACAAAGAATGTTTACTTCATTTCCCTTGCCCATTGTCAAGATTAATGACTTTTATATCATACAAGAGAGGTAGCAGAGGCTTTTGGAAGACACTATGCTGATATTTCAAGTCCACTTCATTATTCACCTGACTTCAAAAGAATTAGAGACAAGACCATGATTGTTCCTCCTACCAATACGAACACAGGCGTATAATTTTATTTTTACCTTTGGATGAATTGGATCATGCTTTATCTTTATCCTCCCCAACCTCTTCTGGAGAGGACGACATTCTTTATTCCATGGTTGCTCATTTATCCATATCTTCGAAGAAATTCCTTTGAAATGTGCTGATTAAATTTTGGTCTTCTGGGTCTTCTCCTAAATCTTGGAAGACTTCAATTATCATTGCAATTCTAAAGGCTGGAAAAGACTAATCTCCCACAAAGCTACAGACCTATTGCTCTCACTAGCTGCATTTGTTAGATCTATGAAAGAATGGTTAATATGCGTTTAGTTTGGTTTTTGGAATCTAAGAATCTATCTAACCGACAGTTTGGATTTAGAAGAAATAAGTGCACTCTGGATCCCTTACTTTTTATAACTTGGGAGATTAGAATGCCTTTGCAATTTAGAATTTGAGCATTGCTTTTTATATATATATATATATATATATACTTGAAAAATGCCTATGATACTACCTGGCGGGGAGGCATTCTGAAGAAACTTGCAGAATGGGGTATCGGGGGTAATATGTTCCATTGTTTAAAAGACTTTTTGTCTGATTGTTATCTAAGTCAGACTGGGCTCTTTCTCTTCTGTATATCTTCAAGAGGAAGGGATTTCCCAAAGAAGTGTTCTGAGTCCTACACTTTTCAGCATAGCCATTAATAGTTTGTTAGAACAAATTCCTGCTGGAGTTCATGGATTGGCTTATGCTGATGACTTCACTATTGTGTGCAGCAGATTGACATTAGAAACAGGCCAAAAGATTCAAGAGGTTATAAACTTAGTAACAGCATGGGCTAATTGCAAGGGCTTCAGATTCTCTGAAAAAAACAAAAGCCATGTTAACTATCTCTTCACTTACTAGTATAATCACCCCTTCTCTCCCTCGTCCTCTCTTCACTCCTGACACCCTCCCAACCCCAAGTACTCCCGAACTCAAACTTGCTCCCCCCTTTCAACTTAGTTTCACGTACTGCCAACACATCCATCTTCTGACAAACATACTGCCTGTCTCTTCTCCTTTACTCTCAGCTGTATTGCATCCATTTGAAAGACCCAAATGTTAGGGTTCTGGTTGGAAAACTCCTGAGACTCTCATGATTATATATATATATATATATATATATATATATTTTTTTTTTCTCTCTCTCGAAAAGGAAATGAATGTTCAGAGAAGTGATACAGGACAGTATTTATAAAGATTTCCTTTATTACAGACAAAATGGTGTGTGGCTCTAGTCTGTATGGTGCCCCATATAGACCCTAAAGTATCAATTGCATGCTACTGAGCAGCTTTTAACCCCACAGTAATATGCAGCCAATACCCCAGTGGCTGAGTTAAATAATTTTATTTAACAGATTGATCACAAGATTATAACATTCACTAAAGTCCCCTTTTCCCTTAAACAGAACTATACATGCATTTCTCCAGTGTATTGGTACACTTCCTCCTCTTGGAGTTTTGTTGCGCAGCCAAGAGTGGTCCCTTCCCTCTTTATAGTAGGACTGTGTACATGTTTATAACCTACGAGGAGGTTTCCATAAGAATTGCCAGCTACTCTGCTATTTCTAATTCACCTTTGACATCAAATCTATACAGGTGATTGCTCTTTGTGTAATCTTATTTTTGCTTAAAAGTGGCAGTTTGCCGACAAGATTGATGAGATAAACACCATATGAGGACGGAGCCTTTATTTGTACGACATTTCGCTTATTACAGCTTTTTCAAGTACCTTGAAAAAGCTGTAATAAGCGAAACGTACAAATAAAGGCTCCGTCCTCATATGGTGTTTATCTCGTCAATCTTATTTTTATTATATTTCACATACTGGAACATCTGTTTATTTATTTTTCAGTCTATTGAGAAGATTCCTGGTGACCTGAAGGCTCTTTACAAGACTGTTTGGGAAATATCTCAGAAAACTGTGATTGAAATGGCTGCAGACAGGGGAGCATTTATTGATCAGAGCCAGTCTCTCAACATCCATATTGCTGAACCTAACTATGGCAAGCTGACCTCCATGCACTTCTATGCCTGGAAGAAGGTTAGTATGAGTATTAAGTATATTTATATAATGTTTATGTTGTACAGGATTTATTACGGTTTATTTTATATTGCACTTCCTATGGAATATGTTAGAGGGCCTGGAAAGTTGCCAGTCTCACTAACAAGCACTATAGCCAAAAATAAGGCCTAGACTAGAATATGCGGCAACACTGTGGTCACCCAGCACCAAAAATAATATAAAGAAAATAGAAAGAATCCAGAGAGCAGCCACAAAAATTATTTTAAGGAGAAAGATGAATGTGCTTGCACTGAGTGACAATAAATTGAAAGAGAAGAGTGACTTTGAGTTTGAGACCTTGATGGGTAAGGTGTCAGAAGTGGGAATAGGATGAGAGAGGAGTGGCACTGTTGATAAGTAGTGGCATTGGTAAAATGCGGAATGGAAAGAAATGTTAAGGATAATGTGGGTGAAATTGAGGTTGGGTTAGGAAATGGACATTTACCAGTGCATATGTCCATCTTAATGAGAAGAAAGAAGAGAAAAGGGAAGAGTTATGGATTGGTGTAAATGACTGAAGAAAGTTGGAAAGGAATGAAAATATTGGATGCATTTTTGTGCACATTAGCCTTAGAAGGGGTGAAAGGGGGAATTTAGAGATATTGCTATTACCTTGATCACATTTTCTTTTGTATTTTAACCAGGGTTAGGGGATATCTCTTTGTGTGTGTATACTTGTTTGTTTTTAAGTATTGGTTTCTTTCTAGGGCTTAAAGACTGGCATGTATTACCTGCGGACCAAGCCAGCAGCCAATGCCATTCAATTCACAGTGGATAAACAGAAACTGAAAGAAAAGGTGGATGATACAGCTGAAACCAGGAATGGAGCAAAGGAGGTAGCTAATGGAGCAGGTTTGCAAAATATGGCCGCCATGGTTTGTTCGCTAGAAAATAAAGATGAGTGCCTTATGTGTGGATCCTAAGGGGTGTGTGATCTCTTTATTTTCTAGATATCTGAATATCTTTTAGTGCTTATTAGGGTTTTTCCATTTTGTTTTGTGTATGTATATATAGTAAAACTTCTTCCTATACTGAAATATGAAAACTACTATTGTATGTCAACTAGTACTGCTTCACCAATAGAAAGCTGGGTTTATTTTGGAATTTGGTAGTATAAAATAATTTCCATTGCATACCTTTACAAGTGTATTTACCTAGTTGTATTGTGCAGGAAGGGGAGCTACGCTCGTGGTGTCCCGCCTCTATCTCGCAGTGTCTAGTTTGCTCTTAAACTCATGAATGGTTTTTGCACACACTGTTTCATTGTCCAGTTTATTCCAAGTGTCCACCACTCTATGTGGAAAACTTTCTATTCAGATTTCTTCTGTAGCTATGTTTTTTTATTTTCTCTCCATATCCTCTTGTGCTTCTCCTGTCCCAGTTTAACAAGTCCTCTCTATCGAGTATTTCTATGCCTTTCATGATTCTGTAGATGGTCAGTAGGTCACCTGTCTCTCTTCTTTACTCCAAAGTTGGTAACTCCAGTTTAGCCAATCTCTCCTCATATGACAAGTTTGCAAGTGCAGGTGCCATTTTTGTTGCTGCTCTCTGGATTCTTTCTATTTTCTTTATATTCTTTTTGGTACTGGGTGACCACAATGTTGCCGCATATTCTAGTCTAGGCCTTATTTTTGGCTATAGTGCTTGTTAGTGAGACTGGCCTATTAAGGTCAATGAAAGTGGCATTTGACTACTTGGATGAAGAAATGATTAAAAAGATATTAGTTACATTGATTAGACCAAAGCTGGAATATGCAGTGACATTATGGACACCCAGTACTAAAAAGAATATAAGGAAACTAGAAAGAATACAGAGAGCAACAACAAAGTTGGCACCAGCTCTTTCCAAATTAACATACGAACAAAGATTATCGAAATTGGAACTATCAACACTAGAGCAGAGAAGAGAAAGAGGTGATCTACTGACAATATTTAAAATCATGAAAGGAATGGAAATCCTTGACAGGAATGATTTACTAAAAAATGACAATGGAAAAACAAGAGGTCATGAAAAGAAACTCAAAAAGGATAACTATAGAAGAGATCGGAAAACAAATAGCTTCCCACAGAGAGTGCTGGATATATGGAGTAACTTAGATAAAGAAACAGTGTGTGCAAATACTATTCAAGATTTTAAGAAAAAACTTTATGCTGAAAGATACAAAGACGGGTCACTATGAGCATAGCTCCCTTCCCATGTAATACAACTAGGTAAATACACATACATACCTGTGATTTGTATCTACTTGTAGTGGATGGATGACAGAATAGTCTCCCCTGCCTGTTTTCAAAATCCATGAATCCCCTCACCTCTTACCTGGAGATGTAATCTGGTGGGCCTGACAATCTAAACTGGACCTATCTATATATATATATATCTTTGGTCAGATGCTAATTTCTAAATGTGTTGCCCAATAGTGTTTCTTGAAAAGAAATAGGGTGCAATCTTTGCACTATCTTAAGTTGGAGGAATAGGTGTGAGAATATTGATACCCATGCTTAGCCACCTTACTCTGCAACTGAAGTTTAGTTAAGGGCAAGACATTGTTATCTTTAAGTAAATTTTGACTTGGGTGTATCTCTCAGATATTTTGGAGAAGACTGATCATCCTTGAATTGTTCTTTGCAGAGAGATAGAATGGAATTTCACTGGACATGCTATATTTTTCTGTGCTTGAACACTAAATATCTAAAGTTGTATGAAGAAGGAGTGATTGTGCTGACAGCACTGTATGGGGCAAAAACATAGAACATAAGGAAGATAGGAGGAGTTTGAATGTGTTTGAGATGAGGTGTGAGAAGTATGATAGGGGTTACTAGGCTGGATAGAATGAGAAATAAGGAGGTGAGGAGGAGAGTGGGGGTGGAAATGGAGTTGGAAAATAGGGTTGATGAAAGAGTATTGGGATGGTTTGGACACATAGAAAGATGAGTGAAGAAAGACTAGTAAAAGAGGTGTGGAAGGAGTGAACATGAGGGGGTAACCTAGGATGAGATGGATGGATGGGGTAAAGGGGGCTTTGGGAAAGAGGGGAATGTCTATTGAGGAAAGACAGGAGAAGACATAAGATAGGAGTGAATGAAGAATGGTTGTGTATGGATGATGCTGTGATGCATGAGGGGGAGTGGGTAGGGGATGGGTGAGAAATTGACACAGCCCGAAGGGATTTCTCCCTGTCCTCTCCTTTTCTGCATGAGGGGATGGAGAGGTGGGGTCGCCGATTGAAGCGGCTTTGCTGTGGATGTGCTGTGTCTTGCAACACTGCTTCTGACCCAGGGCAGTGGACAAGATGCAGGGATGACCCATCATCCAGGAGGTGCCAAGATAAGAGGGATGCTAGAGTATGTTGAGGATGGAATGTGTGGGAGTGGTTAATGCCTTTGTGTTTTGGCTACCTCCCTTGTAAGGGGGAGCCTTTGGTTTATGTATATATAATGTAACAAAACTGACAATTCAAATTACCTTTTTTTTTTTTAATGATGCTAATGTCTTGCTTGTTCCTTAGCTTATACAGCATACTTTGGTGTTAGTATGATCTGGATGAAAGTATTGTAATTGAATAATGAATAGCAAAGTTGTTCAGTCTTGCCCTAGGTCTGATGGAGTAGATCCACAGCCCCAAGGTAACTGGCAACAAACAGCCTGCATGGGTAGGATACTGTGTTCAGTGTCTTCTGTTTGGTGATTACATTAACACAATTTGAGTTTGTGGCCAAGCCAAATCTGTGTTGTTACTGCTTCATTACTAGGTGGTGGCCTGAATGCAGTTGTGCCAATGATTATTGTTCAAGAGAGATCTCTTTAGAGCTAATGTCTGGGAGGTTTTGAGTATTGGGTTTAGAGGTCAGTCTTGTACCTGCTTTGTTATAGGTGTGTTTTTTAAGAACACCTGGTCTTACTTAGATGAATTATAATGGTGGTTCAGAAATGATAGAATGGAAGCCTTCCCCAAAGATCATCAATAGCAGTGTTTGCTGTAGACAACCATGAATCAGAGAAACACCGAACAGTGAAATTAAATGTGAAAGGAACTAAAAAATTCTAGGCTTCACATCTGATACTCATATTACCTTTAGGTTGCATATTGGTGATATGACTGAAAATCAACAAGAAATTAAACCAAAACTAGTTGCAAGCATTGACTGTGCTTCCACAACTTGGGTTCCAACAATTGGAAGTACATGGACATTGTACTGGGTATTGAAATTAATGGTAGGATGCACCAAAGCCACCTGCACTCAGAAATCAAAGTACCCATGGTATATCATATGAAAATGATATAAACACAATTATGTGCTGGAGTGCTCAGCTCTGATTATCTTGTTGCATCACACAAGTGCAGCCAACTGAATGCAACAAAGAAATCTTACAAAATCTTTAGAAATAAAAAACCATCCCTACAGAGGAAAATATATTAAGAGATGCAAGAACACTACCAGCATTCTTGCATTTGGGACACTGTCCTGCACAAAGTGGGCCTGGCTACAAGTTCAGGTGACCCATGCTGAGCATTTCAATCTACACTGCAGTACACTGGCTATCCCAAGAAAACAACCTGATATATCAGAGGCCTGGTGGGAAGTTGTAGATATTAGTAGGATGATGTTGGATTTTTTTTTTTCTGGCTAGTTGTGTGATGTGGTAAGAATGGATGGGATTGAGGGGTATGGCTAAATTTTTTCATTGTTCAAAATGTCCTTTTGGTCAACTGATAAAGACTAGTGCTTCTTAGGGTTTAATGTAGTCTTATGACCCAAGATATCAACATATCATTGTTAGATATAGCCTCATGATGAGCTTTATGTATTGGAAACAATCCAGAATGTGCATAAAATTTAATTATTCCCATTGTCTTTTATTTTTAAACCTAAATTTGTATTAAGCTTCGATTAAGTTCTTGTATTTTAAGGTTTAATATACATTCTTGGGTAATATGGTGCATAAAATTTAATTATTCCCATTGTCTTTTATTTTTAAACCTAAATTTGTATTAAGCTCAGATTAAGTTCTTGTATTTTAAGGTTTAATATACATTCATGGGTAATATGGTATAGAAAATTTAACCAAATGGAAGCTATTAGATAAAGTGGATAAGCAAAATTGCCTGCAATAGTAGTGTAGCCTATAGTCACCCTTTGTTTTTAACTTGTATGTAATAGTATGGCATGCCATTCTTGCCCAGAGATTGTGTTCACTGGTGTGTCGTCTTGCCTATGTATAGACTTATAATTTGGTATTAATAAATTAGTAAGGATTGAGAAACAATATTTTCTTAACCACTTCTTACTGGTACTTACTATTTGTAAAAGCTCAGTAGTAGCAACACTGGTATTCCAGTGCCAGCTACTACAAATGGTGACCCCAGAGAGTGGCCATTCTAGCTGCTGGACCTTGTGCTGGCCACTGCCATCTTCCCTGTCTGTTGGTTGCCTCTGGGTGCCACAGACTTCCCTGCCTGTTGGCCACCATTGCCTGTCCTGGACACTTGATAAGTTGCTGCAACCTGCCCTGCCTGGTGAGCTGGCCATCCTGGCAGACTGCCTATGGACAGCTGACTGCTTGACTACCTACCTGTCCATGGACCTCTGCATGCTGGCCCACTAGCTCACCCATGAATCACTTCTGGAACTGTTATCACTGCATAACAGTACCCAGGATATTTTATTGGTGACCCCCCTCTCTGCCCCCTCGTGCAGAAAAAGAGAAGACAGGAAGAAATCCCTTTAGGCTGCATCAATTATCATTCACACATACTCCCTCATACCCCCATCCCCCACCCACTCCCTTCTATGCATCACAGTATCGTCCATACACAACCATTCTCCATTCACCCCCATCTTCTGAAGGCATGATATTCTTCCAATTTAAATCTGGATTCTGATTTTTTTTTCTTTTCCTGACTGATCTTGATTTTTTGTCATTAATTCCAGATTATAATAAATGATCCTGTTAAAAAAAAAAAAAAATTGTGGTTGAATAATTTTTTGGTTGATGTGAAGTTTTGGGCAATTAGTATGTTGGCTGTACCTGTGTGTAAGCAGTTTATTTTGTGCTGGCCTGCAAGTGATTCATTTTGTGTAGCACTGCGTGGTGTGGTGCGCATGTGTACGTATAGCAAGGTGATGACGGGGGTAGATTTTATTTTGGTTGAATTGTATTGATAGCAACATCAATGGAACAGCTTGCATGTGTTTGTTTACTAGCAATTCAGCCCAGGGACTCAGCCTAGGCCCATGGCTATAGCTAGCTCAGCTCTATCATGGCGCGTGTGTGTGTGTGTGTTTTTTTTATTTTTTTTATTGTACATGTGCTCGTGTACCTCAGCTCTGCTATATCGATCTCGACATCAGTCTTTTCCGAACTATTAGTTCATGTATGTTGGCCCTGGAATTGGAATAACTTTTTTGACATTAAGATGGCATCTAAAGCTAAATCAAATATCATGGATAGGAAGGATGAAGTGAAGGTGAAAGAAATAGATGCAACTGTATGTGGCAAATGGTCGTGGAACTGGATGCTGCGGCCGGCAGTGGATGGGACATTACCGACAGAATGTATTTGTAAGACTGATCAAGCTGGAAAAGCCTATTATGAATGGTGTTCATGTTTCATAACTTAAGGAAAGGGTGGTTTTCAGGTAATTGAGTAACACATTGGCAAGAAAAAACATACATACATACATATACCAAGGCTTTTTCCCCCTTACAAGGGAGGTAGCCAAAAAGGGAAAGGCATAAAAACACTCCCACCCATTTCATCCCTACATACACTCCACACCCCTCCCACCCTCCCTCTCATCTGAGCACCTCCTGGATGACGGGTCATCCCTGCACCCTGCCCACTGCCCTGGGTCAGAAGCAGTGTCGCAAGACACAGCACATCCACAGCAAGGCTGCTTCATGAGGCAAGAAAAAACACTTGGGAAATAAGAAGTTGAGACAAACTACAGGCTTAGCGGTAAGTTTGTGATTAGTTTCATATTTTCAAAATGTGTTAATATCCTGTGGCTGGCATGATTCGAGTCAATTGACATTGAGATTCTACCTTGCATGCAAAATCTAGATTTTATTCCAGTTCTGAGCAAGAGCAGTAATCATAGCCTAGAGCACAGCTCAGTGCCAATGGCAAAACAATACATGATGTCACGATGTATAGTAGAATCACACATTGTCAAATTTGCAATTTCTGGAGAGTTGTATAAAAATTTCCCCTCAAACTGCCTTCTAGACACTTTTAAATTTGCTCATGAAAGAGCAAAAGTGCAGGGCTCTGCCCCTGGACCCCTGCCCAATGAAGATTTCCCCCCTCCCCTCCCCCACTATCATGCCTGCTTCTGTCTTGTCATTCCTCAATAGACATTCCCCTTTCTCAATGCTCTTTTTACCCCATCCATCCATCTCATCCTTGGTTGGCCCCACATGTTCACTCCTTCCAGACCTCTTTTAATAATCATTCATCACTTGTTCTTTCCATGTGTCCAAACCATCCTAATACTCTTTCAATCCCATCTCCCAACTCCCTTTCCATCCCCGCTCTCTACCTCACCTCCTTGTTTCTCACTCTATCCAGTCTGGTAACCCCTATCAAGCACCTTATCTCAAACATGTTCTAACTCCTCCCATATGTTCTATGTTTCTGCCAGGGTTGCAGAGTTGGAGTCGGAGGTTTTAGCTGGAGTCGGATTTCTAAGACTACTAGGAGTCAGAGTCGGAATTTTTTATCCGACTCCTTAAGTTCAATAAAATTATTTCTTAAACATGGTTTCCCTGTTTGGTTTTACCAGTTGCACAATTTAGCAGTTTTTGTATGGTTTTGCTTTTACTTTTGGAGGCAATAGTGAGTGTGTGCAGTGTATATGTACACTAAGTGGTCTCTCCAGATGGAAACAAATAAACAATCCATCAATAATAAAAAAAAAAGAAAAATACACAGTACTGACAAGCTATCGTTGTCAGTATGGGTAAAAGTGTTTGTGTTCATGTATTTCTAGTTGTTTCCTGTAAGGAGAGTGAAACTATATATATACTGTATACCGTATTTTTCGGTGTATGACCCGCGGCTTTTTGCCTCAGAAAGGGGCCAAAAATCGGGGGTGCGGGTGATATAAAGGTGCGGGTCATCTGTGGATTCTGGTTAGAAATTGCCCTCTTACGCAGTCAAAAAAAAAAAAATTGAACGATTAGTTTAGTTTAGTTGGGTGCCCTCTCGGATCAGGGATTTGCGGGAGGACCGACCGGGTTCGTCGAATGAAAGTTGATCAATGTCATAATACAGCGCGCACGATCGAGACAAACGACAAAGAGAAGGTAGGATTTGTCAGTATCTTACCCACTGTACATGCTCTTGTTATTAATAAAGGCATTATCACAAATAAAACAGGCTTAACTAAACAGCATGAACATACAATACAAGACTGACTGGTACCAACACCAACATCGTGTGCCGCGATCAAACAAAAACAAGCGGGCAGCCATTTTCGCAGTTACAAATTACAAACTGTACCTGATTCCTTAATGCTAAATTTGTGCATTACATGTGCATAATGGGTCGTTCAAGCATGGAGAAAAATTAAAGAATCGACTATTCAGAACGATTTCCGTAAATCAGAAATGTGCCATCCTGCAATGTTCGATGCATGCTACGACTCGGAAAAGGAATCGGACAAATCCGAAATCGAAATGGAAACGGATGAGGTCACTGCATCAGAATTGTCCGATTTATACCACAACCTCTTCCATGACGAAACAGAGGATGAGGAATTCGATGGCTTCGTGAGCGATGATACGCCTTCATAAACATTATTGACTCTGTCGTCTGTGATCACTGACTGTGCTTTTTTTCTAATAACGATGTGCTCCATTGACTCTGTTCATAACAGTTCAGCAATGTGTTCAATTATTGTTCTATTCTATTGAAAACTAACCATTGGAAATTGTTTGGTTTAATAATTAATTACCAGTCTTTGTATGGCATTTATAAACCAATTGATTGATTACCGGTAAACAACCAAACAGGGTTTTATGGCATTATTTACACAAATTGATTAAGGTTCTTTGTAATATATATATAAGTGTAATAAAATACATTGAAATGTAATTTGTTGGTTATTCTTCATCTTCATCACAATCAGAAATAAACAGGACAGGAGGAATGCTGGTATCATGATCATGAATCGCAATGCCGCGTCTTCGACCCATCCCAAAGGCATCGTAAGATCAGTTGCACACTTTCGAGATCACCCCTCTTTCATTAAAGCTACCACTACATCTAGTGGCAGCTTCAGAAACCAAATTGTGAGGTTGTGTACGTACGTGTCGGCCTTTGATGTGTGATGAATCCTGAAAAGCAAGATATCACCAAGAAACCTGCCAATAACGGAAAACATGTATATTTTTTTTATAAATCACATAAGCATTGATGAAACAGAAAATTTAGAAAAAGCCTCAGCTTTGAAATTACTTTGATCACCACGTCAACGGCCGGCCATAACAACAACCGCCGTGAGCTGTGCCTGGGGCCACCCATGCATGGGTAGTATACATCGTCGGATCTATAGTGCCGTGCATGCCATATGACTGTGGGTCATACAGCGGTGCGGGTCTTGTGTGGATTTTCACTAAGGTGTAAGGGGGTGCGGGTCATATAACGGTGCGGGCTATAGTCCGAAAAATACGGTATACAAACTATATATATATATATATATAATATATATACAATATATATATATATATATAATATTTTGTACTATACTGCAATGCTTGTACTTCAACATAAATATACATCAATTTGTGCTGCCACCATGTGACGGCATTTTGTGCTACTATAGTAGACGCAACGAGAACTGGCCGCTAAGGCGGGGCTAGGGAATTTCCCGGTAATGCCACATCTCAACAGATAACACGGCCCGCACGGCTCGCTCTCTCTCTCTCTCTCTCTCTCTCTCTCTCTCTCTCTCTCTCTCTCTCTCTCTCTCTCTATATATATATATATATATATATATATATATATATATATATATATATATATATAATATATCCATGGCGAGAACGTGCGTGTGGATGCAATGTTTTCTGAATGCAGTGTGGGGGCGTGGCCAGAGGAGGGATAGAGTGGCAACGTCGCTCTCTCCCGCACATATGCCATGTCCACGAATCGAGGAAACGAAACCTTTGTATAGAAAACATTGCTTTGATTTATACCTCAGTGGTGGTGTGTGACAAAAAATTATAATATAATTATATGTGGCAACATTATAAAATAATAAAATAAAGTTTAAAATAAAATAGAATTATAAAATAATTATATGTGGCAACACAGGGGGAATCTCCGTGCTCCGCCCTATCGGCCAGTTTTCGATGCACCGAGTATAGTACTAATGTAAACAAACAACAGCTGCAGATTCTGCCTGAAGCAGTGTCTCCCAGTGAATTTTCTTTTCCTTCATTTTCGGTAGTTTTATCACATTTTCCTTTAATAGAAATATGCTAGATTATGATAGTAAAGCTACTTCAGAACATGAAAATCATACATTTATCAAAGAAATTTAGTGGTTTAAAACAGTGGTTCCCAAACTTTTTTCTGTCATTTCCCCCCTGCACCCAGTTCAACCATCCAGATTTCCCCCTTCATGTGTATGAGGGAAAGAGTAGTTAAAACACTGTGACTATTTACTAATTTATTTTTCAAATGTACATATATACTGATAAACAGGCATTCTCTCTCTCAGACATGAGAAAATTCATCTGAGATTTTTTTAGTTCGTAGGTAGTATAATTATTTCCCCCCTGGTAGCTTCAAATTTCCCCCAGTTTGGGAACCCCTGGTTTAAAATATACGAAATAGAAACAGGCTACCAATCATGGTTACTAGTTACTATGATAGGCCTACAAGTGAAGCAATGAAAAATAGAAAGAGTAAAGAAAATCATGAACCATTTTAATTTAATTTAAAACTGATTATGTTATAAAAATTGTAAATTAGGCCTAAGTGTACCAAATATTTATGCTTCAACCCATAACCATAATTCTATATACAAAAGGCTTTTTCCCCCTTATCAGGGAGGTAGCCAAGTCAAAAGGCATAAACCCACTTCCACCCATCATCCCTTCCACCCTCACATCTTAGCTCCTCGTGGACGCACGGGTCAGGGTTCGTATCCCATGGCAGAGCTTCTAAAAATTTTCAATCTGTCTTTAACATACACAACATATATACATATATATACATACATATATATATATATATATATATACATATATATATATATATATGTATATATATACATACATACAGATAAAACCTATTTCTTTTGGTACATGTTGATTATCGGGTTCTTAAAAAATAGAGAAAATAAACAAAACTAATGCAATAATAAAAAATTGATTCTTTTATATTTGTATTTTTTAATTATTTTTATTGTTTTATTTTTATTTATTTTATTTTATTTTTTCATTAAAAAAAAAAAAAAGATAATCCCAAGATAACCTTATTATCCACATTTACCTTTCTTTTTACCATAAATTGTAGGGTCGAATTTGTTTTTCCTAGACTATAGGCTGCCTCTATTCATAGGCTAGTCTAACCAACCATTTTCATCACATTAAGATATCAGTTTACCCTACTTATATAAAGTACAAACTACTATTTTTTTATTTGCACAGTTCAATTGAGTAGTCTATAAGTTCTATAATTATGAATAAAGCCTATTTTTTTATGTTTACAAATAAGAAATTTGTATAGATTTGAGCTTTAACCTCGTTATTAATGTAATAATACTGGGGGAAAAGAATACTGCCACCAAGTATTTCCACTTGGATCGTAAGAGGCAAGAAGAAAGGGACGGGGAGTGGGACTAGGCATCCTTCTCCTTGTAGCCCCACAGGGGACATTCCTAAACGAAAAAGTAAAGGCATAAGAGGGTCTGGAAGTTTTCGGATCAGCACCCTAAAGTTTGGGCCTTAATGTGCGTGGATGTGGTACAGATGAGAGTAAAAGGGAAGAGATAGTATGTTTGTGAGAAGAAAGATGAATGTGTTGGCTTTGAGTGAAACTAAGTTGAAAGGGAAGGGTGAGTGTAAGTGGGAGGTTATCAGGAGTGAAGAGAGGGCGAGGGAGGGAAGGGGTGGCTATTCTAGTAAGTGAAGAGATAGGTAAACGTGTAGTGGAGTGGAAGGAGGTTTCCTCAAGGATAATGTGGATGAAGGTGAAACTGGGAAAAGAGATGTGGGTCTTTGTAAGTGCATATGGGCCTGCCAGTGAGAAGAGTGTAGAAAAAAGGGAGGCCTTTTGGATAGATTTAAATGAGTGCATAGAGGATTTAGGGAGAAATGTCAATGTAATAGTACTGGGAGACCTTAATGCTAGGGTAGGAAATGGTCCAATTGATGGAGTGGTTGGGAAATGTGGAGTTCCAGGAAAGAATCGTAGTGGAGAGTTGATGGTGGAAATGTGTCTAGAGAGTTGATGATAGCAAATACAGTGTTTTGGAAGAAAGTCAAGCATAAGTACACCTGGGAGAGGGTGGTGGAGGGAAGGGTGGTAGATAGAGCGTTGATGAATTATGTAGTGGTAAATAGGACTATGATAGGAAGAGTTAAGGATGTACATGTGCTAAGGGGAGAGGGTGGGGGAATATCAGATCATTTTTTGGTGGAAGGTAAGTTGAGAGTGGAGGATAGATGGAGAAAGAGGAAAGGGACAAAAGGTAGGGAGGTGCTTAGGGTGAACTCTTTAAAGGAAAAGGAGAAGGAGTACAAGAAGAAGCTGAAGGAGGGAGTGAAGGATAGAGTAGAGCTAGGTGTGGAGGAGGAATGGGGATGGTTCAAGGAGGGAGTCACAAAGTGTGCAAGGATGGTGTGTGGAACAAGGACAGGAGGAAATAGAAGGAAGGATAGTGAAACAAAGAAGGTTGTAGGAGAAAAGAAGTGAGCTTTCACAGATTGGTTACAGAATAGGACGAGGGAGTCATATGAGAGGTACAAAGAAAAGAGAAGTAAAGCAAAAGGAAAAGGAGGCAAAGAGGAGAGCAGATGTGAAGTGGGGTAAGAGTATGACAGAAAATTTTGAAAGTAATAAAAAGATGTTTTGGAAAGAAATTAAGAGAGGAAGAGGAGGCGAATCAAGTAGAGAAGAAAAGGTAAAAGGTGCAGATGGAGAGATGATAATGGAAGAGAAGGCAGTAAGGGGAAGATGGGCAGAATATTTTTGGGAGTTGCTAAATGTGAAGGAGGATAGGGAGGGAAAGATAGTTGCAGTGGGAAATGCTAAGAAAATAAGAGTGATGAGTGAGGAAAATGGAGGAGAAATAAGGAAGGATGAAGTGAAGGCAGTTGTTAACATGATGAGAGCAGGTAAGCACCTGGTCTGGATGGATGCCATGCAGAATGTCTAAAGGAAGGAGGTACAGTGATGGTGGACTGACTGGTGAGGTTATTTAATGTTTGCTGGAGAGAGGGTAGAGTACCAGAGGACTGGAGGAGTGCCTGTATAGTTCCACTTTATAAGGGAAAAGGGGATAAGTGTGAATGTAGTAGTTTCAGAGGGATTAGCTTGTTAAGTGTAGTTGGGAAGGCTTCTGGGAGGATCTTGATTGAGAGGATTAGGAGAGGAACAGAGGGAGTAATTGGTGAGGAACAGTGGATTTAGGACAGATCAGATCTTTGTGGTAAGACAAATATGTGAGAAAGCTATAGGAAAGGGGAAGGATGTATTTTGGGCTTTTATGGATCTGGAAAAGGCTTACGATAGGGTAGACAGAAAGGCATTGTGGGAGGTTATGCAGATATATGGGATAGGAGGAAAGCTTCTAGGAGCTGTCAAGAGTTTTTATGAGAGTAATAGAGCTTGTGTCAGGATTAGAAATGGAGAGAGTGAGTGGTTCGAGGTAAAGGTGGGACTTCGTCAAGGATGCGTTATGTCGCCCTGGCTGTTCAATCTATACATGGATGGGGTAGTGAGAGGTAAATGCAAGGGTAGTGAGTCAGGGAATGGAGATGGTTAAAGAAAATGGAGAAAAGTGGGAGGTGAGCCAGTTGTTGTTTGCTGATGACACTGCGCTTGTGGCAGGATCGGAGGAGGGACTGAGGAAGTTGGTGACAGAGTTTGGGAGAGTATGTGATAGAAGAAAGCTAAAGATAAATGTGGGTAAAAGTAAGGTGATGAGATGTACAAGGGGTGAAAGTGGCAGTAGACTGAAAGTGAGCATTAAGGGAAAGCGACTGGAGGAAGTGGATAGTTTTAGATACTTGGGTGCAAATGTGGCAGGAAAAGGTGGAGTGAAGGTGGAGGTAGAATGTAGATTGAGAGAAGCAAGTAAATGCCTTGGTGGATTAAAAAGTGTAATGAGGAATAAACATTTGGGAATGGATGCTAAGAGGAGACTGTATGAAGGCGTGATTGTGCCAACAGCACTGTATGGGGCAGAAACATGGAACATAAGAGAGGGGGAGTTTGAATGTGTTTGAAATGAGGTGTCTGAGAAGTATGATGGGGGTTACTAGGCTAGATAGAGTGAGAAATGAGGAGGTGAGGAGAAGAATGGGGGTGGAAAGGGAGTTGGGAGATAGGGTTGATGAAATAGTATTAGGATGGTTTGGACACATGGAAAGAATGAGTGAAGAAAGACTAGTAAAAGAGGTATGGAAGGCAGATGTGAAGGGAGTAAACATGAGGGGACATCCTAGGATGAGGTGGATGGATGGGGTGAAGGGGGCTTTGGGGAAGAGGGGAATGTCTGTTGAAGAAGGACAGAAGAGGACAGAAGACAGGGGTGAATGGAGAATGGTTGTATATGGATGATGTTGTGATGCATGAGGTGGAATGGGCGGGGGGATGGGGGGTGAGGTAGTATGTGTGAGCAAAATTTGACGCAGCCCAAAGGGATTTCTCCTCGTCTTCTCCTTTTATGCATGGGGGGGGGGGCAGAGAGGGGGGTCGCCGATTTAATGAAGCGGCCTTGCTGTGGATGTGCTGTGTCTTGTGACACTGCTTCTGACCCAGGGCAGTGGACAAGGTGCAGGGATGACTCGTCATCCAGGAGGTGCTAAGATAAGAGGGAGGGTGGAGGTTGTGTGGAGTGTATTCAGGGATGGAATGGGTGGGAATGATTTTATGCCTTTTCCTTTTTTGCTACCTCCCTTGTAAGGGGGAAAAAGCCTTGGTATATGTATGTATGTATGTATTATAAGAATTTTTTATAGATTTAATTTTTAACCTAGTTAATAACGTAATAATACGGGTGTATTCGAGGTACAGTGCATATATTTTGTTATATTCTTGAAAGCTTTGTCTGCATTTTTACCATTACAGTAATCGGCAAGCCAACAATAGCTGTAAAATACTGTCTATAGATGTGCACTGTGAAATAACTTGTTGCTATTGTGCAAATAGAAAGCAGTAGGTCTCATTATTCCAAGTTTAAAAAATCTAAAAAATTTGATATGTTTTGTGTTGAGAAAATTTAATAGCCATCCAGTATAGAATAGTTTTATAGCTAGTTACAGGATATATACAATATATAGAAGTTTCCAGAATATAGTTTGTATTAATGTTTCATTCATTCTATACTATGGGAGTTATAGCCATTGGAATGTATTTCTATTTTTTAATAAATACTCAATAAATATTATTAATTCAAATTCCTGAATAATTTGTCAACTGTCAAGTGACAGATGATTTTTATCTTTAAATAATTTAAACTAGCTACTTTACCTTTGTTGACAGTCTATTCAAATTATGTTAACATCTAGAACTCCATCATGTACACACGTACATGACAGTGTAGACAATAGTATATATCCACTACGTATGCACTATGCATGTATGTCTTTATGTATGTAAAAGTCAATGGAAGTGTTTTTGTGTGGTTTACTGTTTTGTAGGAGCTATGTCATGCTGGGATAATGCCCTGAGATAAACTTTGTCCAGTCTCAGAGGCCAGATAGGAATGACATTAGAACATATGTCACAGCATTTTGTGATGACTGAAAAGGGGAGGAACAACAGCAGCTATGAACTGTGTGCACAGGGGAAGGTTGTCTCTCTCTTTCCTGAACTGATTCCTGGTTTTTATGATAACATGGTGAAATTAATTCTGCAGTAAGTACTAGGTAGGGCATCCCCCATTAACCTTTCATCATGATTTGTCACATTTTTTTCTAATATTGTGATAGAAGGTTTATGAGATTGGACAAATGAAATAACAGATGATTTTTTTTTTTAGGGGGGAGGGGAGGGGCACAAAGGAAAAAGAAAATATATAGCTTGAAGTGGCAACTCTGCCATGACAATTTGAAAGTGCTCATAAGCTGGTAGATGATCATGAGCATAAATAATACCATTATATATTTGATATACGTTTATACAAATATACGTGCTTGTGTGCATATATATATATAAAGCTGGTTGAGTGTATATGTGAGTATATTTATCATACAAGTGACTGTTCCACGTAAAAATAAATATACATGAAAAATATTTATAAAATGCTTGCTGAATAGGTGTGGGAGGCTGGTATATGGATCTGCAGAGTAGATTTCCACATAGGGGTCAAGGAGTTAAAGAGTCGGAGGAGTCAAAGGAGTCGGAGTCGGAGGAATCAAAGGAGTCGGAGTCGGACCTTATACCATCCGACTCCGCAACCCTGGTTTCTGCCCCATACAGTGCTGTCAACACAACACTCCTTCATATAATCTCCTCTTAGCATCCATTCCCAAACGTCTATTTCTCATTACACATTTTAATCCACCAAGGCATTTACTTGCTTCTCTCAATCTACATTTCACCTCCACTCCTCCCTTTCCCACCATATTTGTACCCAAGTATCTAAAACTCCATATCCTCCAGTTTCTCTCCCTTAACCACTTCAGTATTAGTCAAATTCTCTTGTGCAGCATCAGCTGCCATATGTATAATTCATCACACTACTTGCATTACAAAATATAAAGTCACTGCTGTATAACTCATTCTCTTTTACTCTGAGTAATACTAAACAGAATGTGATCAAACCAGTTAACAGAATCTGAGGGTAACTCGTGTACAACTACAAAAAATATAATCAAGACGTTGATGTCGGCATCCTTGTGTAGCATTTTGACTTAGCCACCTCACTTGTAAGGAGCAAAAAGCCCTTGGTATATAGATACATGAGAACATAAGAATAAAGGGGACTGCAAGAGACCATAAGGCCTACATTGGGCAGCTCCGTATCCATCACCAAATGTCATCCCCATCCATAAAGTTGTTTAATCGTTTTTTAAAACAACTGATATTTTCAGCGCTTACTACATGGTTACTAAGTTTACTCCATTCATCGACCACCCTATTAGTAAACCAATTCTTGCCTATTTCCTTCTTAAATCTAAATTTGTCCAGTTTATACCCATTACTGCAAGTCCTGCCCTGTTGTTTTATTAAGATGACCTTGTTTGCATCACCCTTGTTATAACCTTTGATCCACTTGAACACTTCTACTAGATCACCCGGTGCTCTGCGTCTTTCCAGAGAGTGTAAGTTAAGGTGCCCAAGCCTCTCTTTGTAAGGCAAATTTCTGAGTCCATGTATCATTTTGGTCATTCTTCTCTGTACTGATTCTAGTGAATTGATGTCCATTCTGTAGGATGGAGACCAAAACTGTACCGCATAGTCAAGGGTGGGTCTAACTATCGCTAGAGTTTAATTACTCTGCACTTCTATTCGTTACTGTCCTAGCAATGAAACCTAATGCTCTGTTAGCTTTATTTCTGGTGCTAATAGACTCACCAGAACTCCCAAGTCCCTCTCGCACTCAGATTTGTCTAAAAACGTGTTATCTAAGCTGTATATATTTTTGGGGTTGTGTAGCCCTACGTTTAACACGCTACACTTAGAGATATTGAAGTTCATTTGCCATTTCACTGACCATGTGTGATCAAAAGTACTTACTTGTGCGTCGATGACGACGGTTCTTCGGTCGCTCCTGGGTGGGTCCTTGCCTTCCTTCTTAACACACACTCCACTGCGCCTAGTCTAAATCTAGCCTAATTCCCTACCTCCTAACCATTAATACTAGCCTACCCGATCCTCCTTTGTGTATACTTCTCTTACATTCACATTCACCCCATCACCCACGCGCGGTCCTTCCCAGGCACTGGCTCACCCACGCCGACGCGAGGGCACTCCCCCCCCTCTGGTGGGAAGGGGGATACCAGCGCTCGTGCCCTTTGACCCCCTCCCCCCCGAAGGAGGGGGAGGGGGTGCCAGCCGTCCGTCCCCGTCCGCGTCATATACACTCACGCTCACACCACACCCCCCTTGATCTCGAGATCAACCTACTCCTCGTCTTCTCCTTCCTCTACATCATAGTCCTGCAGCCACCTTGGCGGGCGTCTTTCGCGGCGGGGTCTCCGAGACACCCCATCCTCATTCGTTGTCGCTCCGTGGCCTTCCCACTGATCTAAAAATAACTGGATCACGGATCGGTGTCCTGATTATGAGGTCGGCAACAGCCATATTGGTAGTACCAAAACAAACCCACGCCACGCGATTGACTGATAGCATTGATAGCGTCCCTTACAGTTCTCGGCAGCTTTCGCTTCTATATACTGGCGTGTTTTACATATTTAACGATCATTTTACAATGCCAACTTGTGCTGCATTCAACTGCACCAACCGGAGAAAAGGTGGATGTGAGCAGTCCTTCCACTCGTAAGTAAATTAAGGTTTTATTACCCAAAACATCCCGATACCCATCAACAAATGATGCGGCCATCAGGAGCCATAAAATGTTAGGGGTTGTCATGTTAATGCTATGTATTTATTATCTGTAAGAAATAGATCTAGCAGCAATAGCAGGATAAATATTTATCATTTAAAATATCTTATAAGGCTCAAACGCTGTCCAGAGCTGTGTAGCTGTATAGAACCAGTTGTTCTTCCTGATTACATGTGTAGGCTTTTTCTATATTGTGAAGTGTGAGGAATTAATATTAGATGGGCTGAATTACTATTCGGGGCCCGTTCAAAAATTATGTAACGTTTTTTTCTGGTGAAATTCGACACCCCCCACCCCATGTACTATTATGTACTATTATGTTTCAACTCATAAGAATTTATCCATCTACCGGTCTCAACTACTGTTACGGAAGAGTATGATTTTTCAGGACCAAACATAGCGGGTATGTGTCTTCGTTTCTATTTAATGAATATGAACCACTAGTACTATTGTAACTGATGTATGTACATTCTTTTTACTGAACGATTTCCGTGTCAAAGTTTCTGTTTCAGGATCGATGTGAAATATATTGTTTCAAAAGCACCGATGCATATCCATGTGTAAGAAGCCGGTAGTTGTACGAATGGTAATCAGGTGAAATACATGCTGAGTCAACAAGTCAAGATTCGACGCCTACTGTTGTTATAAACAAAGATTGGAAGGGGTTTGGAAGGCGTCGTTCTGTCTATGTAAACACACCGACGGAGGTGACTGCTTTATAATCGCTGATGTAATCTAAACTGTGTTAGCTGCAGACCACCTCCGTGAAGACATACCACTTGCACAATGACGTCATGTTTTTGCTTCTATTTTGCTTATGCAGCAATAATTCTGGAAGGACTGTAACAGCCTCTCGGATTGGAGGTAAATGGGTATGTAGAGTAATACTATTGGCTTTAAAAGGAAAAGACACGCCCTTAAGGTGTGTCACTTGTGTTGAAACGTAAAAGACTATTGGACGAATAAAAAGTGACGTCTGAACGAAGGTGCTCTGAAGTATTGGAGAGAACCGGTGGGCACTCTGCGTGTAGTCCGTTAGTTTAACAAGCAAGAAATTCACCACCCTTTTATTAACCCAAAGGTCGAGAGAACTAGGCATGGGGCCTAATGAAATTGGAAACTAGTGAGACTAAAGAAATACAAGGCATAGGGCCTACTGCATAAGAAGAACTTGAACATTTAGTGAAACTCACGTAACGAAGGCAAGGGGCCTCGAGACGAGTGGAATTACAAGTCAAATATAAGTGTAATGGTCGAGGACCGACAGTGGTGGTGACAGTGGTGACAAGGGTGGTGAAAGTGGTGAACAGCGGTGCGACGAACTGAATGTTAAACATACTCCGAAGAGACTGGTGACAAGAAACTGGTGACAAGAAACGGGTGCAAGAAACGGATACAAGAAAGTCTACGGGAACAATACAACCAAAATAAAGAGTGTATTGGTTCCAAGGACGGTCGACTACGAGAGAAATCTACAAACCAAGTAACTGCTACGATTGGAACAAGCATTCTTCAAGGTGATCATCATCTACAAGGCGGTCTTCAAGGCAGAGTGTGTGATGGAGCTGAGGAACAACGTCGCTGACGAATGACAAGGCCGTAGAAGGACGTCAAGATAGAAGTTGACATCACGAAGTGACATCGCAAGCAGCCAGGCTAAAGCAAGGTATTAGTAATTAGTATGAGTACCGCTCAGAATTCTAACGTGTTAAGACATGAAGTTCACACCTCAAACACAAATATTCCAAAATTTACTGGAGAATCTAATACCTATGGGGTTAATAAATTCCTCAATCTCATTGATATTCTCGTAGTCAGTAAAACATTACTGACGAGGGTAGGAAGATAGAAATTCTCAAAGAAAATATCAATCCTGAGCATGGCAGGGCTAGATTTATCATTAATTTCCAGCAAATGGAGGAGATTAACCAATATCAGAATTACAAAAAAAGCCTTCATCAAACATTTTATGTCTAAATGTGATCAGGATCCTATTAGGTCATTGGTAAAAATGATTAAGGAAGTTAGGACAAGTGAAACTGACACAGCGTACTTAGCTAGATTAGATAGATGGTCAAAAGACATGAATTCTATCTTGAAAGATTCAGACTGGATAGAAAGATCTAGTGACAAGATGAAAATTGCACAGGTAATCAAATTGATTACATTTAGCTTATTGGCAAAGAATTCTGATGACTTAACAGAAGAAAGGCTGTACAAGGATCTAAAATCAAATATAAGTTTAGAAGTAGATTATCTTAAAGGATACAGTGGAACCAGAACAATAAACCCATATGTAATGCCTATAAATCAACAAAGCCAATATAGGAACTCTAGAGAGTTTAAGAAAACCGAAGTAGGACATAGGCGGCCTGCTAGAAGTCCATCTAGGGATAGGGATACCAGAATCCTATGTTTTAATTGTAATACATGGGGACACAAAGCACAAGAATGTTTTTATGGGATTATTTGCAGAAATTGTAAATACGAAGGACACCATGAGTATCAATGTAGGAACCCTCCATTCTGTATTTATCATAATAAAATAGGATATAGGACTCATGAGTGCCGAAATTTTCGGGTACCCCCAGGGCTAAGAGGAAAACCCCCAGACACAGAATAAACAGTTTCAGACCTCCCCATATATATACCGATAGGCGGTATTGTGTTAAATATGGGAATGCAAGGGAGATAAAAGAAACTGACAAACTGATAATTACTGTTGGTAAAACTTCTGTAGGACCTCTCATTGCGGGTAAAGTGTTCAATAAGCCTATTCAAATTTTTATTGATACAGGGTCTGTAGTTAATGTAATTACTAGTAAAGTTTTACACCATTTGAACCCTGGAGTGAAAATGTTGGAACCAATCCGTTACTCATTGCAAGGTGTAACTGGAAATCAGTTAAAAACATTGGGTAAGGTGGAACTAGAAGTTGCCTTATATACAAATGAACATTTGTACATCCCAGTGATAGTGGTAGAAGAGTCTGTTTTTCCAGATTTATTGATAGGATTTGCAACTATGAGAAAAGAAAACATGGTAATTTGTCCTGCTGACTTAGGAATTTTAGTGAAGTCACAGTTAATCCCATTCTTAAATCAACCAGACTTAAGACCAGTGACAGGAATCAATGAATCCTTAGATAACATTTCTGTGGTAAATTGAGATTAAGTCTTATTATTATTTTTATATACATGAAAATGGTGTTAAAGAATTGTATACTGGTGCTGTAGATTCCTTATATATGTGATTCTCATATGTTTTATACTTTGTAATAGGTTTAGATCCTATACAGCACTTTTAGTCGTGTGTATCTAATTGAATCCTATGTAGACATCTTTTGTTTTTGTTAAGTTACTGATACGAAGACGTTCTAGACGTCGCTTGTTTGTTTACATCCGCTTACAATTAAACTACAGTAAATAAGACCCCGTTTTTCAACTTTCCTCACCGACACACTGCTACAATTTCTATCTTAGATAGCGAGACCGAGCGGTCCCAGAGATTACTAAATTATTAACTACAGAAGCCTTGATAATTGCAGATTGCGGAGTAACAAGGTTGACATTGTTACATCCCATGTCAATTGATAAGGTTGAAGTGTGTTTGAAAGGAATCAATGTAGACTCTGAAATAATTACAGTCCCAGAATTAGTTAAAATTAAAGGATTGAAGTGGGACTCAGGGATTTATAAGACAAATAAGAACAGAGTAGAAGTATTAGTAATTAATACTATGAATAAAGAGATAGTTTTAAAGAAAGGTACACAAATAGGATGTATTCAGGTGTGTACTAAACCTATTAAGATTTTAAATGAGACTAGTGAGAAGATAGAATTACCAACTTCATCAATCTGTTCAGTTCAAGAAGGAATAGACTTAAGAAATAGATATAAAGAATTATTACAATCAACTAATTGCCCTGAGTTGGATGAAGGTTTATTTGCTTTGCTTGTGAAACACAAAAAAGCAATTGCTTTGCCGGGGGACGCCTTAGGCAAAACAACTGTTTTAAAACATCACATTAAGTTAAAACCAGGAACACAACCTATCTACATACCAGCCTACAGAGTTCCTCACTCTAAATTAGCTGTAGTAGATAAACTAATCACTGAAATGTTATCACAGGATATTATTGAACATAGTAAAAGTGAGTGGAATTTTCCGCTGATCTTAGTACCAAAGTCTGATGGGACTATGCACCCAGTTATTGATTACAGGGAATTGAATAAGCACACCATTCATGATAGGTTACCATTACCCATTATCGGTGACATTTTGAGAAGTTTGGGGACTGAGAATAGATATTTTAGTACTATAGATATCAAATCAGCTTTTTGGCAAATAGAATTGCATTTTCTACTACAACAGGACATTATGAGTTCAAGAGAATGCCATTTGGGTTATGTAATAGTCCATTAACTTACATGAGATTAATGAATACTATTCTAGATGGATTGTTAGGAAACACTGCCAGTGTATTTCTAGATGACATTTTAATAGTTTCTCAGACTGCAGTGGAGCACTTTAAGAAATTAGATTTGATATTCTCAAGACTAGGAGAAGCAGGGTTAAAAGTAAAGCTTGAAAAATGCAAGTTCTTGCAAGATAGTGTCATTTACTTAGGACATAAGATAGACAGACACGGACTTAGTACAGTAAATTCAAAGATTGACGCTGTCAAGAATTTTCCAGTTCCGACCAATGTAGACAAGGTTAGGAGCTTTTTGGGATTAACAGGATATTATAGAAAATTTATTCAAAGTTATGCTGACATTGCTAATCCACTAAGTTCTTTGTTAAGAAAGGACTCAAAGTTCATATGGGGACCTGCACAACAGCAAGCTTTTGACAAGTTGAAAGAGAAACTCACGAGTTCACCTATATTAATTTTTCCCGACCATGAAAAAGAATTCATTCTTTGTACTGATGCGTCTGACATAGGATTAGGAGGCATACTCATGCAAGAGAGAAATGGAACTTTGAAACCCATAGCTTACACATCAAGACTTTGTAATAGTGCGGAGAGAAACTACTCTATAACAGAAAGAGAAACTTTAGCAGTAATTTATACTTTAGAAAGTTTTAGGGATATGATCCTAGGGTATCCCATCAGAGTTTGGACTGATCACACAGCTATTCAGAACTTATTTAAGCATAAGAATCTTAGAGGCAGACTTGCTAGATGGTTTACGATACTCCAGTGCTATGAAGTTCAATTTGAATATATTCCGGGTAGAAGGAATGTAGCAGATCCACTTTCTAGAAACATTAGTCAACCAATGACTGGGACTGGGTTGATTAATTTTGTTTGTAGTATAGAAGAATTAGTAAATTTAGATGAAGAAATGCTAATAAGAGAACAGAGAGATGATGAGACATGTGATTCAATAATCAAACAATTGATGAACCCAAGAGGAGATCCTCCAAAGCTACCAAAGGGGTATAAGATAGAGGAATTTCATTTGATTAATGGAATTTTGTATAGGAAAACATTTGTAAGTGGGAAAGATATTTCTAGAGGTCAAGTAAATCAGTTGGTTATACCACGAACTCTTGTAAATGAGATATTGAAATTACTTCATGATAGTGATTGTAGTTCACATCCTGGAAAGGATAAAACTTATAGACAAGCGCAACTTAAATACTTTTGGCCAGGTATGAAGAAATCTATATATGATTATATAGAAAAGTGTGTAAAATGTGTAAAGGTGAAGGGAAATACACCAAATCCTGCTCCTATACTCACCTATCCCATTCCACAGAAACCTTGGGAAAGAGTTCACATTGATACATTAGAATTACCTATGTCAGAGAACGGCTTTAAATACCTATTTGTTGCTATTTATTATTTTTCAAGATTCTGTATATTACAACCCATAATCAATAAGAAAGCTGAAACTATTGCTTCCGTAATCTATGATCAGATAATCTGTAATTTTACTACACCTAATATCTTAGTTTCAGATAATGGGACTGAATTTAATAACAAAATCTTGGAAAATTTATGTAGTGTATTCCACATCAAGAAAGTCAAAATAGTCGTGAATCATCCCAAAGGTAACGGAGTAGTAGAAAGGTTAAACAAAAAAGATAATTATATGTCTTAGAACCCTAATAAGTCCTCATAGTGTAACTTGGAATACTTGGATTCCTTGTGTTAAGTGTACTCTGAACAATCAAATTAATGTAGCAACTCGTGATACACCTCATTTTATAATTTTTGGGGAGGACAAAACTCTGCCATATGAAATGTTGACTGCAGAGCAGAAGCCCATATATAATATGGATGATTATATATCAAATAGGATAAATACTCTTCAAAGTATTCACCAAAGAGTTAGGAAACATATGCAGGTCTATTCACAAGAGATGAAGGAACAACAACACAAAATAGCTCATAAACTAACTTCACCCAATAATAAACTTTCACCAAGGTACACTGGTCCATATAGGGTAATTGATTCTGCAGGTGGGAACAAATTTAGACTTAAACATTTAGAATCAAGAGAAGAATTGATAGGACATTTAGATGACATAAGGAAAATTAGCTTGCAGATCTATGAAGATAATTATAGTAATACTCTTTGTATCAATGTTGACAACACTGAAGAGTATAAGGAAAACTTTGACTATTCTTGATGAGTTGAATATTAATCTTGATGTATTTTACAGATAGCATTGACCATTTGTATGTATTTGGGATGGGAAACCTAAACAACTGGAACTCGGTGTCAAGCAGATACATGGAAACCTAAAACCTAGGATCTGCTGTGGTCAGACTTGGAACCTTAAGGACCTCTCATCTGAGTACACACATGAGTATTGTGACAATTTTAAAGTAATAAGACTATCTTTGAAAATGAAGTGTGTTGAAAATCAAATATGAATATTGAACAAGAAGAGACACTCAAACTCTAGATTAGTGTGTTTGGTAAATTAATTGCTATTATCTTTGAAAAGATGATAAACCTTTCACAATTGAAAGCTAGTGCTCATAGTGAATTTTCTAATCAATTACATCCTTTTTGTAGACAATCTAAGAGAAAGCATGAACTCTTTTGTGTTCCGAGAAGCTTCACATGAATTCTCTGGTTAGGAATGTGTCTGTTATGAACAATTGTCATTACCAACGAATTTTGGTAGACCAAATCCCTCATTGTAACATACAAGGATCTCATTACTTGTTTTTCCCTAACAAGACAAAGGTTTCAATCAATTGTCCCGGGTTAAGTCCTAAATTGGATTTGGTTGAAGGTCTTGTCTCTATTCAAGATAACTGCGAATTGCATGCAGACACTATTTCCACCATTTCTAATACCCTTAATACAATGCATTTAACTGATGACACCTACATTTCAACCTTCAACTTCACATTGCCTGAAAACTCCCCTCCTTTGAAAATTAAGAGAAGACCATTGTCAAGATCTCCCTCAAATGATTTACATATACCAATCATTGTTATACCTTTACTTTCAATGTTGGTGGCAGCACTGATTGCCTTTGTTGTATTCCGGAGGTTGGCTCTGTCAAGGCAAATCAACCATGTAACCGCTTAATTCAATTATATGTACGATTTTAGTGCCTTATATATTGACATGCATGTTATTCACATTTATAGGTATTATGTTTATGTATTATTCACCATTTATTGCATGAATGATGTATTTTGGAGGGTTGCTTATTTCTTGATAACCAATTACGCAAGGGTAGATTAGCTTATTCTAGAAATATATTAGCAAGCCCTGTAAGAGGGAAATAAGAAATTGGTCGGGACGACCAACGGTAGCTGCCGAGCCCTGTAAGAGGCCGGTAGTTGTACGAATGGTAATCAGGTGAAATACATGCTGAGTCAACAAGTCAAGATTCGACGCCTACTGTTGTTATAAACAAAGATTGGAAGGCGTTTGGAAGGCGTCGTTCTGTCTATGTAAACACACCGACGGAGGTGACTGCTTTATAATCGCTGATGTAATCTAAACTGTGTTAGCTGCAGACCACCTCCGTGAAGACATACCACTTGCACAATGACGTCATGTTTTTGCTTCTATTTTGCTTATGCAGCAATAATTCTGGAAGGACTGTAACAGCCTCTCGGATTGGAGGTAAATGGGTATGTAGAGTAATACTATTGGCTTTAAAAGGAAAAGACACGCCCTTAAGGTGTGTCACTTGTGTTGAAACGTAAAAGACTATTGGACGAATAAAAAGTGACGTCTGAACGAAGGTGCTCTGAAGTATTGGAGAGAACCGGTGGGCACTCTGCGTGTAGTCCGTTAGTTTAACAAGCAAGAAATTCACCACCCTTTTATTAACCCAAAGGTCGAGAGAACTAGGCATGGGGCCTAATGAAATTGGAAACTAGTGAGACTAAAGGAAATACAAGGCATAGGGCCTACTGCATAAGAAGAACTTGAACATTTAGTGAAACTCACGTAACGAAGGCAAAGGGCCTCGAGACGAGTGGAATTACAAGTCAAATATAAGTGTAATGGTCGAGGACCGACAGTGGTGGTGACAGTGGTGACGAGGGTGGTGAAACATGTATATCACTATCGTCCAATATTTAAGGCACCTGTAATGTGTGGTAAGTGCCAAACACGCAGTACTTTTGGTTGGAATTTATTGCGTAGGTCTACACACAAGTATGGCAGGAAGTGATCTGTCACAAGCGAATGCTTGGGGAATCATGACGCGCCCGTGGCCTATTTCTGATACATTGTTGCCAGGCGGGAAAAAGATTCCCCAAGCATTCGCTTGTGGTAGATCACTTCCTGCCATACTTGTGTGTAGACCTACGCAATAAACTCCTACCAAAAGTACTGCGTGTTTGGCACTTACCACAGTGGTGACCTCCTGGAGTGACAGTGCCCAAGTGACCCTAATACCCAGTGCTCCATACCTAAGTGATTTAGGGTCATACACATTACGTGGTTAAGTGCCTATGCGTATTCATAAACTGTGACTCGTCACGCGCATGGAACTACGCATTTACAGTACAGAGAAGAATGACCAAAATGATACAAGGACTCGGAAATTTGCCTTACGAAGAGAGGCTTAGGCACCTAAACTTACACTCTCTGGAAAGACGCAGAGTGCGGGGTGATCTAATAGAAGTGTTCAAGTGGATCAAAGGCTATAACAAGGGTGATGCAAACAAGGTCATCATAATAAAACAACAGGGCAGGACTCGCAGTAATGGGTATAAACTGGACAAATTTAGATTTAAGAAGGAAATAGGCAAGAATTGGTTTACAAATAGGGTGGTCGATGAATGGAATAAACTTAGTAACCACGTAGTAAGCGCTGAAACTATCAGTTGTTTTAAAAAACGATTAGACAACTTTATGGATGGGGACGACAGGTGGTGATGGATACGGAGCTGCCTAGTGTAGGCCTTATGGTCTTTTGCAGTCTCCTTTATTTCTTATGTTCTTATGTTCTTATTTACGAACTTCAAAGTGCGCTAGAAATAATCGGAGTGTGCGGCATTGTTAACAGCCCTGATCTACACGCAACACGTATACGACACACAACATGTATACTGGGGAAACATCCGACAAAGACAACATGAATCACCCTTTTCCACCTACAACCACTGTAGCCACTTCAACGACAGCAGCAGCAGCAGCAGGAAGCACTTCTTCCTTTACACATTCCACGACTTCGGCCGCCGTCGCTGTTCGACCTCCACCATTCGACGAAGCATCGCCGGTAAGATGGTTTTTGTTGCTAGAGGCGCAATTTGCACTAGCTAACATAACCGTCCCCCAAACGAAGTTCAACCATGCACTTGCGAACTTAAACATCCCAGTGCTCAACCAGCTCGACGACGATGTCGTTACTTCCGGTGATTACGACCGCTTGAAGAAGGCGCTAATCGATGTCCTTACCAGGTCTCCGCCGGAACTCTTCGATGCCTTGGTCCACCAGAACAATATAATGTATAACAAGCCGACGACCTTCCTACGAGAACTTCGCACCATAGGGAAGCAACTAGGTGTCGACGACGACTTCATCCGCCTAAAGTTTTTACGTGCAGTGCCAAGTGACATCCGACCACTATTTGTAACACACGCCGGTAACCTTGATGAATTGGCTCGCGTCGCCGACACTCTCATGGCCCATGGCCACGGAAACACAAGGGATTAAGCCATCTAAAGACCATACCACAAATGTGCTGTACACGATACAATAGCAATATTCACAATAAATACTAATGTAGGTTTTGTTCTGTAAATATTCACTGGAGGTTTCTTGGAATATTGTGGATACGTGTATGTTTAGTGACAGGTGAAATTTGTTTGTTGAAATACATGTGTAGTTAGTTGTGCAAATAAAGTAATTGTAATCCAGTAATTAACTGTGTGCATTTCAATGACCAGATGACTAGATTTCGAAAAACGCCGAAGATGACTGCTTGTCAAGATTCGAGAGATTGAGATTATAACATGTGGTCACACTCACACACACATATGTGAAGGCCTAATTTATGCTTCGCACAAAATAATGTACATAGGATACAACCACTGATCTATATTGTTATGCAGATCAGTGGATACAAGTTAAAACATCTACATGTTCTCTTGTTTATGTCAGTTTTAGCGTACTTGTTTGATTACTTTTATGGTCAAATACCGGTACATGTAGACATGTACTGTTTCATAAACCACACAGGAAAACTTAAATAATAATCGCATCACTATCACGCAGCCCATACCAGCCACATAGGCCACGAGAGTAACACGACAGCTCCCATGACCGGCGGAGCGGTTCACACGTGCTAATGTTTTGGTACTACCAATATGGCGGCCATGTCCCGCCTGCCCACCTCACTCCTGGGGCAGCCCACGGCCCGTATACGCTATCCAGGTGTTATACAGATCAGTGGGCCTTCCTCCTCATCTTCTCCTTCACTCACTACCTGCCGAACATCCAAGATATGCCGCGGCACTCCCTCAACAGAAACATTGTTCCGTGAGTTCACCTCCGTCACTGTCCCTCTTGTCCACTGTGACGTGCACTTCCTGTCCTTTGGTCTCACTCATACCTCCTCCCCCACCTGCACTGAGGCGGGGCCTTCTTTGGCATTGGCCGGCGGTTCCGGTCCCTGCAGCGGATGCCGCCAATCGTATTTGAACACGGCCTTTTGCGGAACCGAGCGGTCGTCTTGGCCTGACCTGGGGGAGATATTATACCAAAAAACTGCCTCCGTCGGCGGTATTCGCGCCCTCTCAGCTATGGCCTTAATTGTACGATGGTGTCGTTCTACTATCCCATTTCTGCTCGGTCGGTACGCTGCCCGGAAGAAGCGTCTTGTGTTCTACTTGTCCAATGTACCTTTCAGCGCCTCCGACCGAAACGCCGCGCCGTGCCGTTGTCCATCAGGACTTCATCCACTGGGCCCCGCTCCAAAAATACCTCGTTAATCACCCGCAATCGACCATCGATAAGTATCTGGTGCCTTGATAGTGGGTTACGTCAATCGCCAACCGCCCCCAGTTCTCTTCCACGCAGAGCTCCCCCGCTGAATGAGGTCTGGGGGCGGGGTCTATGGACTGACAGCGGGCACACGCCCTCACCGCATGCCGCACTTCTTCCCTTGATATGTTCGGGTTAACCTTCCTTGCCAGGAACAATGACCTATCAACCCCTAGGTGATGCGTTTCGTGCAACTCTTTCGCACGAAAGGACCCAGCGGCGCACACCTCGAGCTTCTTCTCGTCCTGTTCTTCCTTCGCTTTCAGCCAGCTCTTCTTTACTCTGGTAAGTGCGTCTGCTTTGTTCGTCTCCGAGGATACCTCCCTCACCCTTATCTTCATGCCGAACTCGTCGATTAACTCTCTCAGGATCCCGAGGCGGCGCTTCACAAGGATCTCTGCAGCTCCTTTCGTGCGTACTCTCTTCTCAGCCGTCAGCACCGAGTTCATCCACCCCGCTACCGTGGCTGAGTCCGTCCTGATCTCGATCTCACGTAGCCCCCATTTCAGCGCCAAATTGATTCCTTTTATGACCGCGTCCAACTCTGACACGTTAATATGGTGGTAGTCGTCCTTCTTCCGCTGCCACGCTCCATCTTCGACTACCACGTCCCCAATCTCCAAGACGGCGCCGGTCGCTATACTACTCGCGTCGCACCACACTACGCCATGGCTCTGCTGGGGCGCATTCTACTGTCCTCTCACAGGATCATCGTGCATCGTCCTCTGGACAACGTCGCGTATCATGGTTAGCGTGTCCTCATCAACCTTCTCTCCCCAATCTTTCGATCCCACCCTCCTCTTAATGTAGCTGCATGCCGTACGGAGCCAACCGGCGATCGGGTAGTGGCCCACTAATTTGCCGCAAAGGGAGAAAAGTTCTCGCTTACACATTTCGTCCGTCACCTTCGGGATCTCGTTCCCTCGCCTGAACATCAGCGTTCCGGCCCCGTTCCTTTCCAGTCGCAGTCCCAACACTGCTCCTCCCTCCAACGGCTCCGGTTCCTTAGCTGTCAATCCGTACCGAGCCAAATGTTCCACCACGCTCGACGTTGATACTATGCTATCATCCACCAGTATGTCGTCGAGGTACGAGTCAGTGCCTTTCTTCATCGCTTCAGTCTTCTCCAGTACCGTCTTCAGGATTCTCGTCATGATCTTCGGGGCCGAGCTGAGCCCAAAACCCAGTCTGGTCAAGCAGTAAAATTTCCCTTTGTATTTTACTAGCTGGTACTTCCATAGCTTCTTCGTCACGTGAATTTGCAGGTAAGCCGCCCGCAAGTCTACAACTGCGGACGCCCCCCTCCTTCGGCGCCACCTGCGTAGGGTCTCGCTACACACATCTACAAAATCGTCGCCAGTATGACACTTCACAAACTGGTTCAGCTCTCGGAAATCCAGCACCGGTCGTACCTTGCTCTTGGTTGGCTGTACCACTGCCATCAAGGGCAGGATTCCGCCCTCCACTGGTTCCTCCCAGGGACTCAAGATTCCCTCCTCGATCCATCGCTCCACTTCAAGGTCAAAGTCCTCCCTCACCCCCTCTCTGAGGGTCCGCGTGTAGCAGTCGACTTTGTTCTTCAAGACGGGCGAGCTTTCCTTCGGATACCACTCTACTTCCCACTTCCGGCCGTCAAATTCCGCCAGGAAGTCCTCGTCCTCAATCGTGCACGGCGTCGCCCTCTCGCCAGGGTCGAGCTTCGGGGCAGCACCGCCCTCCGCGGCTCCCATTGCCACTCCTATGTCCTCACCCGGCCTCGGTCGGGTCTTCATCCTCTCTTCCGAGCCCCGCTTCATTCCAATCCGTATGAGCCCACCGATAAACGTGACTTCTCCAAGCTGGGTAATTCCGTCCATTCCCAGCACCACGTCAATTCCCTCTAGAATCGTTCTAATGACGAGCACTCTTAGTCGTATCGGGATACCCTCCACTATCATTTCAATTTCCTGGTCGCCTTCGCATATCGTCTCTCTCCCGTCGACTGTCTGAACTCTTGAAGTATGACGGTCCTCACGATCGTGGTTGAACAGCCTGAGTCTATCAGCGCCCTCGCGCGTCTCCCTCTCACCCAGACATCCATGATCGGCATACGACTGAACGGTGTCCTTACATTTCCTCGGCGGCCCCTTGCATGGTGGCCGCCGATTTCCCGTTTCCCTGACTGCAATTTCGGGCCATGTGCCCTGGCTGATTGCACGAATAACAGATGAGCTCTACCTCCTTACAGTCCCTTGCAAGGTGACCCAGTCGCCGACACTCGTAACAACGGACCCGCGACATCCCACGCCATCCGTTGTAGTCACCCCCGAGCTCACCCGCTCTCCTTTCTCGGTAGGCGTCAGTGGCCTCGGTTCCGGCCAGCGCGCCTTCTCCCGCCGAGGGCATCCTCCTTTGTGGCTGTTCTTTGGCTACAGCCCCCATCGGCCCTCCATCCTTAGCCTTAGTCAGGAGCCTGGCGCGGGCTATCAGTTCGCCCATGTCTGCCTTTGCTACATTTTCCATTGCCTGCAGCCCAGTCGATATGTAATCTGGAAGCCCATTCACGAAAGCCATTCTCACTACCATCTCCAGGCTGCTGCCTTCGAGATTAACCAGGCCCGCCAATCGCCTGATGTCATTGGCGAACACGTCAACCTGTTCTCCTGTCCACCGCATTCGCTGTAGTTTGCAGAACGCTTCGAAGGGACTCTCGCCAAAAACCTCCTGTAACCTCTCCTTCACCTTTCCCACATCCTTTTGATCTTCGGTTGCCATCTCCATGTAGACGGATAAGGCCACGCCCTCTAAATTTAGCGCGATGTAACTCGCCACATCCTTTACTCCCGTCAGCCGCGCGACCGATCCCGCCTTTGTTAGCCACACGGAGACATCTCCAACCCCGTCAAACGGCCTTAGGGTGTCACTCTTCATCTTGAACGGTTCGTTTCCACTCGCAGGTGCGGACATTAACGGCTCGTTTCCACTCGCGGGTACAGTCATTTTGGCGGTGCCTTGGTAGCTTGTGATCAAAAGTACTTACTTGTGCGTCGATGACGACGGTTCTTCGGTCGCTCCTGGGTGGGTCCTTGCCTTCCTTCTTAACACACACTCCACTGCGCCTAGTCTAAATCTAGCCTAATTCCCTACCTCCTAACCATTAATACTAGCCTACCCGATCCTCCTTTGTGTATACTTCTCTTACACTCACATTCACCCCACCACCCACGCGCGGTCCTTCCCAGGCACTGGCTCACCCACGCCGACGCGAGGGCACTCCCCCCTCTGGTGAGAAGGGGGATACCAGCGCTCGTGCCCTTTGACCCCCTCCCCCTCCTTCGGGGGGGAGGGGGTGCCAGCCGTCCGTCCCCGCCCGCGCCATATACACTCACGCTCACAGCACACCATGTTAACAATTTATTAAGATCATCCTGCAGAATCTCTGCGTTGTCTCCTGACCTAATTAGGCGTCCTATTTTAGTACCGTCCGCAAACTTACTAACATCACTATTTATCCCATCGTTTAAGTCGTTTATGTACATAATGAACAACAAGGGACCCAAAACCGAGCCCTGGGGGACCCCGCTAGTAACATTGCTCCACCTAGATTTTATTCCATTTATGGTGACCCAGTGTTTTCTGTTACTAATCCAAGCTCTAATCCATTCTAACATTTTTCCTCCTATGCCATGGGCTTTAATTTTATTTAGTAGTCTCTGGTGTGGCACCTTGTTGAACGCTTTGCTAAAGTCAAGGTAAATACATTGTAATTTTCATTGTTATCTGACGCCATATATACTTTAGTGTAAAAGGATAGATTAGTCACACATGACTTACCCTTGGAAAAACTATGCTGTGAATCATGAATTAAATTATGTCCTTCGATGTGTTCTCTGAGTCTATTTACTAATACTGATTCAAGCATTTTTCCTATAACCGACGTCAAACTAATTGGCCTGTAGTTGCATATAGACGATCTATCTCCCTTCTTAAAAACAGGAACAACGTTTGCCAGCCTCCAAGCAGTTGGCACAAAACCAGTGTCTACCGATGTATTGAATATTTTAGTTAACTGGTCACAGATTTCAATTTTACACTCCTTTAGCATTCTTGGAAAAATTTCGTCTGGACACGGAGATTTTGTAGCTGTCTTTCAATCTGCTTGACTACTTCTTTACTAATGCTGATATTAGATAGACTACTTTCTTCATCCCCTCTGAAAATCAGATCGCAGCCAGGTACTTTATCTAACCTCTCATTAGTAAACACCGATAGAAAATAATTGTTAAACTCCTCACTCATTTTTTCCTCCGGTTCTATCATGATATTTTCATCGTTTTTAATTGGTCCTTTTCTTTATTTTTTGTTCTATAGAGGTGAAAGAAACCATTTGGGTTGGATTTTGATTGACTGGCAACCTTAATTTCATAATTATGTTTTGCTGTATGTGTATTCCTTTTAACCAACTTTGCCATTTCGTTATAGCTTGATCTAAGGTGTGATTCCCCATTTTTTATTTTTACGTTAAGTCCCCTTTTCATTCCGATCTCATGTTTCAATCTGTCCGTCATCTATTTGGGCGTATTACTATTTTTCCGTATTGACTTTAGGGGGATAAATGTGTTTTGTGTATTAATAATTATTAATACACAAATCACATTTATCCCCCTAAAGTCAATACGGAAAAATAGTAATACGCCCAAATAGATGACGGACAGATTGAAACATGAGATGAAATGTATAGCAATCTAACTGATCTAATTATAATTAGATCAGTTAGATTGCTATACATTTCATCCAAATCGCTGACCTGACTGTTGAGCCCTCGCCCCCAAATGACCTGACCCAGGGTATGCATATTACCCTCCGTGACCCGACCCCTAGTCATGACCTAACCCCCAGTCATGCACTGAGACCCGACAATGTTCGAAACGTCCGCATGACATTTTGTATTACATTTCAAATAGGTTTTTATATTGTCAAAGTTTGCTTTCCTGAAGTCTGGTACTTGGATGTTATTCGTACTTTTGAATTTTTCCCAAATAACATTAAATCTTATTTCTTGATGATCGCTAGAGCCTAGACTATCTCCCACTATTACGCTGCTAATTTGATGTTCATTATTAGTTAAAATGAAGTCCAGGGTATTTTGTCCCCTCATAGGATCGGTAATCACTTGTTTTAGGAAATTATCCTGCACCACATCTAGAAATTTCTTCGCTTCATGATCTATTAAAGTTTTCCAGTCAATGTTTCTATAATTAAAATCTCCCATAATCACAACGTTTTTGTACTGGGACGCTATGCGAATTTCATGAATCAGGGGATCGGTCTGCTCAATGCTGAGGTTAGGAGGTCTATACAAGACGCCAATAATAACTTTTTTATTCTTGCCTATAATCTCTACCCAAATAGATTCCGTACAGTCCTCTTCCTATATTGAATTGTTGATTATACAGTTTATTGTATTTTTAACAAAAAGTGCTACACCTCCCCCATTCCTGCCAACCCTATCCTTGTGAAAAACTTATATCTTTCTATTTCGATTTCCGGAAGGAAATGTTTATCAGCCATGTTGATCCAGGATTCAGTAATAGCTATAATATCGAAATTCTCTATGCATGCTTTACCTCGCAGCAAATCAATTTTGTTAATTATGCTCCTGCTATTTGTATAGTAAACTTTAAGTTTATTTTCCCTCCACCTGCTTTGGTGATTCTTTTCACAGTCCCTCTCTAAGTTGCTTCTATTGCCTAAACTATATTCCGATACTTCCCCTCTACTCCCACGCAATCTACCCGAAAAAAAACCCCTGTAGGATGCCCACTTCTCGCTCAAGGGATTCAGCTAGGAGCCGAAATCCTCTGGGCAACAAGTGCACCCCGTCCCTTGTGTATAGGTAGTTCTTACCATAAAAGCGGTCCCAGTTGTCGACAAATGCCCATCCATTGGCCTTACAATGTTTTGCCAGCCTGCAATTCATTGCATAGCCCTGGAATGCCATATGCCTCCAACTCTACGCCTCAGAAGGATTCCACATACAACAGAATACCTCCCCTATTTCTAATCTTGTCTAGCGCATCCCGGAATCGCGCAAACAATTCCTCACTCCCTAACTTACCTATATCATTTCCCCCGGCACTTAAGCAAACTACTGGGTCCTTACCTTCCCCTACTAAACACTGTTCAATCCTATCTCTAACATCTATCCCCGCGCCGGAGAAACACACCTGCGTCCTATGTTTCCTATCTTTATCGTAGAAAGCCCTGTCTAAGTACCTCACTTGACTGTCCCCTACAACCAAATATTTTCAATTATATTTCATCCACTTGGTGGATGGGAGTGGACTGGGTGCATGCATACCTTTGAGTTGGTTACCTCCCTTGTAAGGAGGAAGAGGCCCATAGTATATAGTTAGATATTTTCAATGGAATATATTGGTATAAATACAAATTGTAAGTATTATTGGGCAGGAGACAGATGACCCTTCATCTATGAGGAGTAAGATGAGAGGGAAACCACAGGTGGTGGACAGGAGTGGAATGGACGTGTTTTAAGGGTGAAGAAAACTTTGGTGTGTATTTACCTAGTTGTATTTTATGGGACGAGAGCTATGCTCGTAGTGACCCGTTTTCGTATCTCTCCACATCCAGTTTATTCTTAAAATCATGTACAGTTTTGGCATTCACTGTTTCTCCGTTCAGTTTGTTCCAGACATCAATCACTCTATGTGGGAAGCTATTCTGTGTGTATGGACACACGTATACCAAGAGCTCCTTCCTCCATCCCAGGGAGGTAGTTGAAGTCAAAACACATAACTCATCCACCACCCCTCTCTCCCTTTCATCTTGGCTCCTTATGTATATGTATATGTATATATATATATATATATATATATATATATATATATATATATATATATATATATATATATATATATATATGTACATACAAGAAGTTGAGAGGAGTGGAACTGGGAGTGGGGATGGTTCAGTGAGGTAGTCATGGGGTGTGCAAGGATGGTGTATGGAGTGGGGGTAGTGGGCTGAGGCAGGGAAGGGTGTAGAGAAGAAGCAGGACAAGGGTGTACACACCACGATCACATGGCATGGGACGCACATGATGTCACCCACGACCTGATGCTTCTCTGACAGTGCGACCCTGCTTGACCCAACCTAAACTAATCCAGTGCAGTTATGTAATTATGCACTACAGGTACCCGCATGGTATATATATCTGCTCCTGCCGCTTGTAAAATCAGTTCACTTATACTCACCAAAACCTCTTTCTCTTCTTACAGCAGCATTGCAACACTGGTGACCATTCGGAGCGACAATGGACCCATCTACTGCTGTCACCCCCAACGCCATCCTGCCCGTTATCAACACAGTCAACGCAGTCTCCCTGAAGCTGCCACCCTTCTCCACGGTCGACGCTCCCTCCTGGTTTCGCTGGACGGAGATTCAGTTCTGCCTGCGAAATATCAATGTGTCCCAAACGAAGGCAGACTTCGTTCTCGAGGCAATCTCCGAGGATGTGTTCCCACTTCTCCCAATGGCTTGATCAACACAATGGAGTTATCCAGTATGATGCTCTGAAATAGTACCTGCTTCAGGAATTCACGCAGTCAGCAGCCTCCAGAGCCGCAAAAATCCTCCAACTCTCCCAATACCACTGGGGGACATTAAACCAAGTACAGCATACCTCAAGATGATGTCTATCACCCACCTCCCACCCACAGCCAACGGAACCAGCAGGAACGTCGATATGCTTGGTCAATTGTAGCTCATGCACCTCCCAGCGCCCGTCCGATCCACCCTTGGCAATGCTGAGGACATGACCACTGATGAAGTTTCACGGAAGGCGGACCATCTCGCCAATGCCCATGCCGCTGCAGCAAGGAGTCCGGACATCTGTGCTCCTGATGACGTCACGGACAAAATCTCCGCCGCAGCAGCATCGCCAGCCAACAGGTAGAGACGCTGGACCACGCCCCTCTACACCTGTGCTACTACCTTACAAGATTCAGCACCTACACCAAGAAATGCCAACCAAGATGTACCTGAAAAAAAAGGGGCCACTGTCCATCATGGTGGCCTCTACATGCGCAACGGGCATCTACATCAACGACAAGGCCTCTAAACATTGTTTCCTTGTCAACACTGGTGCTTGCAGGTCCATATTTCCTGCATCTGCTACAGAACGCCAGGTCCCCAAGGATGTGTTGGCGTTAGGCTTGTTGCCGCTAACAGCATCACCATAGCCACCTATGGGTGGAAACACCTGCACCTCACCTTCGGGAGTTGCCACTACTCCTGGAACTTCATCCTGGCAGACGTCAAGACGCCCCTCCTCAGTGCTGACTTCCTTGCTCATTACAGGTTACTGGTCGACGTTGCCTACAGCTGCCTAGTCTGCGCAACTGCATCCACTTCAACGTCCCTGCAGGTCCTGGAGCCGCAGCGTCTACGTCGTGGGACCACCCCCCAACACCAAGAGTTGGGGGCCAAACGGCGGCAACCAACCCTGGCCACTGGCTGTACGCAGGTGGCACCGATCCCCAAGAGGAGCTACGTCTGCCTTGGGCAGTACCACAATCCATTTTTCTCAACATGCAATATTACGTTTTTTCTGCACCGAGGGGTGATTTTCCGGCGATCACCCCTCTTCTTCTACTTTTAGCCGGAGATGTAGAGAGCAATCCTGGGCCCACCACAAAATACACATGCCCAACATGCTCTAAACCCATTACTTCGAGCAGACAAAGGGCTCAGTTCAGTGCAATATGTGCAAAAACTGGGCCCACCTCACTTGTACAACACTTGCTGACACAAACCAATACACAAACACTTGGACATGTTCTACCTGCCCTCCAGTAACCCCACTCCCACCTCCCCAACCACAGCCAGCACCCTTACCCACTCCCAATTTCCCTTTGCCCTTATCCCCAATCAGTACTCCCCTTCCTTTGTCCCCAATCTCTCCTTATCTGGCAGGTAGGAATGCTTATGTGTCATATAATGGCCAATCATCGCACATCAGAAACATTAAGAATGGAGTACCACAGGGCTCTGTTCTATCCCCCACGCTCTTTAATCTATACATGCATGACTTATCCACACCAGACACCTCAGAAATACAAATCTCTTCCTACGCAGACGACATAACAATCACATGCACACATCGTAACACAGACAATGCTGCAGAAATAATCCAGCCATACCTTGATACACTCAACACATGGTTCATCACAAACAGACTCAAAATAGCTCCAACCAAATCTACAGCAACACTTCTCACCAACTGGACAAAAGAACACAAATACATACCTCATCTCTACATCAACAACACTCTAATACCACACACAAACACACCGAAAATTCTTGGTGTAACATACGATACATCCATGTCTTTCAAACAACACATCACAAACATAAAAAACAAATGCACACCTAGACTTAAGGCATTTAAGTCAATCACTGGAACAACATTTGGACAAAACAAAGAAACTAATACAACAATATACAAACAATGCATACGCTCAGTGATGAATTATGCGAGTCCTGCATGGGTTCCTAATCTCAGTGAGACACACCACAACACCCTTCAAATCATACAAAACAAAGCCCTAAAAACAATTACAGGCTGCACAAATACAACACCTACAGACCATTTACACCACGAAACAAAAGTCCTCAAAGTCACGGACCATCTCGACATGAGAGGCACACAAACACTTGCTGCAGCCACCACAAACACATCACACCTGCTACACTACATAGCAGAACACCCACACACACCAAGAAACATTAAAACAACACCCAAAGACCTGTATCACGCACAGATACTCCTCTCTTCCTCCACAACCACCAAATACCAGCCTCCGGAAACATATTCATAATCATATCACTCACCGCTCCATTAACACACCGAAAGACAACACACTGCTGCATGCCAGACCCCCTGATATCCACCCTTCTGAATCCTCTCTCCCACGAAAGGACAGAGTCCACCTGGCCAGACTGCGGTGCGGTCACCACCCAGCACTTCTAAGCTACCAGAAGAGGCTGGATGACCGCATTGTGAAGAGCTGCCCAGGATGTAACACTTCACCCCATACCATACAACACATAATGGAAGACTGCATTATACACAATCATGCACGCAAACAACACAACATACACTCTATAAAGGATTTGTGGGAAAACCCAGTTTTGGCAGTGGCATTCCTTGGGGAGACGGGACTGCTCGGACAGACAGTCTAGGGAACGACAACAACAACAACAACAACGTCCCTGCAAATTGCGCCACAGCCAACCACGGTTGCCGCCATCGATGCTAGAATGCCCTACGCCCACCTGCTCATGGAATTCCCCGATGTCTTCAAGCCTGAGCTTCGACAGACAACACAGACGCCAGCTAAACGTGTACCACTGCATCAAGACATCTGGGCACCCAGTATTTGCCAAATACTGCCTCCTACCGCCCGAGAAACTTGCTGTTGCCAAGAAAACCTTCAAAGAGATGGAGAGACTAGGCCTCTGCCACAAGGCCTCCAGCCCTTGGTCCTCCCCTCTCCACCTCATCAAGAAGAATGATGGTTCCTGGCGCCCCTGTGGAGACTACCCGGCGGTTGAACATGATGATGGAACCTGACCACTACCCACTCCCAAATATTGCCGACGTCACCACATACCTCAACAGTGCCAAGCTCTTTTCGACACTGGACCTCCTGAAGGGCTACTACCAGGTTCCGGTACATACAGATGACATCCCGAAGACTGCCATCACCACCCCCTTTGTGACGTACACCTTTAATTACTCTTGCTTTGGCTTGCGAAACTCAGGTGTGGCCTTCCAGTGCCTAATGGATGCCAACCTTGACTTCTGCATCTGCTATGTCAACGATATTCTGGTCTTCTCCAACTTGCGTGACCAGCATCTCCAACATCTGCGGACCATCCTCAAGCGTCTCCAGGACAATGGCCTTGTCTACTTTGACAAATGCAGCTTCGGGAAAAAGTCCGTCCCATTTTTGGGACACCTCATCTCTCCTGATGGCGTTCATCCCCTGCAGTTGACAAATTTCCCAAACTACCATCAAAGCCCTGCAGAAATTTATTGGGATGGTCAACTTTTACCACTGTTTCCTCCCTAACATCGCTCAAATGCTGCACCCACTCTTTAACACCCTTCACGGAAAACTGAAGGACCTGTGGAACCCTGCCATGCAAGTTGCCTTCATCAACGCCAAAAAAGCCCTTACTCATGCCACTACCCTCTCCTTCCCTGCACCAGGTGCCCAGCTACAACTGTCAACGGATGCCAGCAATGTCGCCATAGGGGGTGTGCTCGAACAAATCCTCTGTGGCAATCCTACACCCCTCAGTTTCTTCAGTTGGAAACTCTCCAAGGCCGAGCTCAACTACAGCACCTTCGACAGAGAGCTCCTTGCCATCCACCATGCTGTCTGCCACTTTCTCCATTTCCTCGAAGGTCTCATTTATCGTCAATACCGACCATCAACCTCTGGTGCATGCCTTCACGAAACAACAGGATGCTTGGTCTGCCAGACAGCACTGCCACATCTCTGTCATCTCTGAGTTCAATTGCACTGTCAGGCATGTCCCCGGTACAAAGAACCCCGTTGCAGAAGCCCTCTCCCGAATAGCCATCGATGCAGTTCAACTCTGCCTCAACTACGCAGCTATCGCCAGAGAGCAACGGGAGGCAAGACATTCCTTTCCACAACAACCACACCATCCTCTGCGACATCAGTACCGGCTGCCCACGACCCCTCATCCCAGCCGCCTTCCGACGTCAAGTGTTAAATTTAATACACAGCCTGTCTCACCCTTCAGGGCATGTCATTGTGAAGCTACTGAAGCAGAAATTTATTTGGCACAGCTTATCCAAGGATGCAAAGGAGTGGGCCAGATCCTGCATCATCTGCCAGCAAAGCAAAATTCATCGCCATACTGAATCAGGCATCGGATCATTCCATCAGCCCTGACGACATACATACATACATACATATACCAAGGCTTTTTCCCCCTTACAAGGGAGGTAGCAAAAAAGGAAGAGGCATAAAATCACTCCCACCCATTCCATCCCTGAATACACTCCATACCCCTCCACCCTCCCTCCTATCTTAGCACCTCCTGGATGATGGGTCATCCCTGCACCCTGTCCACTGCCCTGGGTCAGAAGTAGTGTCGCAAGACAGCACATCCACAGCAAGGCCGCTTCATAAAATCGGCGACACCCCCTCTCCGTCCCCCCATTGCATAAAAGGAGAAGACGGGGAGAAATCCCTTCGGGCTGCGTCAAATTTTGCTCACACATACTACCTCACCCCCCATCCCCCCACCCATTCCACCTCATGCAATCACAAACTCATCCATATACAACCATTCTCCATTCACCCGTCTTCTGTCCTCTTCCGTCCTTCCTCAACAGACATTCCCCTCTTCCCGAAAGCCCCCTTCACCCCATCCATCCACCTCATCCTAGGACATCCCCTCATGTTTACTCCCTCCACATCTGCCTTCCATACCTCTTTTACTAGTCTTTCTTCACTCATTCTTTCCATGTGTCCAAACCATCCTAACACTCTTTCATCAACCCTATCTCCCAACCCCCTTTCCACCCCTGTTCTCCTCCTCACCTCCTCGTTTCTCACTCTATCTAGCCTAGTAACCCCTATCATACTTCTCAGACACCTCATCTCAAACACATTCAAACTCCTCTCTTCCTCTCTTATGTTCCATGTTTCTGCCCCATACAGTGCTGTTGGCACAATCACTCCTTTATACAGTCTCCTCTTAGCATCCATTCCCAAATGTCTATTCCTCATTACACTTTTTAATCCACCAAGGCATTTACTCGCTTCTCTCAATCTACATTCTACCTCCACCTTCACTCCACCTTTTCCTGCCACATTTGCACCCAAGTATCTAAAACTATCCACTTCCTCCAGTCGCTCTCCCTTAATGCTCACTTCCAGACTACTGCCACTTTCACCCCTTGTACATCTCATTACCTTACTTTTACCCACATTTATCTTTAGGTTTCTTCTATCACATACTCTCCCAAACTCTGTCACCAACTTCCTCAGTCCCTCCTCCGATCCTGCCACAAGTGCAGTGTCGTCCGCAAACAAGAGCTGGCTCACCTCCCACTTTTCTCCATTTTCTTTAACCATCTCCAATCCCTGACCCACTACCCTTGCATTTACCTCTCGCACTACCCCATCCATGTATAAGTTGAACAGCCAGGGCGACATAACGCATCCTTGACGAAGTCCCACATTTACCTCAAACCACTCACTCTCCATTTCTAATCCTGACACAAGCTCTACTACTCTCATAAAAACTCTTGACAGCTCCTAGGAGCTTTCCTCCTATCCCGTATATCTGCATAACCTCCCATAGTGCCTTTCTGTCTACCCTATCATAAGCCTTTTCCAGATCCATAAAAGCCCAAAAAACATCCTTCCCCTTTCCTATAGCTTTCTCACATATCTGTCTTACCACAAAGATCTGATCTACACAACCTCTACCTGTCCTAAATCCACACTGTTCCTCACCAATTACTCCCTCTGTTTCTCTCCCAATCCTCTCAATCAAGATCCTCCCATAAGCCTTCCCAACTACACTTAACAAGCTAATCCCTCTGAAACTACTACATTCACACTTGTCCCCTTTTCCCTTGTAAAGAGGAACTATACAGGCACTCCTCCAGTCCTCCGGCACTCTACCCTCTCTCCAGCAAACATTAAATAACCTCACCAGCCAGTCCACCATCACTGTACCTCCTTTTTTTTTTTTAGACATTCTGCATGTCATCCATCCAGACCAGGTGCCTTACCTGCTTTCATTATCTTAATAACTGCCTTCACTTCATACTTCCTTATTTCTCCTCCATTTTCCTCACTCATCACGGTCATTTTCTTAGCATTTCCCACTGCAAATATCTTTCCCTCCCTATCCTCCTTCACATTTAGCAACTCCCTAAAATATTCTGCCCATCTTCCCCCTACTGCCTTCTCTTCCATTATTATCATCTCTCCATCTGCACCTTTTATCTTTTCTTCTCTACTTGATTCGCCTCCTCTTAATTTTTTTTCCAAAACATCGTTTTATTACTTTCAAAAATTTCTGTCATACTCTTTCCCCACTTCACATATGCTCTCCTTTTTGCCTCCTTTACCTTTTGCTTTACTTCTCTTTTCTTTTCTTTGTACCTCTCATATGACTCCCTCGTCCTATTTTGTAACCAATCTGTGAAAGCTCGTTTCTTCTCTTCTACAACCTTCTTTGTTTCCTCATCCCACCATTCACTATCTTTCCTTCTATTTCCTCCTGTCCTTCTTGTTCCACACACCCTCTTTGCACACTTTGTGACTCCCTCCTTGAACCATCCCCATTCCTCCTCCACACCTAGCTCTACTCTATCCTTCACTCCCTCCCACTCCTCCTTCAGTTTCCTTTTGTACTCCTTCTCCTTTTCCTTTTCATTTAAAGAGTTCACTCTAAGCACCTCCCTACCTTTTGTCCCTTTCTTCTTTCTCCATCTATCCTCCACTCTCAACTTACCTTCCACCAAAAAATTATCTGATATTCCCCCACCCTCTCCCCTTAGCACATGTACATCCTTAACTCTTCCTATCATAATCCTATTTACCACTACATAATCCATTAACGCTCTATCTACCACCCTTCCCTCCATCACCCTCTCCCATGTGTATTTATACTTGACTTTCATCCGAAACACTGTATTTGCTATCATCAACTCTCTAGACACATTTCCACCATCAACTCTCCACTACGATTCTTTCCTGGAACTCCACACTTCCCAACCACTCCACCAATTGGACCATTTCCTACCCTAGCATTAAGGTCTCCCAGTACTATTACATTGACATTTCTCCCTAAATCCTCTATACACTCATTTAAATCTATCCAAAAGGCCTCCCTTTCTTCTATACTCTTCTCACTGCCAGGCCCATATGCACTTACAAAGACCCACATCTCCTTTCCCAGTTTCACCTTCATCCACATTATCCTTGAGGAAACCTCCTTCCACTCCACTACACGTTTACCTATCTCTTCACTTACTAGAATAGCCACCCCTTCCCTCCCTCGCCCTCTCTTCACTCCTGATAACCTCCCACTTACACTCCCAAACTTACACTCACCCTTCCCTTTCAACTTAGTTTCACTCAAAGCCAACGCATCCATCTTTCTTCTCACAAACATACTACCTATCTCTTCCCTTTTACTCTCATCTGTACCACATCCACGCACATTAAAAGACCCAAACCTTAGGGTGCTGGTCGGAAAACTCCCAGACCCTCTTATGCCTTTACTTTTTTGTTTAGGAATGTCCCCTGTGGGGCTACAAGGAGAAGGATGCCTAGTCCCTTTCTTCTCGCCTCTTACGATCCAAGTGGAAATACTTGCTGGCAGTATTCTTTTCCCCCACCACTTAACACATATTCATGTTGATGTCGTCAGCCCACTCCCCCCGTCGGAAGGCCATCGTTACCTTTTCACTGCCATTGATAGATCAACCTGCTGGTTGTAGGCCATCCCCATGAAGAATAGTACTGCCTTGTCCTGCACTACAGCCTTTTTCAGTGGATGGATCGCCAGATTTGGCCTCCTGGAGCATGTCACCTCTGACAGAGGAACTTGCTTCACGTTGTGGCTGTGGGACTCCCTTGCTGAACTCCTGGGTACTACAGTCCACCACACTACCTCCTACAACCCTGCAGCTGGCATGGTCGAGTGAACCCACTGCTCACTCAAAGCATCTCTTATGGCAAGCTGCAACAATGGCTCCTGGCTACCCCAACTACCATGGATACTCCTTGGCCTTTGGACAGCCATCGAGGTTGACCTCAACGTGTCTCCAGCAGAGATGGTCCTCGGCCAAACCCTCGTCGTGCACACAGGATTCTCCGGAGAGCCCGCAGCAGCTGCGATGCACTGTCTGCAAATTTGCCCCCATGTGTGCTGACACATCACCAGGTGAAGGAATACCTCCCACAACACCTCCACACCTCGACGCACATTTTCCTGAGGACGGACGCTCACACACCACCACTCACCCGTCCCTACACTGGCCCCCCATCTAGTCCTTGAACATAAGGATAAGATCTTCCACATCTCCATCTCCAGCAGGCCAGAATGGGTCTCCATCAACCGCCTCAACACCTTAACACTTCGCCCACCAAATTCTCACATGCAGGACACCCTCTGAAGCCAAGGCAATTTTGAGAGGGGAATATTGTACACACCACGATGATCACAAGGCATGGAACGTGCGTGATGTCGCCCACAACCTGACGGTTCTCTGACAGTGTGACCCTGCTTGACCTGACCTAATCCAGTGCAATTATTAAGTACGCACCCATGCAGTATATATATCGGCTCCTGCCACATGTAAAACCAGTTCACTCATACCTTACAATAAAGGAGACGAACTCGCCAAAACCTCTTTCTCTTCTCATAGTAGCATCGCTACAAGGGAATCATATGAGAGGTACAAAGTAAGGAGATGAGAAGTAAAGCAAAAGATAGGGGAGGCAGGGAGGAGAGCGGATGTGTGGTGGGGTGGGAGTATGATGGAGGATTTTGAAATAAAAAAATGTTTTGGAAAGAAATTAAGAGAGGAAGAGGTAGGAGGGGCAGATGGAGAGTTGATATTGGAAGAGAAGGCAGTGAGAGGAAGGTGGGTGGAGTATTTTAGGGAGTTGGGAAATGTGAAGGAGGATGGGGAGGGAGGGGTGGTTGTAGTGGGAGGCGCTAAGAAAATGACCGTGATGAGTGAGGAAAATGGAGGAGAGGTAAGGAAGGATGAAGTGAGGAGAGCTGTTGAGATGATGAGAGCAGGTAAGGCACCTGGGTTGGATGGATGCCAGGCAGAATGTCTGAAAAAAGGAGATACAGTGATGGTGGACTGGCTGGTGAGGTTATTTAATGTTTAAGAGAGGGTAGAGTGTCGGAGGACTGGAGGTGCCTGTTTAGTTCCACTTTACAAGGGAAAAAGGGACAAGTGTGAGTATAGTAGTTTCAGAGGGATTAGCTTGTTAAATCTAGTTGGGAAGGTCTTGATTGAGAGGATTAGGAGAGGAACAGAGGGAGTAATTTGTGAGGAACAGTGGGGGTTTAGGACAGGTAGGGGTGGTGTAGATCAGATTTTTGTGGTAAGGTAAGGATGTATTTTGGGCTTTTATGGATCTGGGAAGAGGCTTTTGACAGGGAAGACAGGAAGGCACTGTAGGAGGTATTACAGATATATGGGATATGAAAGCTGTTAAGATCAGTCAAGAGTTTTTACAAGAGTAGTAGAGCTTGTGTTAGGATTAGAAATAGTGACTTCAGGGATGTGTTATGTCGCCCTGGGTGTTCAATTTATACATGGATGGGGTGGTGCAAGAGGTGAATGCGGGGGTGGTAGGTCAGGGATTGGAGAAGGTGGAGAAAAGTGGGAGGTAAGCTAGTTGTTGTTTGCTGACAACACTTCGCTTGTAGCAGGATCAGGGGAGGGATTGGGGAAGTTAGTGATGGTGTTTGGGAGGGTGTGCGACAGAAGGAAGTTGAAGATAAATGTGGGTGAGAGTGGGGTGATGGGAAGTGAATATCAAGGGAGAGACACTGGAGGAAGTGGATAGTTTTAGATACTTGATTGTGAATGTGGCATCAAACCGATAATTTTGTGACAGTTGCATGCAGGTCCTTACCCCATACCACTGGTGGGCTGGTCCTTGAGTAAAACAGGAATTTCGGATCGCCGTAATAAGTGATCTTCCTTCCCTCGGGAATCAGTTCGATTCCAGGTTTCAAGGATTTTATAGCCTCTGTGGTGTAGTGGTCTAGGGCACTGGGAAGGTAATCTACGGATGGCCGAGTACAGCGGGTTCGAATCCTGCATGCAACTGTCACAAAATTATCGGTTTGATGTCGCTGCTATTAGCGAATTACTCTCATAGTTACAATGGCGATAAGCGTGAAAGGGGTTCGTCCCGGTCCTTACCCCATACCACTGGTGGGCTGGTCCTTGAGTAAAACAGGAATTTCGGATCGCCGTAATAAGTGATCTTCCTTCCCTCGGGAATCAGTTCGATTCCAGGTTTCAAGGATTTTATAGCCTCTGTGGTGTAGTGGTCTAGGGCACTGGGAAGGTAATATACGGATGGCCGAGTACAGCGGGTTCGAATCCTGCATGCAACTGTCACAAAACTATCGGTTTGATGTCGCTGCTATTAGCGAATTACTCTCATATATATATATATATATATATATATATATATATATATATATATATATATATATATGTATATATGTACCACCCCTCTTTTGTCACCCCTGATTCTTTTCTCTTTGCTGTCTTGTCCTTCTTTCAGTAATTTTCTAGTTACTTCTTAAGTTCAATCACTTCTTAGAAAGTAGGCCCCATGCCTAGTTCTCTCGAGTTTTTGGGTGGAATAAAAGAGGGGTGTAAGTTTCCTGCTTCTTGATCTAACGGAATACACCCAGAGAGTCTCTGCTTGAGGTTCTCTCCAATACGTCAAACCACCTTCGTTCAGATGTCACTTTTCATTCATCCTATAGTCTTTTACTTCTCAAACAAGTGCCACACCTTAACCCCTTCCATACGGTGCCGCACACGTAGGCGTCATGAGGAGCAAGTGGATTCGCGACGCTGCCATATCGGCGTCTTGATTATATTATTGTAGTCGCCCCTGTATTTTTACATTCTCCCAAATGCGCCCTGAATCCCATTCTCTGTGGTTTTCAAAATTAGCGGGTGAAGGAGAGAACGATCGATATAAGCGGCGACTATATTTTATGATGCGAATATTATTACGTTACGTCATACGGCTGGCATTGGCTGCTGCCCGCGACATTTAAGTCCCGTACTGAAGTGGTTAAGGGCGTGCCTTTTCCCCCTTGGCCAATAATATTTCTCTTCGTACCCATTTTCCTCCAATCCGAGAGGCTGTTACAGTCCTTCCAGTAACATTGCTGCATAAGCATGATGTCATCGCGTAGGTGGCCTGTCGCTCACAGCGTTTTTGTTACATCAGCAATTATTACAAACAGTCACCTCCCTTCGGCCGTGTTTACACAGACAGAACGGCGACTCCAGTCTTGTTTATAAAAACAGTCAAATCCGAGCTACCGCGAGTCTGACTCAGCTATTGTCGCTTGTCGGCGACTAAACAATCCGCGACTCAGCATTTCAATACACCAGTGTTTCATAACATTATTAGCATTTGTTCTCCCACCTACCTCTTCATCTACTGAAATGTCTACCTCCATCTACAGGCCTCTTACAGGGCTCGAAAGCTACCGTTGGTCGTCCCGACCAATTTCTTATTTCCTCTTACAGGGCTTTTGCTAATATATACTTAGAATAAGCTAAAATTGTTTATCAAAGATATAAGCAACCCTCCAAAATACAACATTCATGCAATAAATGGTGAATAATACATAAACATAATACCTGTACATATAAATGTGAATAACATGCATGTCAATATATAAGGCATAAAATTCATTAAGAACACTAGTTTTCAATTCTGAATGGTCTTATCATCTTTTCAAAGATGATAGCAATGAATTGTTGAGCTGATACATAGTTAATGGGTTTTGACAAAGTCAATCTGCGGAATACAACGATCGAAATCATTGCAGACAAAAATATTGAAGAAAAAAGTACACCGAGAATAATAGTTGCATTAGGAGATTCATTTGAGGGAGATCTTGACAATGATCTTCTCTTAATTTTCAAAGGAGGCGAGTTTTCAGGCAATGTGAAGTTGAAGGTTGAAATATATGAATCTTCTGTTAAATGCATGGTATTAAGGGTATTAGAAATGGTGGAAATAGTGTCTCCATGCAATTCACAATTTTCAAATACAGAGATAAGACCTTCAACCAAATCCAATTTAGGACTCAACCCGGGACAATTGATTGATACCTTTGTTTTGTTAGGGAAAAACAGATAATGAGATCCATGTATGTTACAATGAGGAATGTGGTCTACAGAAATTTTTTGATAATGGCAATTGTTCATAACAGACACATTCCTAACCAAAGAATTCATGTGAAGCTTCACGGAACACAAAAAGAGAAGAATGACAAAGATAAAGATTCTTATTAACTCTTTTACAATCATTTGATTTATCATTAGAGATCATGCTTTCTCTTAGATTGTCTACAGAAAGGATGTAATTGATTGGAAAATTCACTATGAACACTAACTTTCAATGGTTTATCCGTCATTTCAAAGATGATAACAATTATTTTGCAAAACTCACTAATCTAGAGTTTTGAGTGTCTCTTCTTGTTCAATGTTCATTTATTCATATATTATTTTCAACACACAATACTCATGTGTATACTCATGTGAGTGGTCTTTAAGGTTCCAAGTAGCAGATCCTAGGTTTCCATGTATCTGCTTGACACCAAGTTCCAGTTGTTTAGGTTTCCCATCCCAAGTACATACAAAGCAATACTATCTGTAAAATACATCAAGATTAATATTCAATTCATCAAGAATAGTGGCAAAATATTCCCTATACTCTTCAGGGTTTTCAACATTGATACACAGGGTATCATAACAATCGTCTTCATAGATCTGCAAACTTATTTTCCTCATCTCATCTAAATGTCCTATCAATTCTTCTCTTGTTTCTAAATGTTTAAGTCTAAATTTGTTCCCACCTGCAGAATCAATTACCCTATATGGACCAGTGTACCTTGGTGAAAGTTTATTATTAGATGAAGTTAGTTTGACCATTACTAAATCTCCAATTTTCAATTCTAGTTTGTGAGCTATTTTGTGTTGTTGTTCCTTCATCTCTTGTGTATACACCTGCATATATTTCCTAACTCTTTGGTGAATACTTTGAAGAGTATTTATCCTATTTGACATATAATCATCAATATCATATATGGGTTTTTGCTCTGCAGTCAACATTTCATATGGCAGAGTTTTGTTCTCCCCAAAAATTATAAAATGAGGTGTATCACCTGTTGCTACATTAATTTGATTGTTCAGGGTACACTTAACATAAGGAATCCAAGTATCCCAAGTTACACTATGAGGACTTATCAGAGTTCTAAGACATATAATTTTTTTTTTATTTATTTAACCTTTCTACTACTCCGTTACTTTGGGGATGATTCACTAATATATTGACTTTCTTTATATGGAATACACTACATAAATTTTCCAAGATTTTGTTATTAAATTCAGTTCCATTATCTGAAACTAAGATATTAGGTGTAGTAAAATGACAGATTATATCTGATCATAGATTACTGATGCAATAGTTTCAGCTTTCCCATTGACTATGGGTTGTAATATACAGAATCTTGAAAAATAATCAATAGCAACAAATAGAAAATTATAACCATTCTCAGACATAGGTAATTCTAATGTGTCAATGTGAACTCTTTCCCAAGGTTTCTGTGGAATGGGATAGGTGAGTATAGGAGCAGGTTTTGGTGTATTTCCTTTCACCTTAACACATTTTACACACTTTTCTATATAATCATATATAGATTTCTTCATACCTGGCCAAAAGTATTTAAGTTGTGCTTGTCTATAAGTTTTATCCTTTCCAGGATGTGAACTACAATCACTATCATGAAGTAATTTCAATATCTCATTTACAAGAGTTTGTGCTATAACCAACTGATTTACTTGACCTCTAGAAATATCTTTCCCACTTACAACTGTTATCCTATACAAAATTCCATTAATCAAATGAAATTCCTCTATCTTATACCCCTTTGGTAGCTTTGGAGGATCTCCTCTTGGGTTCATCAAATGCTTGATAAATGAATCACATGTCTCATCATCTCTCTGTTCTCTTATTAGCATTTCTTCATCTAAATTTACTAATTCTTCTATACTACAAACAAAATTAATCAACCCAGTCCCAGTCATTGGTTGACTAATGTTTCTAGAAAGTGCATCTGCTAAATTCCTTCTACCCGGAATATACTCAAATTGAACCTCGTAGCACTGGAGTATCGCAAACCATCTAGCAAGTCTGCCTCTAAGATTCTTATGCTTAAATAAGTTCTGAATAGCTGTGTGATCAGTCCAAACTCTGATTGGATATCCTAGTATCATATCCCTAAAAATTTCCAAAGAATAAATTACTGCTAAAGTTTCTCTTTCTGTTATAGAGTAGTTTCTCTCCGCACTATTACAAAGTCTTGATGTGTAAGCTATGGGTTTCAAAGTTCCATTTCTCTCTTGCATCAGTATGCCTCCTAATCCTATGTCAGACGCATCAGTACAAAGAATGAATTCTTTTTCATAATCAGGTATTATTAATATGGGGGAATTTATGAGTTTATCTTTCAACTTGTCAAAAGCTTCTTGCTGCGCAGGTCCCCATATGAACTTTGAGTCCTTTCTCAACAAAGAACTTAGTGGATTAGCAATGTCAGCATATCTTTGAATGAATTTTCTATAATATCCTGTCAAACCTAAAAAGCTCCTAACCTTGTCTACATTGGTCGGAACCGGAAACTTCTTGACAGCGTCAACCTTTGAATTCACTGTACTAAGTCCATGTCTGTCTATCTTATGTCCTAAGTAAATGACACTGTCTTGCAAGAACTTACATTTTTCAAGTTTTACTTTTAACCCTGCTTCTCCTAGTCTTGAGAATATCAAATCTAATTTCTTAAAGTGCTCCACTGCTGTCTGAGAAACTATTAAAATGTCATCTAGAAAAACACTGGCAGTGTTTCCTAACAATCCATCTAGAATAGTATTCATTAATCTCATGTAAGTTAATGGACTATTACATAACCCAAATGGCATTCTCTTGAACTCATAATGTCCTGTTGAAGTAGAAAATGCTGTGAACTCTCTTGAGTCTTCATGCAACTCTATTTGCCAAAAAGCTGATTTGATATCTATAGTACTAAAATATCTATTCTCAGTTCCCAAACTTCTCAAAATGTCACCGATAATGGGTAATGGTAACCTATCACGAATGGTGTGCTTATTCAATTCCCTATAATCTATCACTGGGCGCATAGTACCATCTGACTTTGGCACCAAAATCAAAGGGAAGTTCCACTCACTTTTACTATGTTCAATGATATCCTGTGATAACATTTCAGTGATTAGTTTATCTACTATTGCTAATTTAGAGTGAGGAACTCTGTAGGCTGGTATGTAGATAGGTTGTGTTCCTGGTTTTAACTTAATATGATGTTTTAAAACAGTTGTTTTGCCTAAGGCGTCCCCCGGCAAAGCAATTGCTTTATTGTGTTTCACAAGCAAAGCAAGTAAACCTTCATCCAACTCAGGGTAATTAGTTGATTGTAATAATTCTTTATATCTATTTCTTAAGACTATTCCTTCTTGAACTGAACATATTGATGAAGTTGGTAATTCTATCTCCTCACTATTCTCATTTAAAATCTTAATAGGTTTAGTACACACCTGAAAACATCCTATCTGTGTACCTTTCTTTAAAACTATCTCCTTATTCATAGTGTTAATTACTAGTACTTCTACTCTGTTCTTATTTGACTTATAAATCCCTGAGTCCCATTTCAATCCTTTAATTTTAACTGATTCTGGGACTGTAATTATTTCAGAGTCTACATTGATTCCTTTCAAACATACTTCAACCTAATTAATTGACATGGGATGTAACAATGTCGACCTTGTTACGCCACCCTCTGCAATTATCAAGGCTTCAGTTTAGTAATCTCTGGGATTTCCTGAACATCTGAGTTGGGTTTACAAGGTGCTTTACTTTCTGTTGGCCTGGACCGCTAGGCCTCGTTATCTAAGATAGAAATGTTATCTAAGATTCATTGATTCCTGTCACTGGTCTTAAGTCTGGTTGATTAAAAAATGGGATTAACTGTGACTTCACTAAAATCCCTAAGTCAACAGGACAAATTACCATGTTTTCTTTTCTTATAGTTGCAAATCCTATCAATAAATCTCCTGGAAAAACAGACTCTTCTACCACTATCACTGGGATGTACAAATGTTCATTTGTATATAAGGCAACTTCTAGCTCAACCTTACCTAATGTTTTTAACTGATTTCCAGTTGCACCTTGCAATGAGTAACGGATTGGTTCCAACATTTTCACTCCTGGGTTCAATTGGTTTAAAACTTTACTAGTAATTACATTAACTACAGACCCCGTATCAATAAATATTTGGATAGGCTTATTGAATGCTCTACCCGCAATGAGAGGTCCTACAGAAGTTTTACCAACAGTAATTATCAGTTTGTCAGTTTCTTTCATCTCTCTTGCATTCCCATATTTAACACAATACCGCCTATCGGTATATATATGGGGAGGTCTGAAATTGTTTATTCTGTGTTTGGGGGTTTTCCTCTTAGCCCTGGGGGTACCCGAAAATTTCGGCATTCATGAGTCTTATGACCTATTCTATGGTGGTACATACAAAATGGTGGGTTTCTACACTGATATTCATCATGACCTTCATATTTGCAATTTCTACAAATAATTCCATAAAAACAGTCTTGGGCCTTGTGTCCCCAGGTATTACAATTAAAACATAGGATTCTAGCATGCCGCCTATGTCCTACTTCTGTTTTCTTAAACTCTCTAGAGTTCCTATGTTGGCTTTGTTGAGTTATAGGCATTACATATGGGTTTATTGTTCTGGTCTCACTGTATCCTTGAAGAAGATAATCTACTTCTCCTAAACTTATATTTGATTTAAGATCTTTGTACAGCCTTTCTGCTGTTAAGTCATCAGAATTTTTGGCTAACAATCCAAATGTGATCAATTTGATTACCTGAGACATTTTCATTTTGTCACTAGATCTTTCTATCCAGTCTGAATCTTTCAAGATAGAATTCATGTCTTTTGACCACCTATCTAGTCTAGCTAAGTACTCTGTGTCAGTTTCACTTGTCCTAACTTCTTTTATCATCTTAACTAATGACCTAATAGGATCCTGATCACATTTGGACATAAAATGTTTAAGGAAAGCCTTCTTATAAGCTTCATATTGATTAATCTCTTCCATTTGCTGGAAGTTAATGACAAACCTAGCCCTCCCATGCTCAGGATCAATATTTTCTTTGAGAATTTCTATCTTCCTGTTCTCCTCATTATTGTTTTACTCACTATAAGAGTATCTATTAAATTAAGAATTTTTTTTATATTAATGGTATTTCCTCCCCCGGTAAATTTTGGGATAGAGACATTGGAGGTATGGACTTCATGTCTTAACACATTAGTAGTCATACCTGTAATTTGACTTGTCTGCCACCACGTAGAGTTGCTTACGATGTCACTTTGACATCTCGACGTCCTTCGTCAGCCTTGAAGATCGTCTTGTAGATGATCACCTTGAAGATCGCTTTGTTCCACTCGTAGTAATTGCTTGTAGCCTCTCGTTCAGTTGCTCGTAGTTTGTAGATCCCTCGTTCCTCTCGTAGTCGACCAGTCAGGCCTTCGTCGTCCCCCTCGTCCTTGAAACCAACACACTCTTGGTTGTGGTTGCCTTATTCCCGTAGACTTTCTCGCACCACTTCGCCCCAGTCTATCTTGCTTGCACCACTTCACGCACCAGTCTTATAATCTCTTCGGAGGTGTGTTTAACACCCAGTTCATCCCACCGCTGCCACCACTGTACCACCCCTCTTTTGTCACCACTGATTCTTTTCTCTTTGCTGTCTTGTCCTTCTTTCAGTAATTTTCTAGTTACTTCTTAAGTTCAATCACTTCTTAGAAAGTAGGCCCCATGCCTAGTTCTCTCGAGTTTTTGGGTGAAATAAAAAGGGGTGTAAGTTTCCTGCTTCTTGATCTAACGGAATACACCCAGAGAGTCTCCGCTTGAGGTTCTCTCCAATACGTCAAACCACCTTCGTTCAGACGTCACTTTTCATTCATCCAATAGTCTTTTACTTCTCAAACAAGTGCCACACCTTAAGGGCGTGCCTTTTCCCCCTCGGCCAATAATATTTCTCTTCGTACCCATTTTCCTCCAATCCGAGAGGCTGTTACAGTCCTTCCAGTAACATTGCTGCATAAGCATGATGTCATCGCGTAGGTGGCCTGTCGCTCACAGCGTTTTTGTTACATCAGCAATTATTACAAACAGTCACCTCCCTTCGGCCGTGTTTACACAGACAGAACGGCGACTCCAGTCTTGTTTATAAAAACAGTCAAATCCGAGCTACCGCGAGTCTGACTCAGCTATTGTCGCTTGTCGGCGACTAAACAATCCGCGACTCAGCATTTCAATACACCAGTGTTTCATAACATTATTAGCATTCGTTCTCCCACCTACCTCTTCATCTACTGAAATGTCTACCTCCATCTACCGGCCTCTTACATATATATATATGTGTGTGTATATATATATACATATATATATATATATATATATATGCATGAGAAATCACATAAACTCGTGATTCTAAATATGCGGGGGGGAAAACACCAAGGAAAAAGATAAACATATGACCAAGCACTTTTGTCTATTCAGACATCCTCAGGGTACATGTACCCTGAGGATGTCTGAATAGATGAAAGCGCTTGGTCATCAGTTTATCTTTTTCCTTGGTGTTTTTTCTGCATATATATATATATATATATATATATATATATATATATATATATATATATGGGCTACCCAAACATTACAAACTAGCATTAAAACATCTCACAAATCATAAAGATATCATCATTACTAGGGGGGAAGTTAGTAATTCTCAATCAAAAGATTATGAAACAAAAGATCTCAACATGTTAGCAGATGGGGAAACTTATGTCTCACCAAAAATCCCCTTAAAAATTTAGCCACGGAATTCAACAAAGAAGCCTGTAAAATCTTAGGAAATGAATCATTTAACAAATTTCGAGTCATCAATCCCCAATTACCCAATCTTTATGGTCTTCCAAAAATTCATAAAGAAGACATCCCCCTTAGACCCATCATTTCAAATAGAAATTCTTGCACTAATAAGGCATCTAAATGGCTAGCCGGAATTTTATTACCTTTCCTAGGAAGTTTCTCTAACACTCACATTAAACACTGAGATTTTGTGAGCAAAATTAAGAGATAATATATACCTTAGAATAGTAAATTACTAAGTCTGGACATAGTTTCCCTAATTAATAATGTCAACATAGATGATGTTTCAAGATTCTTGGAAACCAAACTGCATCAATATCAACACCAACTCCCTCTGTCAGTTTGAAAAATTATTAGACTTACCCACTTATGTCTTAACACTAATGTTTTCTCTTTTAGAGACTCTTATTTTAGACAAAGATATGGATGCAGTTCTAGCCAATTTATATATGAAGTATTTTGAATGTGAACTATTACCAGACATCAAACCAGCCAAGATGTTTTGGTACAGATATGTCAATGATATTTTTACTGTTTGGTATGAAAAATGGGGCTCATTCAGTGTCTTCTTGGAAGAATTAAATAAAATAGCACACAGCATAAATTTCAAGGTGGAATGGGAAGGAGGAAAAATACCTTTTCTGGACATATTGGTGATCAGGTGTCCGGACCAATTGTCCTTTTCTGTATACAGGAAGCCCACTCACTCTGGCAACTATTTACATTTTTTCAGCCATCACCCTGATAACATTAAACATAGCGTAACTTTGGGTTTATATCTAAGAGCTTTGAGGATATGCAGCCCACAACACCTTGACAAAGAATTAGAACAAGTGTTCCCATCTCTCAAAATTAGGATATCCGTGTTGGTTTTTGTCCAAAGCACTGAGCAAGGCAAAAAGCAATTTTCTATCTATTGATCACTAGCTGTGGAAGCATGGTAACTGATGTAGAAGTTGGTGAAACAGTTGCAAATAGCGATCACAACTTAGTTAGATTTAAACTCCTAAATTTTTTAGAATAGATGCTTGTGTTTCTAAAATACCCGACTTCAGTAAAGCTCAGTTCATAGGACTACATCAGGAGCTTCAGCTTACAGATTGGGAGGCAAAATTAAGCGAAAGACCTGTAGATCAGATGTGGGAAATATTTCAAAATATGCTCACTAAGATGATTCATACTTACATTCCTTTTAAGGACAGATGTTCCCCAAATCAGGCTTGGCCAAAGTGACTTGACAAAGAAACTGAAAAAAGTATTGCTAAAAAGAGACAGGCTTATAAGATATATAAGTGCTCGTGTGCATCAAATGACTATGAAAGTTATGTATCAATACAGAGATTTAAAAAAGACTAAAAAAAAAAAAAGAAAATGACAATACGAAATGAATATCGCTGATAAATCCAAAGAGAATCCCAAAAATTTCTACAGTTACATTAGAGATAAAAAGGTTGTTAGGAATCACATTGGTCCTTTATTATCTGCTGACGGTCAACTTGAATATTCAAATGAAGGAATGTTTAATGTTTTAAACAATTATTTTAGCTCGGTATTTGTAAACGAAACACCTCAAAGAGAGCTCCAACCTGAAACCTGTGAAAAGTCTAGGGTAAACTTACTACGGTAAATATAACAAAAGAAAAAATTAAAAGGTGTAGAGACAAACTCAAAGTTAATAAACCACCAGGGCCTGATGGTTGGCATCCAAGAATCTTAAAGGAAATGAAAAATAAGATTGTTGTTCCATCAGAAATTATTTTCAAGAAATCCATTATATCCGGAGATGTCCCAAGAGAATGGAAGCTAGCTAACATTACTCCCATATTCAAAAAAGGTGATAAAAAGAAACCTAATAACTATAGGCTTATAAGTTTGACTTCAATCGTAGGAAAAATAATGGAAACTATCATCAGAGATGCTATCGAAATACATTTAGAAAGTAACTGTTTGATAAATGATAGCCAGCATGGTTTCAGATGGAAACGTTCTTGCGTGACTAACTTACTCGAATTCTACAACACAGTTATCTTGAGCTATGACAAAAGAAACAATATAGATTTAATATATATAGATATTGCAAAAGCTTTTGATACCGTCCCCCATGAAAGACTACTTACTAAATTAGCTTCACACGGAATAAGTGGTAGCCTATTAAGTTGGACTAGTAATTGGTTAAACGATTTAAAACAGAGAGTTGTTTTAAGTGGAAAAACTTCTAGATGGAAAAATGTTACAAGTGGAGTTCCTCAGGGTTCTGTTCTTGGGCCACTTCTATTCATAGTATATATAAATGATATAAACCATGGACTAAAATCTACTGTTTCCAAATTTGCTGATGATACAAAAGTGAATGGTAAAAAAGATCTCGGCGTAATTATCAGTAACGATCTCAAATCATCCAAGCAGTGTATTTCAGCCTCTGAGAAAGCAAATAAAATTCTAAGACTGATTGCGTGATCTTTTGACTTCAAAAGTCCATCACTCATTAACAATCGTTGGTTCGTCCACATTTGGAATATGCTGTTTCCGTATGGTCACCGAATCTTATTAAAGACATTGACAGATTGGAAAAAGTACAACGGCAAGCCACAAAACTGATTCCAAATATAAAAAATAAATCATATGAAAAATTACTAAAACATATGAATCTGTTTTCCCTAAAAAAGCGTAGACTCAGAGGTGACTTGATAGAGGTCTTTAAAACTCTAAAGGGAATTGACAACATCAAAAGTGACAAAATTTTCACACTGAATGAGAATCAGACAAGAAACAATGGTCTCAAACTGTCCGGAAATAGATTCAATTTGGAAGTGGGTAGAAACAACTTCACCAACCGTGTAGTTAATGAATGGAATAAACTTCCTGTAGAGGCAGTGCAATGTAGTTCAGTTCGAAGCTTTAAAAATCATTTAGATAAACACCTAAGCAAGATGCTGTAATGATTATTATTTATTTTATATTATTTGTTTTTGTTTTGTTATCATTTGTCTGATTCTCATTTATTATTAGTTATATGTCAATTTATCATTATTTGCTATTTACCTTTGTTTGTTTGTTGTTTGACTGTGCCTATGCGTTTATTTATGTATCTTAATTGATACTTAAATTATCATAGTTATCTATTTATTTATTATTATTATTAGGATTTTTTCGCATCTGACCTAGATATGGACCAAAAGGTCTCCTGTCGGCATGGTCCACCTTTGTAATCCTTTGTAAGACACCTAACCCAGACAATAAGTATAAGTGGAGTGATAACAACATTATAATTCCATACAATGAGTCAGTGAATACATGTTCCAAAACACTACCTATCAATATATTTAATTACCCAAACAGTGTTTTTAGGAAAGTAGTAAATGTACACTGAAGGATGAATGTGGACACCAGCCCTGGGGTTTACAAACTACCTTGTAAAGACTGTGAGGAAGTGTACTGGGGCCAAACAGGAAGAGAACTGACTACAAGAATTAAGGAACACAAGAACTCCATCAAATATGGTCAAGAAAATTCCGCAGTGTTCCTACATACCAGCAAAAAGGATTATTGTTTGGAATGGGATAATGCTACCATCGTTTATAAATCCCACTGCAGTTTTCGAAGGAAAATGATAGAATCCTCCCTTATTAAACATATACCTAATTTTAATACCTCCAAAGGTCAGTGGTCCTCAGACTGTATAACTTGGATGGCTGCTAAGAAGTCAATCTCTAAAGCAGCTGGGCTTGACCTCACTATCGACCAATCTCTTCAAGGACACATAACCTGAGTCCCCCCTTTTCCATGTCCCCAAATGTAGGGTAATGTGGGTGGACCGTACAAGCTCCGTTAAAATGAGAGAATTTATAGAAGAGCTCTGTTGGAAACACAGAGAGGAAGTGACGTCATTAAATATGATGGCTGCTTTCATTCCATCTAGCGTGCTGTGTATGGTTTGGAGATAAGATTTTTCTATTTTTGTGGCATCCGATTTAACTTGAGACATTCATATCATATTGTTTCCTAATCTTGAATGCAGCCTGATCAGGTTGGTAAGGTATTGAATATGAATATTAGGCAGATGTATGTAATATATGAAGATAAATCTAGGTTTTATCCAACATTGTTGCTGTGATACTGGTTTGAAGGCAGTATGGCTAGGAGGTGGTGTAGTGTACAAAGATTTTGGTGGAGCTGGAACTAGAGGAAGGTTGAAATGCTGGGGAAAAGGTGCATTATGTTGGTAAAATCCTCTCTATCGAGGACGACACCAGCTATAATGTAAGTTTTCTCCGGGTCAAGTCTAAGTTTAGTATTCCAGACAAGTTTTGTTTCCCTCTAATAGAGGACACAGCAAAGGTATCCAGAGAATCCTGCAAAGGTGTGTTGATGCCCAAGCAATGGCGCACTCAACGACTTTCAAATGTAGTAAAGCTAAATGTTCCATTGTATTCATTTAACATGAAATGAGGTTGGCCTATGAGTGATAAACTTATAAAACAGACTTTATTTTTCCAGTGTTTTCTTAAATAAGCAATACTCGTATTGGATGTGCATTTGTTTTATTTCACACAGCAAAATATCATTCATAAAACTTCTTATTGGTATTGCAGGGATAAAATGGACATGTGATACTGATCGCCAAGACAAGGTCAAAAGAACTACTCCTCTTTTGCTCATTCATTAATAGAATATTTTAGATGATGTGTTTGTTTAATTTTAGACAGCAATATCTAATCTATTATAATTTGTAATGTTTGGAACACCCTCATAGTATGTATGGATCACCCCCATAGTGGGGGTGATCCATACAAAATGAAAAATTTTGGTTAAATAGCCATAAAAGGTCCCTAGTTTCGTATTGATAAATTTAGTTGTGTGTTGTAGGTAGCCCATTCCTTGAGGAATATTTCTGACCAACAGCCTTATCTTCAAGATTTATATCTGATTTTTCAGTAATATTTTTCCACTAATAGTACGATATACCCCCACACTACCTTACCCCTTTTTAGCTATATATACTCTCACACTCCACGCTATGTACCATTCTGCTGAAGAGGACCACAGATAGTGGTAAAAAAATACAGAATTTCTGTCCATCTTACCTTATTCTCCAACAGTGGGTCAGTAAGTTATACAACCACTCCTCGTTTAACGACCTACTCGGTTAACGACAACGCGGAGTTACGACGGGCTTTATGACAGACCAATATTCGTTTAACGTAAATCTCCCGAAGTTACGACGTCGTGTACGATAATCAAGTTGGCTGAGGCAAATTTGTATGATGTTTTAAATGAACTTGTACGGTGGATATTAGCTGTGAGGTAAAGTGTTCTGAAGCTTAGGTCTACATTACCATCCTACAAGCTGCAAAAACTACCTGGAGTACAGTATATACTGGCATTAGTAAATTTTTAGTTTCGATCATAGGCGCAATATAGCAATAGAAAATTAATTATTAATTTTGTAAATTATAATGTATCAATGTAATATGCAATTTTGTGAGTGGAAATAAAAAACAAAAAAGTGCTAAAACAGATTTCGTAAGTAATGAAGTCATGACGGACGAATGGTACACCATGTTTGTTATGATAGATGCCAACATCGAAGAAATGAAAGGATGATAGATTCGTCTAACCTAAACTAAACTAACCTGTGTTTAATAAATCATTACCTGCAAATTAAATGTCATCCGGCTCGTCCTCGTTGTCGTCGTCGTGAGAGACGTTGGCGGGCCTTTCAACCACTCTCTCAGCTTGCAGGGTATACAAAGTTCTTGCAGCTTGAAGGAATGCATGTATCTCCGCACCATAACATTCCTTCAAGAAAATATACCTGGCAAGGTAGTCGGAAGTACCGAGGCCGTCAATTGACACACGACAAGATGGCGTCCCGATCCTATGCTACCGACTTCGTTCATTAGCATATTTGCTTGTAGCAAGGTATTTTTTACTTTCATTTCCGCCCACAAAATTGCATATTATGTTGTTACATTTTAATTTACAAAATTAATAATTAATTTTCTATTGCTATATTGCGCCCATGGTCGATACTAAAAAAATACCCCGGTATTTAATATGGAATGTCAGCATACGCGGATTTGGTCATATACGGTAATTTCAGGAACCTAACCACGGTAAATAAACAGTAAATAAAGCTTTAATGTACTGTATAAAAGAGGGAAAATACACGAATATAAAGATACATGTATTGCTGGACATTGTACATACAGTACATGTACGTATATGTATACACTTTCGCTTAACGACCAATTCGGTTAATGGCGGCGCGCTGGTCCCAATTGTCGTCGTTAAATGAGGAGTGGTTGTATATATATATATATCCCATACATCTGCAATACCTCCCACAAAATACTTTTGATATAAGTGATATCATCAGGAATATTTTAATCTGTTCATTGGTACAAAAACAATAAAAGTCTGTTTTACTACATTTTAGGCACAGAATTTTATTCCTAGTTGTTCAAACATTATTATAATTAATATCCAGCTCCGAATGACACAGACTTGGATTTTGTACATATGTATGCACTGACACAAATCTGAGATGGGTGAGAAAAACATAGGATTATATATAAATAGTAACTTTGGACATAAGGAATATCAAATTCCCACCCTTCTCTAATTCTAAAACAAACTACGTTTCTTTTATTCATAGGACTAACATTACAGGCATCTACAATGGGTACCTGCAAGTGGTGGTCCAATAAGACGGAGTTCAGAGAGCATCACTTCCCTGGCACCATTTTCAAAACAACTCAACACATGCCCCTCCACCTGGATGTGCAGCCCCAAGGGGTTGACACTCAGTCTTCAGACTTGGCCAAAGATCTTTATCAACTTTGATTAGTTCCTCCACCTTTCCACACAAGGAAAGCTGGTAACCAGCTACTGCTCCCCTCCTACAGATACAGAAACAGTTCCACACTAATGACATAGACAACAATCCAATATTTCTTCCCAAAAAGATCTTTAGGGCCTGAGGATTGTTGTCAGCTGCCATGAGGCTGCAGGTTTTGAGTCGGTGAAATTGAGGCAACAATTATTATCAACATTACCTACATGCTTCCTGTAAATGCATATGAATTGCATTTCTAGGTCTATCATATCTCCTTGTACTTAGGTTATTTTTTTCCATAAAAATCTATATTTCTGGCCTACATATTATGCTTTCTGTGTTACAGGTGTGCAACTTGATTCTGTAACTTTACGGAAATCATTCCACATCTGTTCCAATATCTTCAATTTGCAGGTATATTTTGGTTTTGCCTTATCAGGCTCACAGTTTGAAAGTAGAGTTTCATCCCCTTTGTTACATGTAGTCCACGTTACTTGAACAGTAAGGTGCCACAATTTTCCAGCGACCACCTGGAGAAAAACATAGAACATAAATTAATAGAAATAAACATGTATAGTTCCAGCAAAGAAATTGCATGACATGAAAAATAACCTTTACAAGTGATGCAGTTTTCATTAAATTTTTCCTTTCTGTATGTAATTTTGCTAATAGTGAATAGAGTGCTGTATAAAAAAAATTACAGTCCAAATCCAAGCAGATTCTATAACTAATCCCCATAATTTCCTATTGTAAACTTAATTTCTCATTTTTGTCAAATTTACCTTTGATTTAGAAATCTGATGGTCCTTCCAAGACTACTGGCCCTACAACTACTGACTGCCCTTAACAACTTTCCCCTACCCCATACATCTGCAATACCTCCCACAATATCTTTATATTGTTTCTGTCATCAAATTTCTCCAGTGCCATAAAAGCCCAAAATTGCATTCTAAAATTTTGCCAAAAACTTTCATATTTGCCTCACCACAAAAATTTGATCCACACATCCTCAACCTTTCCTAAACCCCCCACTGCTTTTCCCCAATTGCTCCCTCTGTTCCTCTCCTAATCCTCCCAATTAATGCCTTTCCAACTACACTTAACAAGCTGATCCCTCTGAAACTACTACATTCATTTGTGTCCTTTTCCTTTGTAAAGCATAACTAAGCATTCATCCAAACCTCTGGAAAATATTAGACAACCTCGCTAACCAATCCACTATAACTATTCCTCTGTTTGTCAGACAACCTGCATGATACCTAATCAAAGTTTTGTAATTTTCAATGCTTTTTGTGCCTCATCTTCCCCTATATGTCATTTTTCTTTCCCTTCCTACCACTTTCCACTGCCAACATTGATCCCTCCCTAACCTCATCCACTCAAAATAGTTAACAAAGCAAATGGAAAGAATATCCCCTCTGGCCTCATCATCCTTTCATTCATTCAATCTCCTTCCACTCCCACCTTTTGGAATTTCTTTTTGACTGTGTCAAAAATATTCACACGTACACCCTCACACCCCCATCACTCACCCACTCTCATACACCACAGCATTGTCCATACACAACCATTCCCCCCTCACCCCTATCTTCTTCCTTCCTTCCTTCCCCAACAGACATTCCCCTCTTTCCCAATGCTCCTTTTACCCCATCCATCCATGTCACCCTTGGTTGCCCCTCATGTTCACTCCCTCCACTGCTGCCTTCCACACCTCTTTTACTAATTTTCACTCATTCTTTTCATGTGTCCAAACCATTCTAATACACTTTCATCAACCCTATCTCCCAACTCCCTCTCCATCCTTGCTCTCCTCCTCACCTCCTTGTTTCTCATTCTATCCAGCCTGGTAATCCCTATCATACTTCTCAGGCATTTCATCTCAAACACATTTAAACTCTTCTGTGTTTCTGCCCCATACAGTGCTGTCAATCACTCCTTCATACAATCTCCTCTTAGTGTCCATTCCCAAATGTTTATTTCTCACCACACTTTTTAATCCCCCAAGGCATTTACTTGTTTCTCTCAACCTACATTTTATCTCCACCTCCACTCCTCCCTTTCCTGCCACATTTGTGCCCAAGTATCTAAAGCTATGCACTTCCTCCAGTATCTCTCCAATTTGCTCTCATCCTCTCCTCTTGTACATCTCCTCACCTTCCTTTATCCCTCCTCTGATCCTGCTACAAGTGTAGTGTTGTCAGCAAACAACAACTGACTTGTCTCCCATTTTTCTCCATTTTCTTTAACCATCTCTAATCCCTGGGTCATTACCCATGTGTTTATCTCTCACACCACCCCATCTATTTATAAATTGAACAGCCACCTTTACCTCAAAATCCTCATCCTCTTTGTTTCTAATTTTAACACAGGCTCTACTACTATTGTAAAAACTCTTGACTGCTCTTAACAGCTTTTTCCAAATCTATAAAGGCCCAAAAACATCCTTACCTTTTCCTAAATCTTTCTCACATATCTGCCTCACCTGACATGGATTTGTGTTATACGAATTTCTTTGCAGATGATGCAAAAATACTAAAGAAAGTAAGAACAGAGGAGGATTGCGAATCATTACAGTTAAACCTGGACAAAATCTTGAAATGGACTCTAAAGTTGAAAGTGAACTTCAATATCAAGAAATGTAGTATAATGGTGTTTGGAAAAAGTAAAAACAGAATATCAAGAAATTATAAAATTGGTGAAGAAGAAGAAGTAAAAAAAGTGAACTCTGAAAGAGACCTTGGAGTAACGTATCAATAAAATAGTCAGAGAAACCTTCAACCTATTAAGGTCAATGAAAGTGGCATTTGACTACTTGGATGAGGACATGATTAAAAAAATATTAATTACACTAATAAGACCCTGTCTGGGGTATTGGCTGCATGTTGTGGCAAAGTAGCATGCAGTTGATACTTTAGGGTCTATATGGTGTGCCCCTACAGACCAGAGCCACACATCATTTTGTCTGTGATAGAGGAAGACTGCTCAGAGAGGAATGATGACACTTTTACAGTACTGCTACTATCCCTTCGTTATGCTGTCCCCCCAACCCCTTGTTGCTCTCCTGTACCATTTCTCCGAATATTCATTTCCTTGTCTTGCATACCCTGTGGTGGGGGATAGAATGCTGCCACCAATTATTCCCACTTGGATCGTAAGAGGCAAGAAAAACAGGATGGGGATTGGGACTAGGCATCCTTCTCCCTGTAGCCCCACAGGGGACATTCCTAAAAAAATGTAAAGGCATAAGAGGGTCTAGAAGTTTTCCAACCAGTACCCTGAGGTTTGGGTCTTTTAATGTGCATGGATGTGGTACGGATGAGAGTAAAAGGGAAGAGATAGCTAGTATGTGAGAAGAAAGATGGATGTGTTAGCTTTGAGTGAAACTAAATTGAAAGGGAAGGGCGAGTGTGAGTTTGGGAGTGTAGTTGGGAGGTTCTCAGGAGTGAAGAGGGGGTGAGGGAGAGAAGGGTGGATAACAAGTATGTGAAGAGATAGGTAAACGTGTAGTGGAGTGGAAGGAGGTTTCTTCAAGGTTAATGTGGATGAAGATGAAACTGGGAAAGGAGATGTGGGTTTTTGTAAGTGCATATGGGCCTGGTAGTGAGAAGAGTGTAGAAGAAAGGGAGGCTTTTTGGATAGATTTAGATGAGTGCATAGAGGGATTAGGGAAGAATGTCAATGTAGTAGTATTGTGAGACCTTAATGCTAGGGTAGGAAATGAACCAATAGACAGAGTGGTTGGGAAATGTGGAGTTCCAGGAAAGAATTGTACTGGAGAGCTGATGGTGTAGATGTGTCTAGAAAGTTGATGATAGCAAATACAGTGGGAAGAAAGTCAAGCATAAGTACACATGGGAGAGGGTGGTGGATGGAAGGGTGGTATTAATGGACTATGTAGTGGTAGATAGGAGTATAATAGGAAGAGTTAAGAATGTATGTTCTAAGGGGAGAGAGTGGGGGAATATCAGATCATTCTTTGGTGGAAGGTAAGCTGAGAGTGGAGGACAGATGGAGAGAGAGGAAAAGGACAAAAGGTTGGGAGGTGCTTAGAGTGAACTGATTAAATGAGAAGGAAAAGGAGGAGTACAAAAAGAAGCTGAGAAAGGAGTGGGAGGGAGTGAAGGAGGAATGGGGATGGTTCAAGGAGTCACAAGGTGTGCAAAGATGGTGTGTGGAACTAGAAGGAAGGTTAGTGAGTGGTACAAAGAAAAGAAAAGTAAAGCACAAGATAAAGGAGGCAAAGAGGAGAGCAGATGTGAAATGGGGTAAGAGTATGACAGAAAAATTTGAAAGTAATTAAAAGATGTTTTGGAAAGAAATTAAGAGAGGAAGAGGAGGCAAATCAAGTAGAGAAGAAAAGGTAAAAGGTGCAGATGGAGAGATGATAATGGAAAAGAAGGCATTAAGAGGAAGATGGGCAGAGTATTTTAAGGAGTTACTAAATGTAAAGGAGGATAGGGAGGGAAAGGTAGTTGCAGTCGGAAGTGCTAAGAAAATGACCGTGATGTGTGAGGAAAATGGAGGAGAAATAAGGAAGGATGAAGTGAAGGCAGTTGTTATGATGATGAAAGCAGGTAAGGCACCTGGTCTGGATGGATGTCATGTAGAACATCTGAAAAAAGGAGGTACAGTGATGGTGGAATGGCTGGTGAGGTTATTTAATGTTTGTTTAAGAGAGGGTAGTGTGCTGGAGGACTGGAGGAGTGCCTGTATAGTTCCACTTTACAAGGGAAAAGGGGACAAGTGTGAGTGTAGTAGTTTCAGAGGGATTAGATTGTTAAATGTAGTTGGGAAGGCTTATGGGAGGATCTTGATTGAGAGAATTAGGAGAGGAACAGAGGGAGTAATTGGTGAGGAACAGTGTGGATTTAGGACAGGTAGAGGTTGTGTAGATCAGATTTTTGTGACAGATATGTGAGAAAGCTCTAGGAAAAGGTAAGGATGTTTTTTGGGCTTTTATGGATCTGAAAAAGGCTTATGACAGGGTACACAGGAAGGCACGGTGGGAGGTTTTGCAGATATATGGGATAGGAGGAAAGCTTTTAGGAGCTGTCAGGAGTTTTTACGAGAGTAGTAGAACGTGTGTCAGGATTAGAAATGGGGAAAGTGAGTGGTTCAAGGTAATTTATACATGGATGGGGTGGTGCGAGAGGTAAATGCAAGGGTGGTGGGTCAGGGATTGGAGATGTCCCCCCACTATGAGTGGGGGGGGGGGGCATCATAATGGAGGAACAGTCGCAGTATAATAAAATAGCATAATTTCTCTATGAATAAAGATTTCCTCTATCACAGACAAAATGTGTAACTCTGGTCCATAGGGGCATCCCATATAGACCCTAAAGTATTAGCTGGATGCTACTGAGCAGCTTTTAACCCCACAACAGCATGCAGCCAATACCACAGACGGGGTATACACCAAAAGGCTTTCCCCTTATATGGGAGGTAGCCAGCCAAGGCATACACCTATCCCACATTTATTCATCACTCATTGTTTTCCATTTTGTCTTAGTTCCTTGTGGATAAAGGTCCATCCCTGTTCTCTGTCACTGGTCAGAAACAATGCAGCAAAACAGATCATCCACAGCAGGACCAAAGAGGTGAAGCTGATTGACCCCCAGCATTTCATTACATGGCAACCCTCTGTCTTTGTCCATTTGCAATTGGAGAAGACAAGAAATCCCTTTTTGCCACATCAATTTATTGTCCATTCACAACCATTCTCCACTCACACTTATTTCATGCCCTCTCCCACTGCAACTCAACAGACACTTTCCTTTTACTCAAAGTCCCCATCATGAACTCCATCCATCCACCTCATTCTTGGTCTTCTTTTCAAGTTCACTCCATCAGTCTCTGCTTTCCACACACTTTTTGCTAGTCTTTCTTTACAAATTCTTTCCCAGTAGTCTTTGATCAACCCTATCTGCCAGCTTTCCACCTCAACTCTTCATTTCTCACTATCTATCCTTGTAAGCCCTACCACTGTGATGTATGAAGTAAAATATTTTTGTAAAAAATTCTTATATCTATTACCACAAAAAAAAAAAAAAACTTACTTGTGATCTTATCTCTGTAACTTCTTCTACCCTCCTTCTTCTTGTATCCTCACTTAAGCTGTCAACTGAGTCTATACCAAACTGTGCCAATTCAAGGGCCACTTCTGCAGGTACAGTTTCATCACCAATCCCACCTGGTATTCCTCCAGCACGCCTCCAACGTCTCCTGTGGTTTTTAGCTGAATTTCGCCTGAATAAAGCTCCACTGAACAAGCGCTCATCAGAATCATCTTCTTCTGAGTCAAAACGTTGATTACTTCTATTACTACTTCGTGACCTCTGGAATAGTCATGGCATAATTAAAATGTCATTATTTACTATGATCACTGATATAACCAAAAGTCAATACAATATTTGGAGATCTCTTCAAATGTTAACATATCAGTATTCAAATTTGGAAACTGCATGACTTACTCCATATTCTTCACTTTCTCGGCTCTCCTTACTGTTATCTCTGAAGTGCTTATAATAAATTGGCCGAGCATGTGCTGTGGGGTGAACACTTGGATAGAGTCGCTCATGGGATTCATCATCATCATAAAAGTCATCTTGATCAGCACAGCGCATATCTGTCACTTCACGCTTTCCCTTCCAGGATTGCACCCACACTGTTGCCTCACATATCTGTCCAAACAAAACACATCTTATGGAGTAACTATATCATAGATTTAGGAATTCATACTTGAAAGGAATATGAAACAACTGCATTACTAATACCCCACTCAAAATTATCACAGAACTCATGGGTAATTATACCTTATGTTCTTCTCCAAAACGAACTGCACAACTTGTTTTATTGATTCCTGGCTTGTACTTGGGGCATACAGTTTCAGCTAATTCCACAACCAGGTGGTAGTTCATGCCATTCTGAACCTGGACACACAAAAGTATAAGCACATACACATTAATCACTGGTACATATATCATCACAACATTATCCCAAATCATTGGTTCTTGAGGCTAAAACAGTAACAGTGGCTGCTTGCTTTATAGTGACAATCCCCTCTTGTGTAAGATATTTTCTGACTTCATAAAAATATGTATGTGTACCCCAAAAATTAGTTGTGCTAAATTTCAGCCAAACCCAAGTGCCCCACAAATGACTTTATCAATCTAACAGTGGTTCGGCGAAAGAAATCTGACTAGAGTGCTGTTGAAAGTTACTGCTGGATCACTGCAAGCTACATTTCAACCACATGGAAATAAATTTACATAGTTGCTTTTTGATAAGCAACTATGTATGCTGTATAATTGGACCACTGTCTCTGACCAAGGATAGTGGGTGGGATACAGGGATGACCCATCATCCAGGAGGAGCTAAGATGAGAGGGAGGAAAGGGTGGTGGATGGGAGTAGGCTACCTCCCTTATGAGGGGGAAGAAGCTTTTGGTATATAGATAGATATAGTAATTGGAAGTGTACTGGTCTCATACTTACCTATTTGTAGGTTTGAATCCAGTATTTCTCACCAAAGGATGAGTGAGGAAAGACTAGTAACAATATTTTTTCCCTAAGTGACTTATGGGCCTGTCCAGATGCAGTCACCTGTTACCTGGGAGCTGTGGGTCTCCTGCAAGAAAGACCTGGTACAAAACTTATCTCTATATACCAAGAACTTTTTTCCCCTTTCTAAGGGAGGTAACGAAGTCAAAAGGTACATACCCACGAAAAAAAAAAAAAAAAAAAAAAAAAAAAATAGAGACAGAAATCCCTTTGGGCTGCAGGTGAGAACCAAACTGGTTAAAGTAAAAGGGAGTAAATGTTACAGGTATCCACTATTGATTTCATTAAAGCAAAATTTTATTTCATATTTTACCTGTTGTTTTGCATTCACAAGCTTGTGTAACTTGAAGAGCTTGTCTTCATCTGATCGCAGATCAAACTCATTAGCCACCACAATAGCTAAGTGCTTTACTTCGGGCATGTTGATATCAGCTGCCATCCAGTTTCCAGCAAGATCTTTGCAAAGAGTTGCATAATCAAAATTACCATCAAAATATAAAATATGAAAATTACTGTATCATAAGTATTGCAGAGTAAACATGTGGAACAAATGTTAATATTTCATCAAATGTTTCAGGAATTTGTATATATTTTTTTTAATTCAAAATTATTTACTTGTTGGAAGAGTGGGTGCACCAGCAGGAAGAGCTGAAAACAAGATATAAAATACAATTAAGATACAAGGAAGAGGAGGTTCTAATTGAATAGCCAATCATATATTAATGATACTACATAGACATACATACATATACCAAAGGCTTTTTCCACCTTACAAGGGAGGTAGCCAAAAAACAAAGGCATAAACCACTCCCACCCATTCCATCCCCAATATACTCCACTCCCCTATACCCTCTTCCATCTCTCTTATCTTGGCACCTCCTGGATGATGGGTCATCCCTGCATCTTGTCCACTGCCCTGGGTCAGAAGCAGTGTTGCAAGACACAACACATCCACAGCAATGAACACAGACATACATATAACAAAAGTCCTTTTCCCCTTATAAAAGAGAGCCAGCCATCATCCATCCCACACCCATCCAACATTCATTTGTTTCCCTTTTTTATTTTAGCTCATTGCAGATGAAGGGCAATCCCAGTCCCTTGTTCTCTGCTATGATAAGAAGCAGTGCAGCAAGACAACACCTCCACAGCAGAGCCCAACAGCTAAAGCTAGTTTACCCCCACCACTTCATTACATGACAATGCTTCCCCCCCTCTAGAATTTTTAGAGCAAACAAAAATAACTTCCTTTGGGTAACATCAATTTATAAACCATGCACAACCAATTTCCACTCACACCTATCTCTTGCCCTCACCCTTCCCTGATGATGAGATATTCCATTTGTACCCAAGGCCCTTAAGTTTACTATAAATCATGATTAAAAATGCTGCAGTTTTTTAATTATTCCCAGTGGCTAATGATGAAAAGCATATATTTTTCTTAACATACAAATACTGTAACTCATTCCACTGCTTTTGTCCCAATTGGTAAATTGAGAGACTGAGTGGTTTTTCATTCCCAAGGAGTTGAGATGGAAAGGTTGGTTGAATGGGTTTTATATGTCTTTAATGTGGGGTTTATTCTTTGACATATGACAGAGCTCATGGAAAAACTTTGTGGAGTGTGTTACTGACATATGGAGTGGAAAGAAATCTGATGAAGGCAGTCAAGATTTTTTATGAGTAGATGAGAGGGATGAAGGGGAGTGGAATGGGTGGGAGTAGATATGTATTTTTGACTTGGCTACCTCCCGTGTAAGGGTTAAAAAGCTCCTGGTATATAGACAGATAGAAGTCATGTTCGAAGGGTGGAAATGGGGTGAGTGAATGGTTTAAGGTGAACATGAGGCTGCATCAAGGTTGTGTAATGTCATCATGGTTATTTAATCAGATGGATTGGTATATACATACTAAAGGCCCTCTTACCCTTGAAAGTAGGGTGGTCATGACTGAGTGCACACCCACTACATACATATTAAGATTTGTTTAAAAGTTCTTCCTAAGCCAGGGGAGAAAGGAACATTAAACAAGTGTATGTATATATATATAATATGTACTTGGCTACCTCCCTTATAAGGGAGTTATAGATAGATAATGTAAATCCCTTCTCAGCACCTCATGGATAAAGTAATTCATGGACCCCTGATACACCGCTCAGGTCAAAAGCAATGAAGCGAGACACAGTGCTTCTACAGAAAGGCCCAGTGGCTGGAACTGGTTAACAAAAAACTTACTTGCAAATTTCCTAATGTAATAATCATCTGCTTCATCACAATACAACTTGACAAGTTGTTTCTCTCCAGCTGTGGCTGGAACAAAAACTTCAGCTTGGCATACTTCTTGGTCCTCATTATGGTCTATACGACAGCGTGAAGGATCAGCAATTGGTAAGTATTTCTTACAGTAGGTCTCTGCCAATTCAACCTCTATCATATATCTTGAACCATCCTGAGCCTAGTCAAAAACATAATGAATATTACATTTAGTTAGGGAGCATACTCAATGGAAGTGCAAAGTAAGTATCTACAATAATTACAAGGACAGTATGATATAGTATATGCATGTCTTGAAGAGCCTTCCTTATGTATCAAGAATAACTGGACTGATTGAACTTTTTCCTTTTTTTTTCTTTTTTTTTTTTCAAACTAGTGTAAGACAGGAGATGTTGCTTCTCATGAAGAAAACAACTGATCTAGTCAGATTAAATTAATTAATTAATCAACTAATTGCTGCCTCAAATTTCACTGTGGAAAAAACACAGCTGCACAGTGGCTGGCAATGGTACTCTGGTCCTATGGATCTCGTTGGGAAGAAACTTTGGACCATTGTTTATGTTGTATTTACCTAACTGTAACATACAGTACATGAGCAATGCTGGTTGGGTCCTGTCTTTTATTCTCTAATATTCTAACATACCTAGATAGACTCAAATTCATGTACGGTTCCAACTTAATCTATATCTTCGCTTTCCAATTATCATATTTAGATTTGAACTCGTGTATTGTTTGAGCTTGGGCTATATCACCTAAGCTATTCCACATAATTATACTGTACATCTTTATGGAAAACTATTTCTTCATGTCCTTTTGACATGTGGTCTTTCTTAATTTACTTTCATGCCCTCTTAAAACCCTCCCATCTTTAATCAGGAGATATCTTCTATCAATGCAATCTATCCCCTTTAGTGACCTGAACACTGTATTCATGTCACCTCTTTCTCTTTTATATTTCAAGGTTGGAGACCAGTTTAGTTGCCGCCTTTTGTATTCTTTAAATCTTGCATATATCCTTCACTGTGTGGGGACCATACTACTGACATATTCCAGTCTTGGATATATCAGGGTTTCTATGAGTTTTTTAATCATCTTTTCATCCATATAATGGAATGCTACTTTAATCTTCTGCAGTAGTCCATATGTCTCTCCCACAATCCTGCTGATATATCTGTCAGGCGAAAGTTTGTCTTTTATCAACACTCCCAAGTTTTTCTCCTCTTTTGCTTTTGTAATCTGTTTGCTTCCCAAGGAATAGTTTAAGGATGGCCTTTTGCCACTATTGCCCATTTCTAGTATGTTATACTTTTTGGTACTGAACTTCTCATGATTTTTGCATCATTTGCAAACATGTTGGCATAGCTTCTTGTTCCTTCCAGGATGTCACTAACATAGACAAGAAACATTATCGGTGCAAGCACTGAACCTTGTGGTACTCCGCTTGTTATTGCTCTCCAGCTTGACATCTTGTCCTATACTACTGTCCTCATGTATCTTGCCTTCAAAAATATTTAATCCATTCTAATAGTTTGCCTCTCAGTCCTCCAACATGCTCCAATTTCCACATAAGTTGACTGTGAGGTACTTTAGCATATGCCTTCTCTAGGTCCAGGTACATGCAATCCACCAACACCTCTCTCTCTTGCTGTTTCTATGTCACAAGCTAAAAGTGGTAGAGGAAGGGGAGCAACTGCTATTTGTCAGCTCTCCATATGTGAAGAAGAAAACAACTAGGAAAAACAGTTAAAGTTGACTGAGAAAAGTCAGGGTCAGTGTGGAGACTGAGTGTCAGCCCCTCAGGACTGCACCTTCTGATGGAGGGCAGGAGGTTGACAGGTTTTGAAAATGGGCAGCTCAGCAGACCTTTTTGTAGAACCACCACATGCAAGCACCCATCAATGGTCCCAAACAAACTACAATAATGTTAAACTTCATGAAAGTTATCATACAATTTTTGATTTATGGATTACCTCTACTGCTTATCATCACTTTTTAATGCTCACACATATGAAGCTTTAAATTCTTAGCAATGTGAAAGTAAATGGTGCACATTGTATATTGTATACTGAGATTATTATAATTTTTATTACTTTAATTTTGTGGATGTGTGGAGTGTTTCACACATAAGAGAACATAAGAGGAAGAGTTTAAACATGTCTGAGAAGTATAGTAGGGGTTACTAGGCTGGATAGAATGAGAAACAAGGAGGTGAGGAGGAGAGTGGGGATGGAAAAGGAGTTGGGAGATAGGGTTGATGAAAGAGTATTGGGATGGTTTGGACACATGGAAAGAATAAGTGAAGAAAGATTAGTAAAATACGTGTGGAAGGCAGTGATAGATGGAGTGAACAGGAGGGGGCAACCAAGGATGAGATGGATGGATAGGGTAAAAGGGGTATTGAGAAAGAGGGGAATGTCTGTTAAGGAAGGGAGAAGATAGATAGGGGTGAGTGGAGAATAGTTGTATATGGACAATGATGTGATGCATAGAAGGGAGTGGGTGGGGGATGGGGGGTTAGGGAGTGGTTATGTGATTGCCAATTAAATGAGGTGGCTTTGCTGTGGATGTGCTGTGTCTTACTGCATTGCTTCTGATCCAGCACAATGGACAAGATGCAGGGATGACCCATCATTCAGGAGGAGTGATGAAAAGAGGGAGGGAAGGAGCGAGGGAGGGGTGGTGAATGGGAGTGGAGTGGGTGGAGATGAAATGGGTGGGAGTGGAATTATGCCTTTTGACTTTGGCTACCTCCCTTGTAAGAGGGAAAAAGCCCTTGGTATATGTGTGGGTATGCGGATGTGCTGTGTCTTGTTGCATTGCTTCTGACCCAGGGCGATGAGCAGGTTGCAGGGGTGGTCCATTGTTTGTGGGGAGCCGGGGTGGGGTGGTGGTGGTGGTGGATGGGAGTGGAATGGGTAGGGAGGAAGTAGAATTATGGCTTTTGACTTTGGCTACCTCCCTGGTAAGGGGAAAAGAGCTCTTGGTATATGGTATATATATTTCAATATTTATTACCGGTATTATTATCATTGTGCACACTGTAGGGATGACTAGTCATCCAGGAGGAGCCAAGAAATGAGGGAATCAGATAGGTGTAAGTGGATTTATGTCTTTGACTTTGGCTACCTCTCTTGTAAGGGGGGGAAAAAGCCCTTGGTATATGTATGTATGTATTATCATTATTGTTATTATTGCTCATTAAGCATGTAGGTAAAAGTAAGGTGATGAGATGTACAAGGGGTGAGAGTGGCAGTAGACTGGAGGTGAACATTAAGGGAGAGCGACTGGAGGAAGTGGATAGTTTTGGATACTTGGGTGCGAGTGTAGCAGGAAAGGGTGGAGTGAAGGTGGAGGTAGAATGTAGATTGAGAGAAGCGAGTAAATGCCTTGGTGGATTAAAGAGTGTAATGAGGAATAGACATTTGGGAATGGATGCGAAGAGGAGACTGTATGAAGGAGTGATTGTGCCAACAGCACTGTATGGGGCAGAAACATGGAACATAAGAGAAGAAGAGAGAAGGAGTTTGAATGTGTTTGAGATGAGGTGTCTGAGAAGTATGGTGGGGGTTACTAGGCTGGATAGAGTGAGAAATGAGGAGGTGAGGAGGAGAACAGGGGTGAAAAAGGAGTTGGGAGATAGGGTTGATGAAAGAATATTAGGATGGTTTGGACACATGGAAAGAATGAGTGAAGAAAGACTAGTAAAAGAGGTATGGAAGGCAGATGTGGAGGGAGTGAACATGAGGGGACGTCCTAGGATGAGGTGGATGGATGGGGTGAAGGGGGCTTTGGGGAAGAGGGGAATGTCTGTTGAGGAAGGAAGGGAAAGGACGGAAGACAGAGGTGAGTGGAAAATGGTTGTATATGGATGATGTTGTGATTGCATGAGGAGGAATGGGCAGGGGGGTGGGGGGTAGGGTAGTATGTGTGAGTAAATTTTGACGCAGCCCGAAGGGATTTCTCCCCGTCCTCTCCTTATATGCAAGGGGGGACGGAGAGGGGGGGTCGCCGATTAAATGAAGCGGCCTTGCTGTGGATGTGCTGTGTCTTGCGACACTGCTTCTAACCCAGGGCGGTGGGCAGGGTGCAGGGATGACCCGTCATCCAGGAGGTGCTCAGATGAGAGGGAGGGTGGGAGGGGTGTGGAGTGTATGTAGGGATGAAATGGGTGGGAGTGTTTTTATGCCTTTCCCTTTTTGGCTACCTCCCTTGTAAGGGGGAAAAAGCCTTGGTATATGTATGTATGTATGTATTAAGCAAGTTGGACCAAGGTCATGGATAATTAAATTTCATACTACAAATTCCTCTGTATGGTGCACCATCACAGCCTCCTGATAGGGGAAGTTCATGATGTTAAATTGAGTCATTATCATTATCATCACTATTATTGTCAAGTCATTATCTGGTTGAGGGGAAATTGAGAGTGCAGGAAAAGTGGCAGAGGAAAAGAGATGGAGGTAGAGAAATGCACATTTGCATCACGGTCTAACAAACATTACAAAGTTTGTAAATATTATAAAAATAAAATATTCTGTCCTTACATTGTTCATTTGTGCACTGATGACCTTCTTCAAAATATACAAATTATCATCATCTTCCTTCAAGTTGTACTGGTCCACAACAAAGGATGCTGCTTCATTTACTTTGGGATCACTGACTCCCTGCTGTTGAGCACTACTTAAGGGTGTTCCTTGACCATTAAGGAAAGGATGGTCTACCTCTTGAAAGTGACTCAGATGTGGGCTGGCCACCTGGAAAAAGAAATTAAAAATCCTATCATAAATGAAATAAAAAGTGACTGTCAATCTCATAATTAACACAATCAAATTAAATAAATTTGTTTATATATGCTGGTTAGTGATTTCACTCAACTGAGGGAAAGTTCTTTACTACCTAAGGCAGAACTTCTCAACTATTTCCTCTTTCAAAACCCTTGAATTTCTTCATATTTCAGAGCAACATAAACATGATATATATTTGCTATCAAAAGGAAGGAAAAAAAAATCAAAGCTCATAATTTAAACATAATACTGTATATCTTTCCTAACAAGTGATTTATGCAAATATAACTTATGTTGGACCTAGTAGTGGTGGCCCTGCAAGTTGGACTTCAGAATCCTCTCCCTGCTGCTCATTGTCAAAAGCTGTCGACACCCTCACCTCCATCTGCAGGTGCAGTCCCAAGTTGACACTATCTCTGGACTAGGACCTAGATCACTTTCTATCAACTTTACCTGTGTTTTTTCACCTTTTTACATAAAGAGAGCAGGTGACTGGTTCTCGTCTCCTATTACTATAAGCTGATGACATGGAAAGTATCCCACACATAAACAGTAGACCAGATATCTGTCTGATGTCACACCTGGATAATGTATAACACATGACATCACAGTGAAGTCACATGTAAGATCCATGATGTCATACATGGAGCATGTGTAACATCCCAGATGTCACATGGCCAAATGGGACTTTGAGTTAGGCTGAAATGCTCTGGCAAGGGTCCATCAAAATCTACTGGGCCATATTCCATCACTCCACAAAATTTCACTAAAACACATTAAACTTTTATACACACACACACACACCCTTTCAACCGAATGGACGGCGTGAACTGGTGTTCCAAAGAAAAAGGAAAAACTACGTGGATCACAGCATTCAAGAAGTGCCTATTGTATTTATAGGGAAGGGGAGTGCTCGTGAAATAGTGGGGAAGTGATAGGAAAGGAGAAGGGAAGGGATATTGAGGGAAATGGAAGGAAATGAGGAAGGGGAGGACTTAGTCCAAGAGTCTAGACGGTTGATAAACAAATGTCGAACGGACGACTTGGATTTAGATGAGGGGACTAACAAAATTGTAAAGATCAGAAACATAGATAAGAGCAGTTCAATGGAAGGTGAGGATGATAATTTCCAAGGATTTAATGAAAAGGCGGCAGATACCAACCTCCCCCGACTGGCAAAACTGGAGGAAAAACTTGAAAAAATGTCTGACAACTGGGAAGTTAGGTTTGGCAAAATGACAAAAATTGCCGAGAGATTTGAAAAATTGGAAGAACTAGAGAAGGCGAACAAAAATTTAACTGATGAAATAGAAGACCTAAAAAGACAGTTGAGAGAAGCAAAGGTGGAGAATGAGGAATTGAAGAAGAATAGTAGAGAAAACAGAGAGGCCATAACTAAAGAAGCTAAGAATTGGAAGACAACCCAAGACAATAAAGTTTCATTCACTGACATAATCAAACAGCAATTGAAAGAACATACTGAAGACTCAGTTATAAAAGTGATGAGACAAAAGAAGAATATAGTAAGAGATTTAGCAGACAAAAAGAAATGTATAATTATATTAGGAATGGAAGAGAAACACAACCCAGATAGAACCACAAGAATCAAAGAGGAAAATGAAAAAGTAAGCCAATTACTAGAATCGGTTCAGGAAGATGAACCAGAAATTATGAAGCAAATCGAAGAGAAATTTAGACTCGGAAAGTATAGCACAGACAAGACCAGACCAATTAAGATTAAATTCAGGTCACAAACGACGGCAGAGAATATCTTATCCAAAACAGGGAAACTAGCAATAAGTGAACAATATAAAAAGGTATGGATAAAAAGGGAAATGAATAAAGAGGAAAGAGAGGAAGAAAAACAGAAAAGACTTCAAGCTAAGGAAAAAAACGAGAACAGAACGGAGTCAGAAAAAGAGAGATTCTATTGGAGAGTAGTGAATATGAAACTAAGGAAAGTCGACATACAAGAGAAAAACAAAAGGGAAACAGAGAACACAATGGAAGTGGCAGAAAACTAAGAGTGTCTTACACAAATATAGATGGATTAATAACAAGATTGAATGAGCTGAATGATTATTTGAAGGAAAAAGAACCAGACATAATGGGAATTGTAGAAACAAAATTAAAAGGTCCACTACCACCCAACAGTGTAGGACATGATGCATATAATTATTGGATTAGAAACAGAGAGACAAAGCAAGGGGGTGGAGTTATGTTCCTGACTAAGAAGGATATAAACGTGAAGTGTGTCACATATGGAAAGAATACAGTAGAGATGATAATGATGGAAGCAGAAGACAGAGATAAGAAGAGCAGAAAGTTTGTGAAAAACTATGTGCCCCCAAAAACAGCATCATGGGAAGAGAGTGAACATAAAAGTATGTTAGAGGACACAAAGATAACATTAAACAAGATAATGGAAGAGGGAGGAAAAATAGTTATGATGGGCGACTTTAATTGCAAAGAAATCTGCTGGGAAGAAATGACAGTAAAGGGTGGAGACGGCTCATGGGGAAACGCTCTACTTGAGATGATTACTGACCATACAATGACACAATGGATACAGGAGAACACTAGGTATAGAAATGAAGAAGAGCCATCGAGACTAGACCTAATAATTACATCTGAACCCAGAATAGTGGACAAGATTGAATATAAAACACCAATAAGTAAAAGTGACCACATATTGATTGAACTGGAACTTAATGAAGAAAAATATATGAAAAGAAATGAACAATATAGAAAAGGAAGAATGATGTATGAAAAAACAAACTTTGATAAAATAAGAGAATTCTTTCAAAAAGAAAACTGGGAAGAAATATACAAAGAAGAAACAACAGTAGAAGAGAAATGGAATATTTTGACAAAAAATTATAAAAAAGGAGTGGAAAAGTATGTCCCAAGACAAAAACAAGAAAAATAATATGTAAAATGCTGGTACAACAAAAGTTGTAGGGAGTTAAAAGACAAAAGAGACAAAGCCTGGACCAGATGGAAAAAAGACAGACCTGAAAAATGGAAAATATATACCTGTTATAGAAATGAATATGTACAAATGTGCAGAGAGGAAAAGAGAAAATATGAAAAAGATGTCATAGAAAGGTGTAAAGATCAACCAAAACTATTCTACAGATTTGTAAACAATAAACTGAAAAACAAACAAGATTTGGAGAAATTAAGGCAAGGGGGAGTTGAATACACAGAGGAAATGGAAATGGCGGAAATTATGAACAAACATTTTAAATCAGTGTTTACAAGGGAGAACATACAACCTGAAGAGAATGAATGGAAAGAAAAAGTCCCCTCTATGAAAGAAATAGAAGTAACAAAGAATGAAATATTGAAACACTTGAGTAATCTTGATGTCAGAAAATCGCATGGACCAGATGAAATAGCAAACTGGATTTTGAAAGAATGCAGGAATGAACTGGCAGACAAAATACATAGCATACTAAACAGTTCCTTGAAAGAAGGAAAAGTTCCAGAAGATTGGAAAAAAGCAAATATAGTACCTATATATAAAGGGGGAAATAAAGAACCCACCAACTATAGACCAGTCTCTCTAACAAGTACAATAGCAAAAATTTGTGAAAGAATTATCAAAAGTAGATGGATAAAATATTTAGAAAAAAAAAACAACGTGCTAAACCCAAGGCAATTTGGATTCAGACAAGGACGATCATGCGTCACCAATTTAATATGTTTCTATTCAAGGCTAATAGATATAATACAAGAAAGAGATGGATGGGCGGACTGTGCATTTCTAGACCTAAAGAAAGCTTTTGACAAAGTACTACATAAGAAGTTGCTTAAGAAATTAGAAACTGAAGGAGGAATACAGGGCAAACTGCTAAATTGGATGGAAGACTTTTTGCAAGAAAGAAAAATGAGAGTAGTGATAAGAGACCAACACTCAAAATGGGATGAAGTAATAAGCGGTGTTCCACAGGGCCCCAATAATGTTTGCTATATATATTAATGATATGGACGAAGGAATTGAATGCTATATGAGCTTCTTTGCAGATGATGCAAAACTACTGAAAAGAGTGAAAACAGAAGAAGATTGTGAATCACTACAGCGAGATCTAAATAAAGTACAGGAATGGAGTAGGAAGTGGGAGATGGAGTTCAATACAAAAAAGTGTAGTATAATGGAATTTGGAAAAAGCAAAAACAGAATAACAGGATCATATAAATTGGGAGAAGGAATAAAAAAAGTAGAAAATGAGAAGGACCTGGGAGTCATTGTTATGAATAATATGTCACCTGAGAAACATATAAATAAGATTTTTGGAGAAACTTATAATTTAATAAGAACAATCAAAGTTGCATTCACATACCTGGATGAAGAAATGGTGAAGAAAATCCTAATCACCCTGATAAGACCAAGATAATATGCAGCAACGATATGGTCACCAAGTACAAAAAAATGTATAAAAGAACTTGAAAGAATACAAAGAGCAATTACAAAATTGGCACCAACACTCTCAAAACTATCATATGAAGAGAGACTAGAAAAACTTGAACTACAGACACTAGAGCAAAGAAGAGAGGAGATTTGATAGCTATTTACAGAATCATGAAAGGCATAGAAATTACTGATAGAGAGAATCTGATAAAATGGGATGACAGAAATACAAGAGGACACGGAAAGAAAATAAAAAAGACAGCTATAGAAGAGATTTAAAAAATAACAGCTTTCCTCACAGAGTAATAGAGAGTTGGAACAAGTTAGATGAGAAAGTGGTGTGTGCAAAAACAATACATGAATTTAAAAATAGTTAAGATAAAATGAGATATGAAGACGGGACCCCACGAGCATAGCTCCCCTTCCCGTAAAATACAACTAGGTAAATACACACACCCTTTCATCGAATGGACGGCGAGAATTGGTGTTCCGAGGAAAAAGGAAAATCTACGTGGATCTCAACGTCCAGGAAGTGCCTTTTTGTATTTATAGGGAAGGGGAGTGCTCGTGGAATAGTGGGGAAGTGATAGAGAAGGAGAAGGGAAGGGATATTGAGGGAAATGGAAGGAAATGATGAAGAGAGAGACACGGTCCAGGAGGCCAGGAGATTTGTAAACAAGAGGCGAACTGAAGACGATGACTTTGGAGAGGACGGGATCAACAAAAATGTAAAGATTAGAAGTATAGATAAGAGCAACACAGTGGAAGGTGATGATAATAGTTTCCAGGGATTTAAAGAGGGTGGGGGGGATACCAACCTCCCCCGATTGACAAGACTAGAGGAGAAACTTGATAAGATGATCGAACATTGGGAGGATAGGTTCGGTAATGTAACCAACATTGCGCACAGAGTTGAAAAATTGGAAGAACTAGAGAAGGCGAATAAAAACTTAACTAATGAAATTGAAGAATTAAAAAGACAGTTAAAAGAAATAAAAAAGGAGAATGAAGAATTAAAGAGGAATAGTAAGGACAACAAAGAGGGTTGGAAAAAAATCCAAGAAAACAGTAAAGTTGCATTTAATGACATAAACAACAAATGAAAGAACAAACTGAAGACTCAGTTATTAAAGTGATGAGACAGAAGGAGAATATAGTAAGAGACTTAGCAGATAAAAAGAAATGTATAATTATATTAGGAATGGAAGAGAAACATAACCCTGATAGAACCACAAGAATCAAAGAGGAAAATGGAAAAGAAGTTTACTTGAATTAGTTCAGGAAGATGAGCCAGAAATAATGAAACAAATCGAAGAGAAGTTTAGGCTCGGAAAGTATAGTACAGATAAGACCAGACCAATTAAGATTAAATTCAGGTCACAAACAACGGCAGAGAATATCTTATCAAAAACAGGGAATAGAAATTACTGAGAGAATCTGATAAAATGGGATGAGAGAAATACAAGAGGACATGGAAAGAACCCACCAACTATAGAAGAGATCTGAAAAAGAACAGCTTTCCTCACAGAGTAATAGACAGTTGGAACAAGTTAGATGAGAAAATGGTGTGTGCAAAAACAATACATGAATTTAAAAATAGTTTAGATAAAATGAGATATGAAGACGGGACCCCACGAGCATAGCTCCCCTTCCCGTAAAATACAACTAGGTAAATACAACTAGGTAAATACACACATATATATATATATATATATATATATATATATATATATATATATATATATACACATACACACACACACAGGGAATGGAGTAGGAAGTGGGAGATGGAGTTCAACACTAAAAAGTGTGGTATAATGGAATTTGGAAAAAGCAAAAACAGAATAACAGGATCATATAAATTGGGAGAAGAAGGAATAAAAAAAAGTAGAAAATGAGAAGGACCTGGGAGTCATTGTTATGAATAATATGTCACCTGAGAAACATATAAATAAGATTTTTGGAGAAACTTATAATTTAATAAGAACAATTAAAGTGGCATTTACATACCTGGATGAAGAAATTGTGAAGAAAATTCTAATCACTCTGATAAGACCAAGATTGGAATATGCTGCAACGATGTGGTCACCAAGTATAAAAAAATGTATAAAAAAACTTGAAAGAATACAAAGAGCAATTACAAAATTGGCACCAACACTCTCAAAACTATCATATGAAGAGAGACTAGCAAAACTTGAACTACAGACACTAGAGCAAAGAAGAGAGAGAGGAGATTTGATAGCTATTTACAGAATCATGAAAGGCATAGAAATTATTGATAGAGAGAATCTGATAAAATGGGATGATAGAAATACAAGAGGGCACGGAAAGAAAATCAAGAAAGACAGCTATAGAGGAGATCTGAAAAAGAACAGCTTTCCTCACAGAGTAATAGAGAGTTGGAACAAGTTAGATAAGAAAGTGGTGTGTGCAAAAACAATACACGAATTTAAAAATAGTTTAGATAAAATGAGATATGAAGACGGGACACCACGAGCATAGCTCCCCTTCCTGTAAAATACAACTAGGTAAATACATACAGATATACCAATGGCTTTTTCCCCTTTCCACCCTAGCTCTCCTCCTCACCTCCTCATTTCTCACTCTATCCAGCCTAGTAATCCCTAACATATTTTCAGGCATTTCATCTCAAACAACAGTCTAGATAAAATGAGATATGAAGACAGGACACCATGAGCATAGCTCCCTTCCTGTAGAATACAACTAGGTACCGGTAAATACAGGACTGGAAGAATGCAAACATTGTACTGATTCATAAGGGAGGAAACAAGGAAGATCCATCAAATTACAGACTGGTCTCCCTGACAAGATCAGTAAAAAGAATTTGCAAAAAGGTCATCAAAAATAGATGGGTTAAATATTTGTAAAAAAAAAAAAAAAAAAAAAAAAAAAAAAAACTGAATCCAAACAAATTTGGATTCAGACAAGGAAGATCATGTACAACAAACTTGATCTGCTTCTACTCAAGATTAATAGATATTCAATATCAAGAAATGTAGTATAACAGAATTTGGAAAAAGTAAAAACAGAATATCAAGAGATTACAAAATTGGTGAAAAAGAGGTCAAAAAAGTAAACTTGGAAAAAGACAGTGATGATCAGCAAAGACATGACACCAGACAAATATATTAATAAAATATTTAGAGAAACCTACAATCTATTGAGGTCAATAAAAGTGGCATTTATCTATTTGGGTGAGGAAATGACAAAAACCTTTTTAACTACACTAATAAGACCAAAACTCGAGTACACAGCAACACTATGGACACCCAGTACCAAAAAGAATATAAGAAAATTAGAAATAACACAAAGAGCAACAACAAAACTGGCGCAAAAATACTAAAGTAAAAACGGAGGAGGATTTGCAAATCATTACAACAAGACATGGACAAGATCTGGAAATGGACTTAAAAGTGGGAAGTGAAATTCAATATCAAGAAATATAGTATAATGGAATTTGGAAAAAGTAAAAACAGAATATTGAGATATTACAAAATTGGTGATGAAGAGGTAAAAAAAGTAAACTCAGAAAAAGACCTTGGAGTGATGATCAGCAAAGACATGACACCAGATAAACATATTAATAAAATAGTTGGAGAAACCTACAATTTATTGAGGTCAATAAAAGTGGCATTTGCTTATTTGGACGAGGAAATTATAAAACAAATTCTAACTACACTAATAAGACCAAAACTCGAGTACACAGCAACACTATGGACACCCAGTACCAAAAAGAATACAAAAAAATTAGAAAGAACACAAAGAGCAACAACAAAACTGGCATCAACTCTTTCCAAAATGACACATGAACAAAGACTGTCCAAATTAGAATTACCAACTCTGGAACAAAGAAGGGGAAGAGGAGACCTACTAGCTATAGAATTATGAAGGGAATGGAAATCTTAGATAAGAATGATTTATTGAAATGGGACAATGAAAAAACAAGAGGACATAAAAAGAAATTAAAAAAGATAATTACAGAAGAGATCTGAAAAAAAAAAAAAAAAAAAGCCCACACAGAGTGATAGATACTTGGAACACATTAGACAAAAAATAGTGTGTGCAAACACTATTCAAGATTTTAAGAAAAAACTTGATGCTGAGAGATACAAAGACAGGTCACCACGAGCATAGCTCCCTTCCCGTATAATACAACTAGGTAAATACATAACTCTTTCTCTTCCTCTATTATGTTCCAAGTTTCTGCTCCATACAGTGCAGTCAGCACAATCCCTCCTTCATACAATCTCCTGTTAGCATCCATTCCTAAATGTCTATTTCTCATTACACTTTTTAATTCCTCAAAGCATTTACTTGCTTCTTTCAACCTACATTCTACCTCCGTTTCCTGCCATATTTGCACCCAAGTATCTAAAGCTATCCACTTCCTCCAGTCTCTCTCTTAATACTCACTTTCAATTTGGTGCCATCCTCTCCCCTTTTATATCTCATCACCTTACTTTTACCCACATTTATCTTCACCTTCCTTCTATCACATGCCTTCCCAAACATCATCACTAACTTCTTTAATCCCTCCTCTGATCCTGCTACAAGTGAAGCATTGTCAGCAAACAACAACTGGCTTATCTCCCATTTTTTTCCATTGTCTTCAACCATCTCCAATCCCTGCCCATTACCCTTGCATTTACCTCTCACACCACCCCATCCATGTATAAATTGGACAGTCAAGGTGACATAACACATCTCTGGTGAAGTCCCACCTTTACCTCAAACCACTCACTCTTTCAATTTCTAATTCTAACACAGGCTCTACTACTCCTGTAAAACCTCCTAACTGCTCTTAACAGCTTTCCTCTTATCACATTTATCTGCAATACCTCCCATAGTGCCTTTCTGTCTACCGTCATAAACCTTTTCCAAATCCATAATGGCCCCCCCCAAAAAAAAAAAAAAAAAATCCTTACCTTTTCCTAAAGCTTTCTTACATATCTACCTTACCACAAAAATCTGATCCATGCAACCCCTACCTGTCCTAAACCCACACTGTTCCTCACCAATTACTCTCTCTGTTCCTCTCCTAATACTCTCAATCAAAACCCTCCTATAAGCCTTTCCAACTACATTTAACAAATTGATCCCTCTGAAACTACTACACACTTGTCCCCCCTTTTTTTTTTTTTTTGTTAAATGGAAATATACAGGCATTCCTCTAGTCCTCTGGCACTATACCCTCTTTTAGACTAACATTATACAACCTCACCAGCCAGTCCATCATCACTATACCTCACTTTTTTGACACTCCGCATGACACCCATCTAACCCAGGTGCCTTACCTACTCTCTCATCATTGCAATAACTGCTTTCATTTCATCTTTCCTTATTTCTCCTCCATTTTCCTAATTCATCACTGTCATTTCCTTAGCACTTCCCACTGCAACTACCTTTCCCTCCCTATCGTCCTTCACATTTACCATACATACATATACCGGAGGACTGGAGGAGTGCCTGTATAGTTCCACTTTACAAGGGAAAAGGGGACAAGTGTGAGTGTAGTAGTTTCAGAGGGATTAGCTTGTTAAGTGTAGTTGGGAAGGCTTATGGGAGGATCTTAATTGAGAGGATTAGGGGAGGAACAGAGGGAGTAATTGGTGAGGAACAGTGTGGGTCTAGGACAGGTAGAGGTTGTGTAGATCCGATTTTTGTGGTAAGACAGATATGTGAGAAAGCTATAGGAAGGGGGAAGGATGTTTTTTGGGTTTTTATGGATCTGGAAAAGGCTTATAACAGGGTAGACAGTAAGGCACTGTGGGAGGTTTTGCGGATATACGGGATAGGAGGAAAGCTTCTAGGAGCTGTCAAGAGTTTTCACGAGAGTAGTAGAGCATGTGTCAGGATCAGAAATGGAGAGAGTGAGTGGTTCGAGGTAAAGGTGGGACTTTGTCAGGGATGTGTTATGTCACCCTGGCTGTTCAACTTATACATGGATGGGGTGGTGGGTCAGGGATTGGAGATGGTTAAAGAAAATTGAGAAAAGTGGGAGGTGAGCCAGCTCTTGTTTCCGGACAACACTGCTCTTGTAGCAGGATCAGAGGAGGGATTGAGGAAGTTGGTGACAGAGTTTGGGAGAGTGTGTGAAAGAAGAAAATTGAAGATAAATGTGGGTAAAAGTAAGATGATGAGATGTACAAGGGGTGAAGGTGGCAGTAGACTGGAATTGAGCATTAAGGGAGAGCAACTGGAGGAAGTGGATAGTTTTAGATACTTGGGTGCAAATGTGGCAGGAAAGGGTGGAGTGGATGGTGGAGGTAGAATGTAGATTGAGAGAAGCGTAAATGCCTTGGTGGATTAAAAAGTGTAATGAGGAATAGACATTTGGGAATGGATGCTAAGAGGAGACTGTATGAAGGAGTGATTGTGCCAACAGCACTGAATGGGGCAGAAACATGGAACATAAGAGAGGAAGAGAGGGTGAGTTTGAATGTGTTTGAGATGAGGTGTCTGAGAAGTATGATGGGGGTTACTAGGCTAGATAGAGTGAGAAATGAGGTAAGGAGGAGAACAGGGGTGGTAAGGGAGTTGGGAGGTAGGGTTGATGAAAGAGTATTAGAATGGTTTGGACACATGGAAAGAATGAGTGAAGAAAGACTGGTAAAAGAGGTATGGAAGGCAGATGTGGGGGAAGTGAATATGATGGGGCGTCCTAGGATGAGATGGATGGATGGGGTGAAGGGGGCCTTGGGGAAGAGGGGAATGTCTGTTGAGGAAGGATGGGAGAAAACAGAAGACAGGGGTGAATGGAGAATGGTTGTATATGGATGATCTGTGATGCATGAGGTGGAAT
>NC_134792.1:14887564-14965064 GCF_046742065.1 Oratosquilla oratoria
TGTTTACTGTTTATTTATCAATGCTTTTTAGTTTAATTTTTATAATTTTTTCTATTTTTTTTGTTTTAATACTGTACTGTATTTCAGTATATGTATGCAGGTACTGTATGTATATACTATACCTGTATACACACACACACACACACACTTTCAGCGAACGGACGGCTTGAAGAGCGCTCTGAAGAAAAGTGAAGATTGTGGATACCAACGCAAAGAGAAGTGCCTTTTTGTATTTGCAGGGGGGGGGAAATTGCTCGTGAGGTAGTGGGAAAGTAAGGAAAGAGGAGAGGGGGAGGGATTGCTGGGGAAATGGAAGGAAATGAGGATGTGGTGGACTTGGCCCAGGCAGACGGGCGTAAGGTCAACATGAAAAGACCACCGGACCAGCTCAGTGATGACGAAATGGCAAATAAAAATGTAAAGATTAGAAGTATAGAGAGGAGCAATACAGAAGAAAGTGACGAGAATATGTTCCAGGGATTTAAAGAGGGTGGGGGGGACACAACCCCCCCCCCCCCCCGACTGATAAGACTAGAGGAGAGAGTTGATAAGGTGATCGAGGACTTGGAGCGTAAGTTAGGTAACGTAGACTCCATTTTTAAAAGAATTGAAAGGTTGGAACAACTAGAGAAGGCTAACAGAAACTTAACTGAAGAAATAGAGGACCTAAAAAGACAGTTAGGAAATGTAAAGGAGGAGAATGAGAAATTGAAGAAGAATAGTAATGAAAACAAAGAGAAAATAGCTACAGAAGCTAAAAATTGGAGAATAACTCAAGAAGGGAATAAGGTTTCATTCACTGACATAGTCAAACAGCAATTGAAAGAACATAATGAAGACTCAGTTATTAAAGTGATGAGACAGAAGGAGAATATAGTAAGAGAATTAGCTGACAAAAAGAAATGTATAATTATATTAGGAATGGAAGAGAAACATAACCCAGATAGAACCGCAAGAATCAAGGAGGAAAATGAAAGAGTAAGCAGTTTATTAAAATTAGTCCAGGAAGATGAACCAGAAATTATAAAGGAAATTGAGGAAAAATTCAGACTCGGAAAATATAGTACAGATAAGACCAGACCAATTAAGATTAAATTCAGGTCACAAACAACAGCAGAGAAAATTCTATCCAAGACAGGGAAACTAGCAACAAATGATCAATATAAAAAGGTATGGATAAAAAGAGAAATGAATAAGGAGGAAAGAGAGGCAGAAAAGAAGAAAAGAATTGAAGCTAAGGCAAAAAACGAGGAAAGAACGGAGTCAGAGAAAGAGAGATTCTATTGGAGAGTAGTGAACATGAAAATAAAGCAGTTCGACATACTAAAGAAAAACATAAGGGAAACAGAGAATACAATGGAAGTGGCAGAAAACTAAGAGTGTCTTACACAAATATAGATGGATTGATAACAGGATTGAATGAACTGAATGATTATTTGAAAGAAAAAGAACCGGACATAATGGGAATTGTAGAAACAAAATTAAAAGGCCCACTACCACCCAACAGTGTAGGACATGATACATACAATTATTGGATTAGAAACAGAGAGAAAAAACAAGGGGGTGGAGTTATGTTCCTGACTAAGAGGGATATAAACGTGAAAGGTGTCATATATGGAAAGAATACAGTAGAGATGATTATGATAGAAGTGGAAGACCGAGATAAGAAGAGCAGAAAATTTGTGATCAATTATGTGCCTCCGAAAACAGCCTCATGGGAGGAGAGTAAACATAAAAGTATGTTAGAGGACACAAAGATAGCATTAACTAAAATAATGGAAGACGGAGGAAGAATAGTTATGATGGGCGACTTTAATTGCAAAGAAATCTGCTGGGAAGAAATGACAGTAAAGAGTGGTGATGACTCATGGGGAAATGCTCTACTTGAGATGATTACTGACCATTCAATGACACAATGGATACAAGAGAACACTAGGTATAGAAATGAAGAAGAACCATCGAGGCTAGACTTAATAATTACATCTGAACCTAGAATAGTAGATAAGATTGAATATAAAACACCAATAGGTAAAAGTGACCACATATTGATTGAACTGGAACTTAATGAAGAAAAATATATGAAAAGAAATGAACAATATAGAAAAGGAAGAATGATGTATGAAAAAACAAACTTTGATAAAATAAGAGAATTCTTCCAACAAGAAAACTGGGAAGAAATATACAAAGAAGAAACAACAGTGGAAGAGAAATGGAATATTTTGACAAAAATTTACAAAAAAGGAGTGGAAAAGTATGTCCCAAGACAAAAACAAGAAAAAGAATATGTAAAATGCTGGTACAACAAAAGTTGTAGGGAGTTAAAGGACAATAGAGACAAAGCCTGGAACAGATGGAAAAAAGACAGAAGACCTGAAAAATGGAAAATATATACTGGTTATAGAAATGAATATGTACAAAAGTGCAGAGAGGAAAAAAGAAAATATGAAAAAGATGTTATAGAAAAGTGTAAAGATCAACCAAAACTATTCTACAGATTTGTAAACAATAAACTGAAAAACAAACAAGACTTAGAGAAATTAAGACAAGGAGGAGTTGAATACACTGAGGAAATGGAAATGGCAGAAATTATGAACAAACATTTTAAATCAGTGTTTACAAGGGAAAATATACAACCTGAAGAGATTGAGTGGAAGGAAAAAGTCCCCCCTATGGAAGAAATAGAAGTAACAAAGAATGAAATATTGACACACTTGGGTAATTTTGATGTCAGAAAATCGCATGGGCCAGATGAAATAGCAAACTGGATTCTGAAAGAATGCAGGAATGAACTGGCAGACAAAATACATAGCATAATAAGCAGTTCCTTAAAAGAAGGAAAAGTTCCAGAAGATTGGAAAAAAGCAAATATAGTACCTATATATAAAGGAGGAAATAAAGAAGAACCTACCAACTATAGACCAGTCTCTCTAACAAGTACAATAGCAAAAATATGTGAAAGAATTATCAAAAGTAGATGGGTAAAATACTTGGAAAAAAACAACGTACTAAACCCAAGGCAATTTGGATTCAGACAAGGACGATCATGCGTCACCAATTTAATATGTTTCTATTCAAGGCTAATAGATATAATACAAGAAAGAGATGGATGGGCTGATTGTGCATTTCTAGACCTAAAAAAAGCTTTTGACAAAGTACCACATAAGAAGTTGCTTAAGAAATTAGAATATGAAGGAGGAATACAAGGTAAATTGCTAAATTGGATGGAAGACTTTTTGCAAGAAAGAAAAATGAGAGTAGTGATAAGAGATCAGCACTCAAAATGGAATGAAGTAATAAGCGGTGTCCCGCAGGGAACAGTTCTGGCCCCAATAATGTTTGCTATATATATTAATGATATGGATGAAGGAATTGAAAGCTATATGAGCTTCTTTGCAGATGATACAAAATTACTGAAAAGAGTGAAAACTGAAGAAGATTGTGAATCACTACAGAGAGATCTAAATAAAGTACAAGAATGGAGTAGGAAGTGGGAGATGGAGTTCAATACAAAAAAGTGTAGTATAATGGAATTTGGAAAAAGCAAAAACAGAATAACAGGATCATATAATTTGGGAGAAGAAGGAATAAAAAAAGTAGAAAATGAGAAGGACCTGGGAGTCATTGTTATGAATAATATGTCACCTGAGAAACATATAAATAAGATTTTTGGAGAAACTTATAATTTAATAAGAACAATCAAAGTGGCATTTACATACCTGGATGAAGAAATGGTGAGGAAAATCCTAATCACCCTGATAAGACCAAGATTGGAATATGCAGCAACGATATGGTCACCAAGTACAAAAAAATGTATAAAAAAACTTGAAAGAATACAAAGAGCAATTACAAAACTGGCACCAACACTCTCAAAACTATCATATGAAGAGAGACTACAAAAACTTAAACTACAGACACTAGAGCAAAGAAGAGAGAGAGGAGATTTGATAGCTATTTACAGAATCATGAAAGGCATAGAAATTACTGATAGAGAGAATCTGATAAAATGGGATGACAGAAATACAAGAGGACACGGAAAGAAAATAAAAAAAGACAGCTATAGAAGAGATTTTAAAAAGAACAGCTTTCCTCACAGAGCAATAGACAGTTGGAACAAGTTAGATGAGAAAGTGGTGTGTGCAAAATCAATACATGAATTTAAAAATAGTTTAGATAAAATGAGATATGAAGACGGGACCCCACGAGCATAGCTCCCCTTCCCGTAAAATACAACTAGGTAAATACACACTTCAACGAATGGACGGCTTAGAAGACGTTCTGAAGAAAAGTGAAGTCTGTGGATCCCAACGCAAAGAGAAGTGCCTAGTGTTTTTGCAGGGTGGGGGGGAAATTGCTCGTGGAGTAGTGGGAACGTAGGGAAAGAGGAAAAGGGGAGGGATTACTGAGGGAAATGGAAGGAAATGAGGAGGGAGTAGACTTTGACCAGCCAGACAAGCGGAAGGTAAACAAAAGACTTAGCGAGGATCAAATGTCTAATAAAAATGTAAAGATTAGAAGTATAGAGAGGAGCAATACAGAAGAAAGTGACGAGAATATGTTCCAGGGATTTAAAGAGGGTGGGGGGGACACAACAACCCCCCCCCCCCCCCCCGACTGATAAGACTAGAGGAGAGAGTTGATAAGGTGATCGAGGACTTGGAGCGTAAGTTAGGTAACGTAGACTCCATTTTTAAAAGAATTGAAAGGTTGGAACAACTAGAGAAGGCTAACAGAAACTTAACTGAAGAAATAGAGGACCTAAAAAGACAGTTAGGAAATGTAAAGGAGGAGAATGAGAAATTGAAGAAGAATAGTAATGAAAACAGAGAGAAACTAGCTACAGAAGCTAAAAATTGGAGAATAACTCAAGAAGGGAATAAGGTTTCATTCACTGACATAGTCAAACAGCAATTGAAAGAACATAATGAAGACTCAGTTATTAAAGTGATGAGACAGAAGGAGAATATAGTAAGAGAATTAGCTGACAAAAAGAAATGTATAATTATATTAGGAATGGAAGAGAAACATAACCCAGATAGAACTGCAAGAATCAAGGAGGAAAATGAAAGAGTAAGCAGTTTATTAAAATTAGTCCAGGAAGATGAACCAGAAATTATAAAGGAAATTGAGGAAAAATTCAGACTCAGAAAATATAGTACAGATAAGACCAGACCAATTAAGATTAAATTCAGGTCACAAACAACAGCAGAGAAAATTCTATCCAAGACAGGGAAACTAGCAACAAATGATCAATATAAAAAGGTATGGATAAAAAGAGAAATGAATAAGGAGGAAAGAGAGGCAGAAAAGCAGAAAAGAATTGAAGCTAAGGCAAAAAACGAGGAAAGAACGGAGTCAGAGAAAGAGAGATTCTATTGGAGAGTAGTGAACATGAAAATAAAGCAGTTCGACATACTAAAGAAAAACATAAGGGAAACAGAGAATACAATGGAAGTGGCAGAAAACTAAGAGTGTCTTACACAAATATAGATGGATTGATAACAGGATTGAATGAACTGAATGATTATTTGAAAGAAAAAGAACCGGACATAATGGGAATTGTAGAAACAAAATTAAAAGGCCCACTACCACCCAACAGTGTAGGACATGATACATACAATTATTGGATTAGAAACAGAGAGAAAAAACAAGGGGGTGGAGTTATGTTCCTGACTAAGAAGGATATAAACGTGAAAGGTGTCATATATGGAAAGAATACAGTAGAGATGATTATGATAGAAGTGGAAGACCGAGATAAGAAGAGCAGAAAATTTGTGATCAATTATGTGCCTCCGAAAACAGCCTCATGGGAGGAGAGTGAACATAAAAGTATGTTAGAGGACACAAAGATAGCATTAACTAAAATAATGGAAGACGGAGGAAGAATAGTTATGATGGGCGACTTTAATTGCAAAGAAATCTGCTGGGAAGAAATGACAGTAAAGAGTGGTGATGACTCATGGGGAAATGCTCTACTTGAGATGATTACTGACCATTCAATGACACAATGGATACAAGAGAACACTAGGTATAGAAATGAAGAAGAACCATCGAGGCTAGACTTAATAATTACATCTGAACCTAGAATAGTGGACAAGATTGAATATAAAACACCAATAGGTAAAAGTGACCACATATTGATTGAACTGGAACTTAATGAAGAAAAATATATGAAAAGAAATGAACAATATAGAAAAGGAAGAATGATGTATGAAAAAACAAACTTTGATAAAATAAGAGAATTCTTCCAACAAGAAAACTGGGAAGAAATATACAAAGAAGAAACAACAGTGGAAGAGAAATGGAATATTTTGACAAAAATTTACAAAAAAGGAGTGGAAAAGTATGTCCCAAGACAAAAACAAGAAAAAGAATATGTAAAATGCTGGTACAACAAAAGTTGTAGGGAGTTAAAGGACAAAAGAGACAAAGCCTGGAACAGATGGAAAAAAGACAGAAGACCTGAAAAATGGAAAATATATACTGGTTATAGAAATGAATATGTACAAAAGTGCAGAGAGGAAAAAAGAAAATATGAAAAAGATGTTATAGAAAAGTGTAAAGATCAACCAAAACTATTCTACAGATTTGTAAACAATAAACTGAAAAACAAACAAGACTTAGAGAAATTAAGACAAGGAGGAGTTGAATACACTGAGGAAATGGAAATGGCAGAAATTATGAACAAACATTTTAAATCAGTGTTTACAAGGGAAAATATACAACCTGAAGAGATTGAGTGGAAGGAAAAAGTCCCCCCTATGGAAGAAATAGAAGTAACAAAGAATGAAATATTGACACACTTGGGTAATTTTGATGTCAGAAAATCGCATGGGCCAGATGAAATAGCAAACTGGATTCTGAAAGAATGCAGGAATGAACTGGCAGACAAAATACATAGCATAATAAGCAGTTCCTTAAAAGAAGGAAAAGTTCCAGAAGATTGGAAAAAAGCAAATATAGTACCTATATATAAAGGAGGAAATAAAGAAGAACCTACCAACTATAGACCAGTCTCTCTAACAAGTACAATAGCAAAAATATGTGAAAGAATTATCAAAAGTAGATGGGTAAAATACTTGGAAAAAAACAACGTACTAAATCCAAGGCAATTTGGATTCAGACAAGGACGATCATGCGTCACCAATTTAATATGTTTCTATTCAAGGCTAATAGATATAATACAAGAAAGAGATGGATGGGCTGATTGTGCATTTCTAGACCTAAAAAAAGCTTTTGACAAAGTACCACATAAGAAGTTGCTTAAGAAATTAGAATATGAAGGAGGAATACAAGGTAAATTGCTAAATTGGATGGAAGACTTTTTGCAAGAAAGAAAAATGAGAGTAGTGATAAGAGATCAGCACTCAAAATGTAATGAAGTAATAAGCGGTGTCCCGCAGGGAACAGTTCTGGCCCCAATAATGTTTGCTATATATATTAATGATATGGATGAAGGAATTGAAAGCTATATGAGCTTCTTTGCAGATGATGCAAAATTACTGAAAAGAGTGAAAACTGAAGAAGATTGTGAATCACTACAGAGAGATCTAAATAAAGTACAAGAATGGAGTAGGAAGTGGGAGATGGAGTTCAATACAAAAAAGTGTAGTATAATGGAATTTGGAAAAAGCAAAAACAGAATAACAGGATCATATAATTTGGGAAAAGAAGGAATAAAAAAAGTAGAAAATGAGAAGGACCTGGGAGTCATTGTTATGAATAATATGTCACCTGAGAAACATATAAATAAGATTTTTGGAGAAACTTATAATTTAATAAGAACAATCAAAGTGGCATTTACATACCTGGATGAAGAAATGGTGAGGAAAATCCTAATCACCCTGATAAGACCAAGATTGGAATATGCAGCAACGATATGGTCACCAAGTACAAAAAAATGTATAAAAAAACTTGAAAGAATACAAAGAGCAATTACAAAACTGGCACCAACACTCTCAAAACTATCATATGAAGAGAGACTACAAAAACTTAAACTACAGACACTAGAGCAAAGAAGAGAGAGAGGAGATTTGATAGCTATTTACAGAATCATGAAAGGCATAGAAATTACTGATAGAGAGAATCTGATAAAATGGGATGACAGAAATACAAGAGGACACGGAAAGAAAATAAAAAAAGACAGCTATAGAAGAGATTTTAAAAAGAACAGCTTTCCTCACAGAGCAATAGACAGTTGGAACAAGTTAGATGAGAAAGTGGTGTGTGCAAAAACAATACATGAATTTAAAAATAGTTTAGATAAAATGAGATATGAAGACGGGACCCCACGAGCATAGCTCCCCTTCCCGTAAAATACAACTAGGTAAATACAACTAGGTAAATACATATTAAATATAACCTTGCTTACCATTTTTGAGTTTTTTAAATTGTACATACATACATACATACATACATATACCAAGGCTTTTTCCCCCTTCCAAGGGAGGTAGCCAAAAAGGGAAAGGCATAAAAACACTCCCACCCATTTCATCCCTACATACACTCCACACCCCTCCCACCCTCCCTCTCATCTGAGCACCTCCTGGATGACGGGTCATCCCTGCACCCTGCCCACCGCCCTGGGTCAGAAGCAGTGTCGCAAGACACAGCACATCCACAGCAAGGCCGCTTCATTTAATCGGCGACCCCCCCCTCTCTGTCCCTCCTTGCATATAAGGAGAGGACGGGGAGAAAATCCCTTCGGGCTGCGTCAAAATTTACTCACACATACTACCCCCCGCCCATTCCTCCTCATGCAATCACAACATCATCCATATACAACCATTCTCCACTCACCTCTGTCTTCCGTCCTCTCCCTTCCTTAACAGACATTCCCCTCTTCCCCAAAGCCCCCTTCACCCCATCCATCCACCTCATCCTAGGACGTCCCCTCATGTTCACTCCCTCCACATCTGCCTTCCATACCTCTTTTACTAGTCTTTCTTCACTCATTCTTTCCATGTGTCCAAACCATCCTAATATTCTTTCATCAACCCTATCTCCCAAATCCTTTTTCACCCCTGTTCTCCTCCTCACCTCCTCATTTCTAAATTGTAGTTTCCTTTTAATAATTTTTTCTTAATTCTTCAATTGTTGTATGTACTCTAAATATATGTGAATTTTAAGATCTATTTTTCTCATCCATTTCAATCCATTCTAAGTGTGAGATATAGGTACAGCAATGACTGCAACAGCACTGTAGGAGAGAAGCCAAATGCAGAGTATGGGATCCAATGTATTTAACGTTGCGCCCAGCAGGGCTTCTCCCGAAATAACATAGTGGACTTTTTTAAGGCTATCGACCCATAAGGGGGTCATTAAGCCTGGTGTGAAGTTGTTCAGTCTCTACTTTTTTTTTTTTTTTTTTAAACACCAGTTTCATGTTCGTTTCTCCCCGCAAGCTCGGGTTATATAAGGAGTCAGATGTTTGTCCACTATGTTATTTCTGAAGAAGCCCTGGTGGGCGAAACGTTAAATACATTGGATCCCATACTCTGTGTTTGGCTTCTCTACTACAGTTGTATACAGTATTGTTTTCAGTTGCTTAGTTATTAATATGATATGGTAAGTTAAAGAAAGAAAATACTTATTATAGTGTATTCGTATTAGTAAACTCATAATAGGCATCAGCTAGACGTGGTCGTATGTACGTAAATATCCTTCATCCATAATTTATCAAACTCTTCCACAAATGCCTTAGCTGCAGGCGCATCACTGCTAGCAGCCTCACCTTTCGACAACACGTGGTGAACCTGGTAACGCTCTCGAAAGCAACGAAACCACCCAGCACTCACTATGAACTCATGTGAAGCATATTCTTCACCTGCACCTTCTTTCAACATGTAAAATTAACTTGTAGCCTTACTTTGCACTGCTTGCAACGTCACTCTCACATTTCTTTTCCTATTATGTTCCAACCACGTGTATAGCAACTTTTCCATCTCTGCCATAACTGCCGTACGCAATGCCAGTTGCCACAACTATCTTATGTGCTGTGCTGCCAGACATGTACAGTAAACTCATAATAGGCATCTGCTAGATGTGGTCGTAAGTATGGGTGGTCGTAACTCGTGTATGTCGTAACTCGGATAGTGACTGTATATACATATACATATATATATATATATATATACATACATATATATATATATACATATATATATATATATAAAACTCCCTTACTGGATGCAACATAGAGCATAAAATACTTAGAATTCTAACAAGGACAATACCTTTCGCAGGTAATCATCAAGATCATCGCAGTAAAGTGATAGGATCCTTCTGGAGTCAGGTGTGTCCAACCATGGTTGTTCATGAACCTCCGCAATGCACATCTTGAAAGTTTTGTTGTAAATATAAATAATATATTAAAAAATATATATATATACACACTTAACCCTCGATTGAATGGACAAATGCGTGCAGACCCTTGTTTGCTATTTGCAAAACTCCGTTATTTGAAGATCAAGTCCGTCAGTTACCAATACTGGATACTGAACATAAGTCCGTTACGTAGAAAATTGTCCGATAGGTTTCGGCGTGCATATATGTATTAGGTATGTAATAAAAAGCTACAGTACATATGTATAATGATGTACATTATGTATAAAGAAGAAATTGAACCATTTCTTACCTTAAATCTAGTTGATGCTATTTACATATGTACAGTACAGGATCTCCATTGGATTAGTGGTGCCAGCCAGGGGTGCCACCTATCGGACAAATTTTCATTTTATGGACTTTGTCCGGTACTATTTGACCGTTACTACTGGACACCCATCGGACAAATTTTCATTTTACGGACTTTGTTCGGTATTTGGCTATTACTACTGGACACCTATCGGACACATTTTCATTTTATGGACTTCATCCGGAAATTCACTGTTACAACTGGACACACTTTTTTTGTCCACTAAATCGAAAGTCCGCAAATTCAAGGTCCACTAAATCGAGGGTTGAGTGTATATATATATGTGTATATATATATATATGTGTGTGTATGTATATATAAATAAAACAAATATATCAATGTAGGATACATGTACCAATTCTAGACTTATACATTAAACCTCACCTCATGTTCTTCAGTGGGATCCAGCCGACAGTTGTCTCTTGAGATAAATGTTGGATCATACTTATGGCAATGAGTTTCCCCTATCTCAACAACAAAGCGGTACTTTGTGCCTGCTACAACCTATAGTAAAAAGAATAAATAGAGATGAATAAAATACTCTTCTGTAAGTGAATATTATTAGGATATAAAAAAATATGTATGTTATAAAGTTTCTAATTACCTGTGATGATACTTGATGGACCTTTACAATCTTATGATAGTTGTCATCATCTTCTCTTCTGTCATACTCTTCTACAACAATCTCAGCAATTTCAAGTACTTTTTCATCAATGACAGCTGGTCTTTCTCCACCAAGAAGTGGCCTATTATTATTATTACCATCAACAGGTGCTCTTAAACCAGTGCCAAGTACAACAGGAACAATGAACTCATCCTTTGAAGTGGGAGGAATTTCACCTCTGAGATCTTTTGAAAGTCCTGGATATTCATCTCTATCATAACACCTAAAATGTTAGAAGGAAGAGTCAAGAAAAATAAACTTAAAGGACTGACATATATACATACATACATAAACCAACAGCTTTTTCACCCTTACAAGGGAGGTAGCCAAAGTCAAAGTCCCAAATCCACTCCCATCCATTTCATCCCCACATACTCCACTCCCATTCACCACCCCTCCCTCCCTCCCTCTTTTCTTGGCTCCTTTAAGAACATCAATTTCCTAATTATGTATATACAACATGCTAAATATCAAAGACTTACTGAAAATGGACAAGATCTTTTGAGGGCACCCATGACTGTTCTACAACATGTAAGTCACAGATATCAGAGGTGTCTGTAGGATCTTGCTGACAGAATGTTCTGTTCACATCAACACCAACATTGGTTTTATGACAGTCAGTGTCAACAATTTCTACTGTCAAAAGGTATTTTATACCGGCAACAACCTGGTGAAGCAAAGAGAAAAGGAAAACATTCTTCATTATATGTAACAACTGCTTAGGCAAATGACTGATACATACATGCATACAGCAACTACTTTTTCCCCCTTACAAGAGAGGTAGCCAAAGGCATAAATCTACTCCCATCCATTTCATCCCCACATACTCCACTCCCATTCACCACCCCTCCCTCCCTCTTTTCTTGGCACCTCCTGGATAATGGGTTATCCCTGCATCTCACCCACTGCCCTGGATGAGATGCAAGGCTGCTTCATTTAATTGGTGACCCCCTCTCTCCATCCCCTCATGCAGAAAAAAAGAAGACTGGGAGAAATCTCTTCAGGCTGCGTCAAAATATCATTCACATTTACTCCCTCACCCCCATCACCCACCCACTCTTATGCATCACAGCATCATCCATGCACAACCATTCTCCACTCACCCCTATCTTATGTCTTCTCCCTTCCTTCCTCAACAGACATTCCCCTCTTTCCCAATGCCCCTTTTACTCCATCCATCTCCTCCTTGGTTGCCCCCTCATGTTCACTTCCTCCACCTCTGCCTTCCACACCTGTTTTACTAATCTTTCTTGACTTATTTTTTCCATGTCTCCAAACCATCCCAATACTCTTTCATCCACCCTATCTCTCAAATACAGTACTCTTTCATCCATCCTATCTCCCAACTCCCTGAACGATGGAAGAGGAAAATGATAAGGCTATTACAAAAACATATACTATTAGCTTTGAAAGAAATTAAAGCTGGAACAACACATGGATTAGATGGATGTCAAGTGCAATATTTGTCAATGGGTGGACTAGTAATAGTGGAGTGGCTGACAAGATTGTTCAGTGTGTGTCTATGGGGCCAGAAATAGGAGACACAGTGATATGAAATAGGAAATGTTCCTGAAACTTGTGATGAGTGAATGTCTGAACAGTGGTGGTAGTAGTGGTTACAACAGATCACAAAGAAAGACATACATACATACATATACCAAAGGCTTTTTCCCCCTTACAAGGTAGGTAGCCAAAAAGAAAAGGGCATAAAAACCATTCCCACCCATTCCATCCCTAAATACACTCCACTCTCCTCCCCCCTCCCTTTTATCTTGGCACCTCCTGGATGACGGATCATCCCTGCATCTTGTCTATTGCCCTGGGTCAGAGGCAGTGTCACAAGACACAGCACATCCACAGTAAGGCTGCTTCATAAAATCGGCGACCCCCCCCTCTCTGTCCCCTCATGCAGAAAAGGAGAAGACGGGGAGAAATCCCTTTGGGCTGCGTCAAATTTTCTTACATATACTACCTCACCCTCCATCCCCCCACCCATCCCACCTCATGCATCACAACATCATCCATATACAACACATTCCCCATTCACCCCTGTCTTCTGTCTTCTCCCGTCCTTCCTCAACAGACATTCCCCTCTTCCCCAAAGTCCCTTTCACCCCATCCATCCATCTCATCCTAGGTTGCCCCCTCATGTTCACTCCCTCCACATCTGCCTTCCATACCTCTTTTACTAGTCATTCTTCACTCATTCTTTCCATGTGTCCAAACCATCCCAATACTCTTTCATCCACCCTATCTCCCAACTCCCCTACCAACCCTGTTCTCCTCCTCACCTCCTCATTTCTCACTCTATCCAGCCTAGTAAACCCCATCATACTTCTCAGACACCTCATTTCAAAATAAGGACACAGTTATTAAAGTGATGAGAGAGAAGGAGAATATAGTAAGAGGCTTAGCGGACAAAAAGAAATGTATAATTATATTAGGGATGGAAGAGAAGCATAATCCAAATAGGACTACAAGAGTAAAAGAGAAGGAAAAGGTAAACAAGCTATTAGTAGTTCAAGAGGATGAACAAGAAACAGGGAAAGAAAATGAAGAACTATGTAGAATAGGAAAATACAATACAGATAAGACCAGATCAATTAAGGTTAAATTCAGGTCACAAACGACAGCAGAGAATATCTTAGCAAAAACAGGGAAACTAGCAAAAAGTGATCAGCATAAACAGGTATAGATAAAAAGAGAAATGAATAAAGAGGAAAAGGAGGATGAGAAAACAAAAAGACTAGAAGCTAAGGAAAAAACAAGAAAAGAACAGAGTCAAAGAGAAATTCTACTGGAGAGTAGTGGATGTGAAAGTGAGGAAATGGTTCATAGCAGAGAAAAACGGGAGGGAAACAGAAAACACGATGGAAGTAGCAGAAAATTAAAAGTGTCTTACACAAATATAGATGGCTTAATAACAGGCTTGAACAAACTGAATGATTATCTGAAGGAAAAAGAACCTGACATAATGGGAATTGTAGAGACAAAATTTAAAGGTCCACTACCACCCAACAGTGTAGCACATTATTGGATTAGAAACAGAGAGGTAAAACAAGGGGAGTTATGTTCCTGACTAAGAAGGATATAAATGTGAGAAATGTCACATATGGAAAGAATAGAGTAGAGATGATTATGATGGAAGTGGAGGACATGGATGGGAAGAGCAGGAAGTTTGTAGTAAATTATGTACCTCCTAAAATGGCTTCATGGGACGGGAGAGAACACAAAAATATGTTAGAAGACACAAGGATAACTCTAAATAAGATAATGGAAGATGGAGGAAGAATAGTTATAATGAGTGACTTTAATTGTAAAGAAATCTGCTGGGAAGAGATGACAGTGAAGGGTGGTGATGACCTATGGGGAAATGTACTACTTGATATGATTATAAGCATACAATGATGCAATGGATACAAGAGAATACTAGGTATAGCAATGAGAAAGAACCATCGAGATTAGACCTAATAATCACATCAGAACCAGAAATAGTGGACAAGATTGAATATAAGACACCAATAAGTAAAAGTGACCACATATTGGTTGAACTAGAACTAAAAGAGGAAAAATACATGGAAAAAAAATGAACAATATAGAAGGGGAAGATTGATGAATGGATTTTTTTTTTTTATCAAATAAGAGAATTCTTTCAAAAAGCAGACTGGGAAAGGATACACAAGGAGGAAACAACAGTAGAAGAGAAATGGAATATTTTGACAAAAATATATAAAGGAGTGGAAAAGTATGTTCCAAGACAAAAACAAGAAAAAGGATATGTAAAGTGTTGGTACATCAAAAGATGTAGGGAGTTAAAAGACAAAAGGGATAAAGTTTTGATAAAATGGAAAAAAGACAAAAGACCTGAAAAATGGAAAATATATATTAGTTATAGAAATGAATATGTACAAGTGTGCAGATAAGAAAAGAGAAAATATGAAAAATATGTCATTGAAAAATGTAAAGATCATCCAAAACTATTTTACAGATTTGTAAAAAGTAAACTGAAAAACTAACAAGAATTAGAGAAACTATGACAAGGAGTTGAATACACAGAGGAAATGGAAATGGCAGAAATTATGATCAAGCATTTTAAATCAGTGTTTACAAGGGAGAACATACAACTTAGGGATATAGAGTGGGAGGAGAAAGTCCCCCTTATGAAAGAGATAGAAGTAACAAGGAATGAAATAATTAATCACTTGAGTAATCTAGATGTCAGAAAATAGCACGGACCAGATGAAATGGCAAACTGGATTTTGAGAGAATGCAGGAATGAACTAATAGACAAAATACATAGTCTAATAAGCAGTTCATTGAAAGTAGGAAAAGTTCCAGAAGATTGGACAAGAGCAAATATAGTACCAATATATAAAGGGGGAAACAAGGAAGACCCTACTAACTAAAATTTGTGAAAGAATTATCAAAATTAGATGGGTAAGGCATTTGGAAAAAACAATGTACTAAATCCAAGGCAATTTGGATTTAGACAAGGACGATGATGTGTCACAAACTTAATGTGTTTCTATTCAAGGCTAATAGATGTAATACAAGAAAGAGATGGATGGGCTGATTGTGCCTTTCTAGACCTGAAAAAAGCTTTTGATAAGGTGCCACATAAGAAATTGTTAAAGAAATTAGAAACTGCAGGAGGAATACAGGGCAAACTGCTGGCATAGAAACTACTGATAGAGAGGATCTAATAAAATGGGATAGTAGAGATACAAGAGGATACAGAAAGAAAATCAAGAAAGACAGTTATAGAAGAGACCTGAAAAAGTACAGCTTTCCCCACAGGGTTATAGACGTTTTCAACAAGTTAGATGAAAATGTGGTGTGTGCAAAAATGATACATGAATTTAAAAACAGTCTAGATAAAATGAGATATGAAGACGGGACACCACGAGCATAGCTCCCCTCCCCATAAAATATAACTAGGTAAATACATTCAAACTCCTTCTCTCTTCCTCTCTTATGTTCCATGTTTCTGCCCCATACAGTGCTGTCGGCACAATCACTCCTTCATACAATCTCCTCTTAGCATCCATTCCCAAATGACTACTCATTACACTTTTTAATCCACCAAGGCATTTACTTGCTTCTCTCAATCTACATTCTACCTCCACCTCCACTCCACCCTTTCCTGCCACATTTGCACCCAAGTATCTAAAACTATCCACTTCCTCCAGTTGCTCTCCCTTAATGCTCACTTCCAGCCTGCTGCCACTTTCACCCCTTGTACATCTCATTATCTTACTTTTACCCACATTTATCTTCAACTTTCTTCTTTCACACACTCTCCCAAACTGTCAACAACTTCCTCAATCCCTCCTCTGATCCTGCTACAAGTGCAGTGCCCTCCATAAACAACAGCTGGCTCACCTCCCATTTTTCTCCATTTTCTTTAACCTCTTCACTCCGGGGCACATCACACGTCTGGCAGCATTAGCTGCCCGACGTGCGAAGTTGTGTCATAATAATCGCATTATAAAAAATAGTCAGTGCTCAATCGTTCGTTCTCTTTCACCCGTGTATTTTGATACATACATACATATACCAAGGCTTTTTCCCCCTTTCAAGGGAGGTAGCCAAAAAGGGAAAGGCATAAAAACACTCCCACCCATTTCATCCCTAAATACACTCCACACCCCTCCCACCCTCCCTCTCATCTGATAACCATAGAAAATATGATGAAGCCAGTTTAGAGAGAATGGAGTTTACATAGGTACGACTACAACAAATATAATCAAGATGCCAATGTCGGCATCATCGAGTACCCACTTGCTCCTCATGCCGCCTACGTAGGTGTCACCGTATGGAAGTGGTTAAACATCTCCAATCCCTGACCCACCACCCTTGCATTTACCTCTTGCACCACCCCATCCATGTATAAGTTGAACAGCCAGGGCGACATAACACATCCCTGACACAAAAATGAATATGATTGTAATTAAAGCTAATTTCTCCAGTTCATGTACAGTTTAAGATTTTGTTTTGGTTTATGCCAGATAATGTAATTCTGCTGAAATATAAACTCAAGACAAGATGGGGCCTCATTGTCCCTAGTCTACTCTTAGGTTGAGCAAAATTGTATACAACGTATATCACTGTTTTTTTTTTTTGTTTTTTTTGTTTTTTTAGACAATGCAGATGCTCTATGGAGGAGATATAGGGAAAGATAAGGTGAAAGCAGTTATCAAAATGATGAGAGCAAGTAGGGCATCTGGGTGGGATGGATGTCGTATGGAGTGTCGGGGGGGGGGGTACAGTGGTGGTGGACTAGCTGGGGAGGTTGTTTGGTGTTTTTCTAAAGGAGGGTGGGGTGCCAGAGGACTGGTGGAGTGCCAGAGGACTGGAGAAGTGCCTGTATAGTTCCTCTTTACAAGGGAGAAGTGGACGGTTGTGAGTGTAGTAGTTTTGGAGGGATCAGTTTGTTGGGAAGGCTTGTGGGAGGGTTTTGATGGAGAGAATTAGGAGAGGAACAGAGGAAGTAATTGGTGAGGGTTTGGGACAGGTGGGGGTTGCATGGATTGGGTTTTTGTAGTGGGGTGGATGTATGAGAAAACTTTGGGAAAAGGTAAGGATGTTTTTTGGACCTTTGTGGATTTGGAAAAGGTTTATGACAGGGTAGACAGGAAGGCACTGCGTGAGGTGTTGCAGATATATGGGATAGGAGGAAAGCTGTTAAGAGCAGTCAAGAGTTTTTATGAGAGGCAGGACTTTGTCAGGGATGTGTTATGTCACCCTGGCTGTTCAATTTATACATGGATGGGGTGGTGCAAGAAGTAAATGGAAGGGTAATGGGTCAAGGATTGGAGATGATTAAAGAAAATGGAGAAAAGTGGGAGATAAGCCAGTTGTTGTTTGCAGGATCAAAGGAGGGATAGAGGAAGTTAGTGACAGAGTTTGGGAAGGTGTGCGAATGAAGGAATTTGAAGATAAATGTGGGTAAATGTAAGGTGATGAGATCTACAAGGGGAGAAAGTGGCAGCAGACTGGAAGAGAGTATTAAGGGAGGCTGGAGGAAGTGGATATTTTTAGATACTTAGGTGCATGTGGCAGGAGAGGGAGGAGTGGGGATGGAGGTAGAATGTAGATTGAGAGAAGCAAGTAAATGCCTTGGAGGATTAAAAAGTGTAATGAGAAATATATATTTGGGAATGGATGCTAAGAGGAGATTGTATGAAGGAGTGATTGTGCCAACAGCACTGTATGGGGCAGAAACATGGAACATAAGAGAGGAAGAGAGGAGGAGTTTGAATGTGTTTGAGATGAGGTGTCTGAGAAGTATGATAGGGGTTACTAGGCTGGATAGAGTGAGAAATGAGGAGGTGAGGAGGAGAATGGGGCAGAAAGGGAGTTGGGAGATAGGGTTGATGAAAGAGTATTGGGATGGTTTGGACACATGGAAAGAGTGAGTGAAGAAAGATTAGTAAAAGAGGTAAAGAAGGTAGACGTCGAAGGAGTGAACATGAGGGGATGACCTAGGATGAGATGGATGGATGGGGTAAAAGGGGCATTGGGAAAGAGGGGAATGTCTGTTGAGGAAGGACAGGAGAGGGTAGAGGATAGGGGTGAATGGAGAATGGTTGTGTATGGATGATGCTGTGATGCATAAGGGGGAGTGGGTAGGGGATGGGGGGTGAGGGAACATGTGTAAGAAATAAACTGATGCAGTCTGAAGGGATTTCTCCCCATCTTCTTTTCTGCACGAGGGGACAGAGAGCAGGGGTTGCCGATTTAATGAAGCGGCCTTGCTGTGGATGTGCTGTGTCTTGCGGCACTGTTCCTGACCCAGGGCAGTGGAATGCAGGGATGACCTGTCATCCAGGAGGTGCCAAGATAAGAGGGAGGGAAGACGGTGGAGGGGAGTGGAATATATTGGGGATGGAATGGGTGGGAGTGGTTTTTATGCCTTTGTTTTTTGGCTACCTACCTTGAATGGGGGAAAAAGCCTTTGGTATATGTATGTAGTAGAGCCTGTTTTAGAATTAGAAATGGAGAGAGTGAGTGGTTTGATGTAAGGGTACAATTTCGCCAGGGATGTGTTATGTTGCCTTGGCTGTTCAATTTATACATGGATGGGGTGGTGCAGGGGGTAGATGCAGGGGTAATGGGCTGGGGATTGGAGATGGTTGGGGAAAATGGAGGGAAGTGGGAGATAAACCAATTAATGTTTGGTGGCAATGCTGCACTTGTGGCAGGATCAGAGGAGGGACTAAGGAAATTAGTGATAGAGTATGGGAAGGTGTGTGAAAGAATGATGTTGAAGATAAATGTGGGTGAAAATAAGATGGTGGGATGTACTGGGGGAGAATGTGGCAGCAAATTGGAAGTGAGTATTGAGAGAGACTGGAGAATATGGATAGCTTTAGATACTTGGGTGCAAATGTGGTAGGGAAGGGAGGAGTGGAGGTGGGGGGTAGAATGTGAATTGAGATTAGCAAATGGGTGCCTTGGGGGATTAAAAAGTGTAATGAGAAATAGACATTTGGGAGTGGATGCTGGGAGGAGATTGTATGAGGGGTTGACTGTGCCAACAGTGCTGGGCGGGGCAGAGGCATGGAACATAAGAGGAAGAGAGTAGGAATTTGAATGTATTTACCTAGTTGTATATACAGGAAGGGAGCTATGCTTGTGGTGACCCATCTTTGTATCTTTCAGCATCAAGTTTGTTCTTAAATTCTTGAATAATGTTTGCACACACTGTTGCCTTATCTAATTTATTCCAGGTATCCACCACTCAGTGTGGGAAGCTATTCTTTTTCCCATATCTTCTATAATTACCCTTTTTGAGTTTCTTGTCTTCTTGTTTTTCTGTTGTCCCACTTTAATAAATCATCTCTATCTAGGATTTCCATTCCTTTCATGATTCTAGTCAGTAGATCTCATCTTTCTCTTCTTTGTTCCAGAGTTGGTAGTTCCAATTTGGACAATCTTTGCATGTCAATTTGGAGTGTGTTGGTGCCATCTTTGTCGTTGTTCTTTGTATTCTTTCTAATTTCTTTATATTCTTTTTAATATTGGGTGTCCTTAGTGTTGCAGCACTCCAATGTTGGTCTTATCAGTGTATCTAACATTTTCTTAACCTCTTCAGTACCGGCCAAAATCTCGCGGGCAGCATTAGCTGCCAGACATACAATGTGTCGTAATAATACTCGCATCATAAAATATAGTCACCGCTTATATTGATCGTTCTCTCTTTCACCCGTGAATTTTGATAACCATAGAAAATGTGATGAAGACAGTTTAGAGAGTATGTCATTACGCAGGGGCAACTACAATAAATATAATCAAGACGCCGATATGGCAACCTCGCATATCCACTTGTTCCTCATGCCGCCTACGTATGCGGCACCATATGGAAGGGGTTAATCATTTCCTCATCCAAATAGTCAAATACCACTTTCATCGACCTTAGTAGGTTGAAGGTTTCTCTGACTATTTTATTGATATGTTTGTCCAGTGACATGTCTTTGCTGATTATTACTCCTCGCTGTCTTTCTGAGCTCACTTTTTTGACTTCACCAATTTTATAATTTCTCGATATTCTAGTTTTACTTTTTCCAAACTCCATTATACTACACTTCTTGATGTTAAATTTCACTTCCACTTTTGACTCCATTTCCAGATTTTGTCTAGGTCTATCTGTAATGATTCAATCTTCCTCTGCACTTATTTTCTTTAGTACTTTTACATCATCTTCAAAGTTCATATAACATTCCACACCTTTATCCATGCCATTTATATATATGGCAAACATGATTGGAGCCAATACCGAACCTTGTGGGACACCACTTATCATTTCTTCCCAGGTCGAGTATTTGTCTCTAATTACTACCCTCATTTTCCTCCCAGTCAAGAAGTCTTCCATCCATTCCAATAATTTTCCTTTGATGCCACCTATTGATTCTATTTTTCTTATTAGTTTTTTGTGTGATACTTTATCAAATGCTTTTTGTAGATCTAGAAAAGCAGTCTGCCTATCCATCCCTTTCTTGTATTTTTTCTATTAGTCTCGAGAAGCAGATCAAGTTTGTTGCACATGATCTTCCTTGTCTAAATCCAAATTAACTTGGATTCAGTATATTTTTTTCTTCTAGATATTCAACCCATACTTTTGATAACTTTTTCACATATTTTTGCTATTGTGCTTGTAAGGGAGACTGGTCTGTAGTTGTTGGATTTTCCTTGTTCCCTCCTTTATATATTGGTACAACATTTGCATTTTTCCAATCCTGTGGTACCTTTCCTTCTTTGAATGAGTATTTAATTATCTTGTCTATTTTGTCTGTCAACTCATCTATGCATTCTTTTAATATCCAATTTGCAATTCCACCCAGAATGTGCAATTTTCTGACATCAAGGTTTATTATTTGGTCTCTGATTTCCTTCTGTGTCACAGTTCTTTCCTTTATTGGGGGTATCTCTCTTTATTTCCTCACAGTTTTGTGATGAGATGCCTGAGAAGTATGGTGGGGGTAACTGGGTTGGATGGAGTGAGAAATGAAAAGGTGAGGAGGAGAGTGGGGCTGGAGAGGGAGTTGGGGGGGTAGGATTGGTGGGGGAGTGTTGGGATGGTTTGGACACATGGAACAAGTGAACTTGGGGGGGGGGGAGGCAACTGGAGGCGAGATGGGTGGAAGGAGAAAAAGGGGGTACTGGAAAAGAGGGGAATGTCTATGGACGGTGGAAAGGAGAAGACAGAAGATAGGGGTGAGTGGAAAATGGCTGTGTATGGATGATGTGATGCATGGAAGGGAGTGGGTGGGGGATGGGGAGGTGAGGGAGTAAGTGTGAATGATATTTTGATGCAGAGCAAAGGAATTTCTCCCTGTCTTCTCTTCTTCTGCATGAGGGGATGGGAGGGGGGATCACCGTTTAAGTGAGGCAGCCTTGCTATGGATGTGCTGTGTCTTGCTACATTGCTTCTGACACAGGGCAGTGGGTGAGATGCAGGGATGACCCATCATCCAGGAGGAGCCAAAATAAGAGGGAGAGAGGGGTGGTGAATGGGAGTGGAATATGTGGGGATGGAATGGGTGGGAGAGGATTTAATGCCTTTGTTTTTTGGCTACCTCCCTTGTAAGAGGAAAAAAAGCCACTGGTATTTGTATGCATGTATGTATGTAGATGCTCTATAAAAACTTATCATAATGGATTACTGGATTGGAAAATAATGGAATTTTTGATGAGTGTGGACTAAGATAAACTGGAAAGATTTGAAGTAAAAGTACAAAAGAGTGATTTTAGAAAAAAAAGTGTGATGTATTGATGAGCTGGACACACTAGGGAGGGAATGAATCATGAAAAGTTTACATGCCAGAGGTGGAAAGAAGTTGATGTGAGGGGTCTTGAAAGATAATTATTGGAGAGTATTTAAACACTGGGAACAAATGTGGTGGCAAGGTAGACCATGTATGCTTGGATGAATGGTAGATATCTTGAATATTCTCACAGTGGACCAAAGTAACACTGCAGGTCAAATTAAAGGGATTGATGAAGTGTAGGGTGCAAATTTGTGGAGTGAGAAAAGGAGGACATAACAGAGATGTATGTAACGTATACTCCAATATTACAGAGAAGTTAACAAAAGCTAACCTGTGTTTGGGCCTTGATAAGACGAACAATCATATGTAGTTCTTCATCATCTGATAAACGATCATATTCCTTTAGGGCAAAATCTGCCACTTCAAGGATAGTTGGATCTGACATAGGTGCTGGTTGTGGGCATCCAAGACATGGTACTTGAACTGGTATTACTAATTCTTCTTCAACAGGAACCTAAAGAGTAACAAGAACACTCACTAAAGCTATCAAATGATTGAACAGCAAACTGGAGTCTACAATATAGCACTATTATAATATCCTGGTCACTTGAAAACCATATTGTGATTTAATGAATATATCATTAATAGCAAATCAAACACTGAATGAATAAGAATTTGTAAATTATACAGCACAAGAAAACCATATTAAATTTTTATGAAAAATAACATAAAATAGAAAGTAATGCCTTGAAATTGTACCTTAAGATTACTTTTTTTCAATACAACAAAAGAAACTGTTTCAGCATAAAACTTACCTTTCTCTTGCACAAAATATCATCATCATCATCAGGAATCACCTGGAGCCGAATAATCTCATTTGGGTTGTCAATGATGGTGACACCACATACATAATGGTCTCTATTTATATCTGGCATACATTCTCTTCCATCAATCTGGTTATCAAGAGACTTGAGACATAGGGTGAAGCCATACTCCACATTCATCCTCACACTTGTTACATTAAGGACTGGATCAAACTACAAGAAAAGAAGAAAATCATGTTACAATTTCAAGTTAAACATGTTATTGTATGTGTGTGTGTAGGAGGTGAACCAACAGAACATGGGAAACATACAAACAAGCTAGAAAAAGGGGCACAAGAGTTCAAAGAGAGGATGAAAGAAATGTTGAAAGGGGCATTATAGATAAATGCAAAGATGAACCAGAACTGTTTTAAAGGTTTACCAATGATAAATTGAGATAAAGGAAAAGAACTGCTGAACTCGCAGAAATAATGACTGAAAGTTTCAATCTGTCATCACAAAGGAGAGCAGTTTTGTTGAGGAAGGAGAGGTGAGCAATAATTTGGGCTCACAAGACATAAATATAGAAAAAAGGGAAGTGCTCATTTTTTTGTATAAAAGAAAAGCTTCAGGACCTGGTAGGATCTCAAACTGCATTCTTAAAGAATGTAAGGAGCAACTGGCAGTTAAGAATTATAGTCTGACTATGTGTCCAGTGAAAGAAGGTAGGATATCTACCACCCAAGAGAAGGGTATGGAATGATGAAGCCTATTTTTTGTTGTTGTCAGAAGAAAATTATAACATAATACTAACAGATAATTTTAATTGCTAAGAGATAAATTGGGAGGAATTTAAGTGAAAGTGAAAGTATAATGGCCCAATGATTAAATAGTGATATGAGTAAAAGGGAAAGACACTCCAGCAAATAGAACTTGCCTCTAAGAAACCTGACATTAATGAATTTTTGTCTTAAATGTGTCTCACAGGAAAACATGACTATGTAGCTACTGAATTCCAGATGGTGGAATTAGATATAGAACCTAGGCATAAAACTTGCATACATGGTAGATACAATTATGAGAGAACAAATTTTTAGTCAGAGGGCTTTTCTTTTCAGAAGGAAACTGTGAGGAATTTATGAATACTAACAAAACTAAGAAAAAATGGAAAAAAATAATACTGTCCATCTACATGGAATCTAATTCCTTTTTCTCACTAAAGACATGAATATCACATGAATATCATTGTTTAATGATATAAGAAGCTTCTTTGGTTATTTCTACCTTAAATTAATCTTATTTTTCCCACCTGAGCATTGATACTTACCACAATCTGTTCAATGCTGTGGTCTACAAAGTGGCCTCTGAATTTGGACTTGGAGCCTACATTAACATAATTGAAAGCTTCAAATGCTAACTGCTCTTCATCTAAACCATCTGGCAATTCCTGGATCACGGACTGGTGACCAGAAAATGTAACAGGGGTATGTGGTTTATTGTAATCTCGCCATGCATCAAAGTCATTGTCATCTTCTATTTCAGCACATCTGTTGAGAAGAACACTGATGTTAGAAAAACCCTGGTTTTAAAATTTAGTAAGCAGCATAAGACAAGACCATAACTAAAACTTATGCACAATATTCTACCTTGTTTTCTCATCCACAATCTTAGATGAGTTCAGCCATGACCTTTCCCAGACTGCAATCTCACAGAGATGTGGGTCTTCTGTTTCATCAATATGACAGTTTGTCAAATCAGGGACTCCAACTGGACAAAGTGTTTCATGAACTCTGAGAGTTAGGTATACAATCTGTCCTGAAACAACCTGAAACAAAAGAAGAATATTAACTCCTCTGATAATGAAATCATCAGTCATGTGAATAAAAATCTGGCAACACCTATGATAATAGGATTAGAAGCACCACAAGATATGGAAGGGGTTAAAGCACAGAGGTTCACCACCCTAGGGTGGGGTATAGGGTTGAAACCAATTAGCAGAGCTGTCCTGTTTGCAGGCTAACCTCTTCTCGGTGCCAATTGGCCCAAATGAAAATACATTTCAAACCCAGCCAAATTCTATTTATATCTCAATGATATGGCAGGATGGTGAGCTGTGTTTGACCATGTGTTCTTGATACAGCAAAACTTGACAAGCTTGATTGAGACTAGTTATCAAAATATCCCACCTGGGTGACTAATAGCCTTCCGATTGCCAGAATTTTGTACTCAGTACACATGTTGAATACTGTGTGAATGCATACTACTGGACAGCTGATATAATCTACTTCAGTTACCAAATAGTTTGTTAAAAAGAAATTAATGTATAAAAATTCTAATAATAACAATCACATTTTTTTTTAATTTCAGAGTTTTTAGAGACCACACCACTCTTGCATGCCTTACCACTACTTCACTTGGACATGTCTCCCAAATGTCATTTCCAATTATTTGTGTGGGAGCCCTTACTAATCTCTGCCACTGGGTTAGACATATCTTTTGGGGTTGGCAATGAAAGTTCAAAAAGCTGCAATTTTTGCAATGTAAAATTTACATCCCACATCACTATATTTTTGCCTTCTGATCTAAAAATACATTTTTTCTACATCCTACGATAACAGGCAAGTGACACTATAAACTGTAAACAGTTTCATGACTTCTTTTTCTTTTTTCAAGAGTCACATAATTTTATTTTTGGATTTTCTTCTATCTCATTGTATTTATTTTTTCATCTTCAAGAATATTTCCAATTAAACACCTGGAAAACAACAGCATACTTTAGTTCTTAGATAAGTGAACATATGCATCAATTGTATGCGTTATTTTTATTGTTGTTCTACCAATGTCTTCACTGACCTTGGGTCCGCCAAGGCTAATCATTTCACAATGCTGAACCATCATGGAGATGGAAAAAAAGAAAAGAAAAAAGATGACCCTAATCCACAGTAAGGTATGATCCAATGTCCAGTGTCCTCTGGATATTTGTTAATTATAGAATATTTCTGCTTCTATGATAATTACTCACTGCATATTCCAATTTTGGTCTTATCAAAGTGATTAGTATTTTCTTCATCATTTCTTCATCCAGGTATGTAAATACCACTTTGACTGATCTTATTGAATTATAAGTTTCTCCAAAAATTTTGTTTATGTTTCTCAGGGGACATATCATTCATAATAATAACTCCTAGGTCCTTCTTTTTTTCCACTTCTTTAATTTCTTCCTCTCCCAATGTATATGACCCCACTATTCTTTTTTTGCTTCTTCCAAATTACATTATACTACACTTCTTAATGTTGAATTATATCTCCCACTTCTTACTCCATTCCCATACTTTATTGAGATCACTCTGCAGTGGCTCACAATCTTCGGTGCTCACTTTTTTCAAAATTTTGGCATTGTCTGGGAATAAGCTCATATAACTTTCAATTCCTTCATCCATATCATTAATATATATAGCAATCATTATTGGGGCCACAACTGTTCCTTGTGGAACTCCACTAATCACCTCATCCCAATTAGAATGTTTGTCTCTTATCACCACTCTCATTTTCCTTTCATGCAAGAAGTCTTCCATCCAGTTAAGTAATTTGCCCTGTATTCCTCCTTCATTTTCTAATTTCTTCAGCAATTCTTTATGTGGCACCTTATCAAAAGCTTTTTTCAGGTCTAGAAAGGCACAATCAGCCCATCCATCTCTTTCTTGTATTATATCTATTAGTTTTGAATAGAAACACATCAAGTTTGTGACACATGATCGGCCTTGTCTAAATCCAAATTGCCTTGGATTTAGTACATTGTTTTTTCCAGATGCCTTACCCATCTAGTTTTGATGATTCTTTCACAAATTTTAGCTATCTTACTTGTAAGAGAGACCAGTCTATAGTTTCTAGGATCTTCTTTGTTTCCCCCTTTATATATTGGTACTATATTTGTTCTTTACCAATCTTCTGGAACTTTTCCTTCCTTCAATGAACTGCTTATTAAACTATGTATTCTTTCTGTTAGTTCATTCTTGCATTTTCTCTAAATCCAGTTTGCCATTTCATCTGGACTATGCAATTTTCTAACATCCAGATTACTCAAGTGATTCATTATTTCTTTCTTTGTTACTTCTATCTCTTTCATAGGGTGGACTTTCACCTCCCACTCAACATCTCTAAGTTGTATGTTCTCTCTCGTAAACACTGATTTAAAATGCTTGTTCATAATTTCTGCCATTTCTAATTCCTCTGTGTATTCTATTCTTCCTTGTTGTAGTTTCACTAATTCTTGTTTGCTTTTCAGTTTGTTTACAAATCTTTGAAATAGTTTTGGTTGATTTTTTTTATGACATCCTTTTCGTATTTTCTCTTTTCTTCTCTGCACACTTGTACATATTCATTTCTATAACCAGTATATATTTTCCATTTTTTGTTTTTTCTCCAATGTATCCAAGCTTTATCCCTTTCATCTTTTAACTTCCTACATCTTTTGTTGTATCAACATTCTACATATCCTTTTTCTTGTTTTTGTCTTGGTACACACTTTTCCTTGAATGAAAAGGAAAAGGAGAAGTACGAAAAGAAGCTGAAGGAGGAGTGGGAGGGAGTAAAGGATGGAGCAGAGATGGGTGTGGAGGAGGAATGGGGATGGTTCAAGGAGGGAGTCTTAAAGTGTGCAAGGATGGTGTGTGGAACAAGAAGGACAGGGGGAAATAGAAGAAAGGGTAGTGAATGGTGGGATGAGGAAACAAAGAAGGTTGTAGAAGAGAAGAAACAAGCATTCACAGATTGGTTACAAAAGAGGACGGGGGAGTCATATGAGACGTACAAAGAAAAGAAAAGAGAAGTAAAGCAAAAGGTAAAGGAGGCAAAGAGGAGAGCAGATGTGAAATGGGGTAGGAGTATGACAGAAAATTTTGAAAGTAATAAAAAGATGTTTTGGAAAGAAATTAAGAGAGGAAGAGGAGGCGAATCAAGTAGGGAAGAAAAGGTAAAAGGTGCAGATGGAGAGATGATAATGGAAGAGAAGGCAGTAAGGGGAAGATGGGCAGAATATTTTAGGGAGTTGCTAAATGTGAAGGAGGATAGGGAAGGAAAGATAGCTGCAGTGGGAAATGCGAAGAAAATGAGAGTGATGAGTGAGGAGAATGGAGGAGAAATAAGGAAGGATGAGGTGAAGGCAGTTGTTAAGATGATGAAAGCAGGTAAGGCACCTGGTCTGGATGGATGCCAGGCAGAATGTCTGAAAAAGGGAGGTTCAGTGATGGTGGACTGGTTAGTGAGGTTATTTAATGTTTGCTGGAGAGAGGGTAGAGTACCGGAGGACTGGAGAAGTGCCTGTATAGTTCCTCTTTACAAGGGAAAAGGGGACAAGTGTGAATGTAGTAGTTTCAGAGGGATTAGCCTGTTAAGTGTAGTAGGGAAGGCTTATGGGAGGATCTTGATTGAGAGGATTAGGAGAGGAACAGAAGGAATAATTGGTGAGGAACAGTGTGGATTTAGGACAGGTAGAGGTTGTGTAGATCAGATCTTTGTGGTAAGACAGATATGTGAGAAAGCTATAGGAAAGGGGAAGGATGTTTTTTGGGCTTTTATGGATCTGGAAAAGGCTTATGATAGGGTAGACAGAAAGGCACTGTGGGAGGTTATGCAGATTTATGGGATAGGAGGAAAGCTTTTGGGAGCTGTAAAGATTTTTTATGAGAGTAGTAGAGCTTGTGTCAGGATTAGAAATGGAGAGAGTGAGTGGTTTGAAGTAAAGGTGGGACTTCGTCAAGGATGCGTTATGTCGCCCTAGCTGTTCAACTTATACATGGATGTGGTGGTGCGAGAGGTGAATGCTAGGGTAGTGGGTCAGGGATTGGAGATGGTTAAAGAAAATGGAGAAAAGTGGGAGGTGAGCCAGCTGTTGTCTGCGGACGACACTGCACTTGTGGCAGGGTCGGAGGAGGGATTGAGGAAGCTGGTGGCAGAGTTTGGGAGAGTATGTGATAGAAGAAAGCTAAAGATAAATGTGGGTAAAAGTAAGGTGATGAGATGTACAAGGGGTGAAAGTGGCAGTAGACTGGAAGTGAACATTAAGGGAGAGCGACTGGAGGAAGTGGATAGTTTTAGATACTTGGGCGCAAGTGTAGCAGGAAAAGGTGGAGTGAAGGTGGAGGTAGAATGTAGATTGAGAGAAGCGAGTAAATGCCTTGGTGGATTAAAGAGTGTAATGAGGAATAGACATTTAGGAATGGATGCGAAGAGGAGACTGTATGAAGGAGTGATTGTGCCAACAGCACTGTATGGGGCAGAAACGTGGAACATAAGAGAAGAAGAGAGAAGGAGTTTGAATGTGTTTGAGATGAGGTGTCTGAGAAGTATGGTGGGGGTTACTAGGCTAGATAGAGTGAGAAATGAGGAGGTGAGGAGGAGAACAGGGGTGAAAAAGGAGCTGGGAGATAGGGTTGATGAAAGAATATTAGGATGGTTTGGACACATAGAAAGAATGAGTGAAGAAAGACTAGTAAAAGAGGTATGGAAGGCAGATGTGGAGAGAGTGAACATGAGGGGACGTCCTAGGATGAGGTGGATGGATGGGGTGAAAGGGGCTTTGGGGAAGAGGGGAATGTCTGTTGAGGAAGGAAGGGAGAGGACGGAAGACAGAGGTGAGTGGAGAGTAGTTGTATATGGATGATGTTGAGGAATGGGCGGGGTGTGTGGTGTGTGTGAGTAAATTTTGACGCAGCCCGAGGGGATTTCTCCCCGTCCTCTCCTTATATGCAAGGGGGGACGGAGAGGGGGGGTCGCCGATTAAATGAAGCGGCCTTGCTGTGGATGTGCTGTGTCTTGCGGCACTGCTTCTGACCCAGGGCGGTGGGCAAGGTGCAGGGATGACCCGTCATCCAGGAGGTGCTCAGATGAGAGGGAGGGTGGGAGGGGTGTGGAGGTGGATGGATGGGGTGAAAGGGGCTTTGGGGAAGAGGGGAATGTCTGTTGAGGAAGGAAGGGAGAGGACGGAAGACAGAGGTGAGTGGAGAGTAGTTGTATATGGATGATGTTGAGGAATGGGCGGGGGGTGGGTGGGGGGGGTGTGGTGTGTGTGAGTAAATTTTGGGGATGAAATGGGTGGGAGTGTTTTTATGCCTTTCCCTTTTTGGCTACCTCCCTTGAAAGGGGGAAAAAGCCTTGGTATATGTATGTATGTACACACTTTTCCACTCCTTTCTTATAAATTTTTGTCAAAATATTCCATCTTTTTTCCACTGTTGTTTCCTCTTTGTATATCCTTTCCCAGTCTGCTTTTTGATTTTTTTTTTTCATTTTATCAAAATTTGTTTTTTCCATACATCATTCTTCCCTTTCTATATTGTTCGTTTTTTCATGTATTTTCCTCATTTAGTTCCAGTTCAACCAATATGTGGTCACTTTTACTTATTGGTGTCTGATAAAGCAAATAAGATTCTGGGATTGATTGCGCGATCTTTTGATTTCAAAAGTCCATCACTCATTAACAAGCTATATAAATCGTTAGTTCGTCCACATTTGGAATATGCTGTTTCCGTATGGTCACCGAATCTCATTAAAGACATTGACAGACTGGAAAAAGTACAACGGCGAGCCACAAAACTGATTCCAAATATCAAAAATAAATCATACGAAAATCGACTTAAGCACATGAATCTGTTTTCCCTAAAAAAGCGTAGACTCAGAGGTGACTTGATACAGGTCTTTAAGATTTTAAAGGGAATTGACAACATCAAAAGTGACCAAATTTTCACATTGAATGAGAATCAGACAAGAAACAATGGTCTCAAACTGTCCGGAAATAGATTCAATTTGGAAGTAGGTAGAAACAACTTTGCCAACCGTGTAGTTAATGAATGGAATAAACTTCCTGCACAGGTAGTGCAATGTAGTTCAGTTCGAAGCTTTAAGAATCATTTAGATAAATACCTAAGTAAGATGCTGTAAATATTATAATTTATGTTATATTATTTGTTTTTGTTTTGTTATAATTTGTCTGTCTGATTTTCATTTATTATTAGTTATATGTCAATTTATTATCATTTACTATTTACCTGTTTGTTTGTTATTCAACTATACCAATGCATTTATTTATGTATTTTAATTGTTATTTTCATTGTTATAGTTTTAATTTATTATTATGATTTTTTTTTTTTTTTTTTTTTTTTGCATCCGACCTAGATATGGATCAAAAGGTCTCCTGTCGGCATGCTTTGCCTTTGTAATCCTTTGATATTCAATCTTGTCCATTATTTTGGGTTCTGATGTGTTTATTAGGTCCAGTCTCGATGGTTCTTCCTCATTTCTATACCTAGTATTCTCTTGTATCCATTGCCTCATTGTCTGTGCTATAATCATATCAAGTAGTACATTTCCCCATAGGTTGTATCCACCCTTCACTGTCATCTCTTCCCAGCAGATTTCTTTACAATCAAAGTCACTCATTATAACTATTCTTCCTCCATCTTCCATTATCTTATTTAGTGTTATCCTTGTGTCTTCTAACATATTTTTGCATTCTCTCCCTTCCCACGAAGCCGTTTTAGGAGGCACATAATTTACTACAAACTTCCTGCTCTTCCCATTCCTGTCCTCCACTTCCATCAGAATCATCTCTATTCTTTCCATATGTGACATTTCTCACATTTATATCCTTCTTAGTCAGGAACATAACTCCGCCCCCTTGTTTTACCTCTCTGTTTCTAATCCAATAACTATATGCATCATGTCCTACACTGTTGGGTGGTAGTGGACCTTTCAATCTTGTCTCTACAATTTCCATTATGTCTGGTTCTTTTTCCTTCAGGTAATCATTCAGTTTATTCAAGCCTGTTATTAAGCCATCTATATTTGTGTAAGACACTTTTATTTTCTGCTACTTCCATCGTGCTTTCGGTTTCCCTTCCGTTTTTCTCTGCTATGAACCATTTCCTCACTTTCATATTCACTACTCTCCAATAGAATTTCTCTTTTTCTGACTGTTCTTTTCTCGTTTATTTTCTTTAGCTTCTAGTCCTTTTGTTTTCTCATCCTCTCTTTCCTCTTTATTCATTTCTCTTTTTATTCATATCTGTTTATATTGATTACTGTCTGCTAGTTTCCCTGTTTTTGCTAAGATATTCTCTGCTGTCGTTTATGACCTGAATTTAACCTTAATTGGTCTGATCTTATCTGTATTGTATTTCCCTAGTCTATATATTTCTTTTATTTCTTTCCCTGTTTCTTGTTCATCTTCTTGAACTACTTCTAATATCTAATTTACTTTTTCCTTTTCCTCTTTTATTCTTGTAGTCCTATTTGGATTATACTTCTCTTCCATCCCTAATATAATTATACATTTCTTTTTATCCACTAAGTCTCTTACTATATTCTTCTCCCTCATCAAGTTAATAACTGTGTCCTTAGTTTGTTCTTTCATCTGCTGTTCCACTGTATCTCCAAATTCAATTTTATTGTTCTCTTGTACTTTTTTCCAACCACTTACCTCTTTTGCTATGGACTCTTTATTCTCTTTAATTCCTCATTCTCATCCTTTACTTCTCTTAACTGTCTTTTTAATTCTTCTATTTCTTTAGTTATTTTTTTTATTCTCCTTCTTTAGTTCTTCCAGTTTATCAACTCTTTGGGTAACTAGTGTTAATTGGTTAAACCTAGCCTCCCATGCTTCGTTCATTTTTTTTTTTTTTTTTTTTTTAGTTACTCCTCTAGATTTACTGGTCGGGGGAGGTTGTCACCTCATTACATCCATAAAAGCAGTTATCTTCTCTTTCCATTGATCTACTATTATCTATATTTCTGCTTTTGACACTTCTGCTTCCGTGTTCTTCCTCGTCTGTGTGTTCTGCACCCCTCTTGTTTACACCTCTTCTAACATCCGGGGTTCGTCCCCTTCCTCTTTTCCTCAGTAATCCCTCTCGTTCTCATTTTTCTTCACCTTCCCACTACACAACGAACTTTTCCCTTCCCTATTAATACAACAAAGGCACTCCCTCGTTGTTGAGATCGATGAAACTTGAAGTTTTCCTGGAGTTCCAAACTTCGTTGTCACTTCGACCGACGTGCGTGCGTGTGAGAGAGAGGGGAGTGAGATATAGAGAGGGAAAGAAAGACAGAGAAAGAGGGGAGGGAGGGAGAGAGCGAGAGAAAGAAAGAGAGAGAGAGAGAGAGAGAGAGAGAGGGGGGGAAGAGAAAGGGGGAGGTGTGTGTGTTTCACCATTCACCATGGTCTTGGATCACGTGTGGGATTCGTGATCGACAGTTACTAACCTCCCGGATGAGAGCTCAGAACTCGTATGACCGATCTATAGGTAACACTGTGACCTTACACGCACACACACCCCCAACTCCCCACCCACGAGAGTTGGAGTAACACCCCGCAGCGAAGCGATGTTGAAATAATTTCAGCCCTGGGATGGAATCGAACCCGGACCGCCGTAGTGGCAGGCAAGAACTCTAACCACGGTGCCATGAGGTATGTATGTGTGTGTATTCACGTTGGTCTTTGGATCACGTGCTGGACTCGTGATCGACAGTTATTTCCCTGCCGGAAGAGAGCTCAGAGCTCGTATGACCGATCTATAGGTAACACTGTGACCTTACACGCACACACACACATACTCTACTCCCCACCCACGAGAGTTGGAGTAACACACCGCAGCGAAGCAATACTGAAATAATTTCAGCCCTGGGATGGCTTCGAACCCGGACCGACATAGTGGCAGGCGAGAACTCTAACCACGGCGCCACGAGGTATGTGTGTATGTTCACCTTGGTCTTTGGATAACGTACTGGACTCGTGATCGACAGTTATTTCCCTCCCAGAAGATAGCTCAAAGCTCGTATGACCGATCTATGGGTAATGCTGTGACCTTATACGCACACACACACACCCAACTCCCCGCCTACGAGAGTTGGAGTAACGACTCGAAGCGTGCGTGCGTGCGTGTGTGTGTGTGAGAGAGAGAGAGAGAGAGAGGGGGGGGGGATAGCTCACTAGTCCTTGAGGGTTCCTCATTGTCTTCGATACAGAATGTAGACAAAGCTAAAAGGAAGACCTGTTCTCTTTGACTGGTAACTACAATCCGGAACCAATTATACTCCTACACGGCAGGACGGTGCAGAACTTTTCTCTCGTATAAAAAATGTGTTTACTTCTGCTCTCTCTGTTGTTCTGCAACTTAAAAGGATGCATGGCAACTTGCGCCAGTAACTGCAACTCATCGATTGGATTCTGATTATTGTTTGGACTCAATGTGTGAGTCATTTCTAGATTTATGCTGACACTAAGCAAAATAAAACACAGTTGATGCTGAATAAATATTTTCAGTCTGTCCGTCGCCCACGCCGATTTTGAAATTAACTTTCTTTTTGCATGTAACCAAGCTTCACGCTTTACAAGTAAACATTTTGACCCAGCATCACCTACAGATCCTGCCACTTCTTAGGCCACATGTACAACAAAAAAATTGTCTGATTTCGAGTAAACAGATAACTTGGAAATTAGAACCAGCAGACAAGAACCTGGAAGGCCTTGGTAGATGAGGGTGTGGCGGTGCTGACGTGGTTCGCATGTTCTCTGGGTTTAAAGACTTATTGCAGTCCGTAAGATGTGACATTGAATATTCGAGAGTAAGATATCGCCGGAGAACCGTGAATAATAGCTATCAAGGAAGTGGTCGAAAAATGTTGAAATTATTCTGACAAGATGCCAATAACAAAAAATGTCTATATGTACTTACAAACGGGAAGAGCTCTCCACAGAAAAAAAGGTAAAATGAGAGATTGGAAATCACATGTAGGAATCAAAACCCATACCAACGTTTAAAGAAATCTTAGGTGAAACAATGGGAGTTGGTCCACTGAAGATTGATACAGGGAAAGACATGGTGAAGTAAAGATGAATATGGCAACTGATACAGAAGAATGTGCTGAGTTAGTCAAATGTGGGTTATGCGGGGAGCCAACCAAAAAGTGGTATGTTGTGATTTTTGTAATCATACCTGCCTGGAGGAATGTTCTGATACCAAACACATAAATACATACTAAACGGCAATAATGTATATAAACGCAATGAATGTGCAAGAAAGACATTACAGATCTCAATAAACCTGAGATGAACCATTAAGATCTTAATAGAATATCACCCTTAAATAAGTGATAAAGCGGACGAAAGATGGAAACCTACGAGACTACTCACAAGCGAGCAAGTTAAACTGAAAAACAAATAAACATGCATATAAAAAACGACCAATGAAGATGAGAAAGCCACAGGTAATTGGAAAGCTATAAAAGTGGAATATCAGTGGAGTCTAAAATGCGCTTGACAAGGTCACTCGATATCTGAGACGGAAAGAGAGAGAGAGAGAGAGAGAGAGAGAGAGAGAGAGAGAGAGAGAGAGAGAGACTAATGTACAACGACGACGACGTAGAAGCACCCCTCCAAGACAGAAACTTGCACATTTGTTAAAACATAATGTTCGAAAAGATGGTACACCAGCATAATGAGCCTGTAAATGGTATCCTGTTGAAAAACAAATGGCTGGGGAACTTACCAAAGATTATTTTAAAATTACGAAAATACGAAGGCTATATGATCAAATGACTCGGCTTGTACATTATATGGAGGAAATTTATTTTATGACACCTGGGAAGTCTTTCAATTCTAACTTGATGTGTCAGGGTGACCATATTGTCAGAAATTGTACCAATGAACAGGAATGGGCAAGCTGTACCCATAATCACAAGCTTTCTGAAAGCAAGGCAAATGAAGAATATATAAATTACACAAAGAAGAACTATGCTGATACATGACATGAAATGATACAAAAAAATTGAACTAAACGGATCATGGTTATATATATATATATATATATATATATATATACACACACACACACATTCAACGAATGGACGGCTTAGAAGACGTTCTGAAGAGAATTGAAGTTTGTGGATCCCAACGCAAAGACAAGTGCCTATTGTATTTACAGGGTGGGGGGAAATTGCTCGTGGAGTAGTAGGAAAGAGGAAAGGGGGAGGGATTACTGAGGGAAATGGAAGGAAATGAGGAAGGAGTAGACTTGGCCCAGGCAGACAGGCGAAAGGTAAACAAAAGGCCCCCCGACGACGATGAAATGTCTAATAAAAATGTAAAGATTAGAAGTATAGATAAGAGCAATACAGTAGAAAGTGATGAGAATATTTTCCAGGGATTTAAAGAGGTGGGGGGGACACAAACCCCTCCCGACTGACAAGACTAGAAGAGAAGGTCGATAAGATGATCGAGGACTTGGAGCGTAGGTTCGGTCATGTTGACAATATTATACGAAGAGTTGAAAAATTGGAAGAACTAGAGAAGGCGAACAAAAACTTAACTAAGGAAATTGAAGAATTAAAAAAACAGTTAAAAGAAGTAAAAGATGAGAATAAAGTCTTAAAGGAGAATAAGGAGAACAAGGAGGGTTGGAAAAAAATTCAAGAAAATAGCAAAGTTGCATTCACTGACATAATCAGACAGCAAATGAATGAACAAACTGAAAACTCAGTTATTAAAGTGATGAGACAGAAGGAGAATATAGTAAGAGACTTAGCAGACAAAAAGAAATGTATAATTATATTAGGAATGGAAGAGAAACATAACCCAGATAGAACCACAAGAATCAAAGAGGAAAATGAAAAAGTAAGAAATGTACTAGAATTAGTTCAGGAAGATGAACCAGAAATAATGAAACAAATTGAAGAGAAATTCAGCCTAGGGAAATATAGTACAGACAAGACCAGACCAATCAAGATTAAATTCAGGGCACAAACTACGGCTGAGAATATCTTATCCAAAACAGGGAAACTAGCAACAAGTGAACAATATAAAAAGGTATGGATAAAAAGGGAAATGAATAAAGAGGAAAGAGAGGAAGAAAAACAGAAAAGACTTGAAGCAAAGGAAAAAAACGAGATAAGAACGGAGTCAGAAAAAGAGAGATTCTATTGGAGAGTAGTGAATATGAAACTAAAGAAAGTCGACATACAAGAGAAAAACAAAAGGGAAACAGAGAACACAATGGAAGTGGCAGAAAACTAAGAGTGTCTTACACAAATATAGATGGATTAATAACAGGATTGAATGAACTGAATGATTATTTGAAAGAAAAAGAACCAGACATAATGGGAATTGTAGAAACAAAATTAAAAGGTCCACTACCACCCAACAGTGTAGGACATGATGCATATAATTATTGGATTAGAAACAGAGTGAAAAAGGAAGGGGGTGGAGTTATGTTCCGTACTAAGAAGGATATAAACGTGAAGGGTGTCACATATGGAAAGAATACAGTAGAGATGATAATGATGGAAGTAGACGACAGAGATAAGAAGAACAGAAAGTTTGTGATAAATTATGTGCCCCCAAAAACAGCATCATGGGAAGAGAGTGAACATAAAAGTATGTTAGAGGATACAAAGATAACATTAAACAAGATAATGGAAGAGGGAGGAAAAATAGTTATGATGGGCGACTTTAATTGCAAAGAAATCTGCTGGGAAGAAATGACAGTAAAGGGTGGAGACGGCTCATGGGGAAACGCTCTACTCGAGATGGTTACTGACCATACAATGACACAATGGATACAGGAGAACACTAGGTATAGAAATGAAGAAGAGCCATCGAAACTAGACCTAGTAATTACATCCGAACCTAGAATAGTGGACAAAATTGAATATAAAACACCAATAAGTAAAAGTGACCACATATTGATTGAACTGGAACTTAATGAAGAAAAATATATCAAAAGAAATGAACAATATAGAAAAGGAAGAATGATGTATGAAAAAACAAACTTTGATAAAATAAGAGAATTCTTTCAAAAGGAAAACTGGGAAGAAATATACAAAGAAGAAACAACAGTAGAAGAGAAATTGAATATTTTGACAAAAATTTACAAAAAAGGAGTGGAAAAGTATGTCCCAAGACAAAAAAAAGAAAAAGAATATGTAAAATGCTGGTACAACAAAAGCTGTAGGGAGTTAAAAGACAAAAGAGACAAAGCCTGGACCAGATGGAAAAAAGACAGAAGACCTGAAAAATGGAAAATATATACCTGTTATAGAAATGAATATGTACAAATGTGCAGAGAGGAAAAGAGAAAATATGAAAAAGATATCATAGAAAAGTGTAAAGATCAACCGAAACTATTCTACAGATTTGTAAACAATAAACTGAAAAACAAACAAGACTTGGAGAAATTAAGACAGGAGGGAGTTGAATACACTGAGGAAATGGAAATGGCGGAAATTATGAACAAACATTTTAAATCAGTGTTTACAAGGGAGAACATACAACCTGAAGAGAACGAATGGAAAGAGAAAGTCCCTCCTATGGAAGAAATAGAAGTAACAAAGAATGAAATATTAACACACTTGAGTAATCTTGATGTCAGAAAATCGCATGGACCAGATGAAATAGCAAACTGGATACTGAAAGAATGCAGGAATGAACTGGCAGACAAAATACATAGCATACTAAATAGTTCCTTGAAAGAAGGAAAAGTTCCAGAAGATTGGAAAAAAGCAAATATAGTACCTATATACAAAGGAGGAAATAAAGAAGAACCTACCAACTATAGGCCAGTCTCTCTAACAAGTACAATAGCAAAAATTTGTGAAAGAATGATCAAAAGTAGATGGGTAAAATATTTAGAAAAAAAAAACAAAGTGTTAAATCCAAGGCAATTTGGATTCAGACAAGGACGATCATGCGTCACCAATTTAATATGTTTCTATTCAAGGCTAATAGATATAATACAAGAAAGAGTTGGATGGGCGGACTGTGCATTTTTAGATCTAAAGAAAGCTTTTGACAAAGTACCACATAAGAAGTTGCTTAAGAAATTAGAAACTGAAGGAGGAATACAGGGCAAACTACTGAATTGGATGGAGGACTTTTTACAAGAAAGAAAAATGAGAGTAGTGATAAGAAACCAGCACTCAAAATGGGATGAAGTAATAAGCGGTGTTCCGCAGGGAACAGTTCTGGCCCCAATAATGTTTGCTATATATATTAATGATATGGATGAAGGAATAGAAAGCTATATGAGCTTCTTTGCAGATGATGCAAAACTACTGAAAAGAGTGAAAACTGAAGAAGATTGTGAATCACTACAGAGAGATCTAAATAAGGTACAAGAATGGAGTAGGAAGTGGGAGATGGAGTTCAATACAAAAAAGTGTAGTATAATGGAATTTGGAAAAAGCAAAAACAGAATAACAGGAGCATATAAATTGGGAGAAGAAGGAATAAAAAAAGTAGAAAATGAGAAGGACCTGGGAGTCATTGTTATGAATAATATGTCACCTGAGAAACATATAAATAAGATTTTTGGAGAAACTTATAATCTAATAAGAACAATCAAAGTTGCATTTACATACCTGGATGAAGAAATGGTGAAGAAAATCCTAATCACCCTGATAAGACCAAGATTGGAATATGCAGCAACGATATGGTCACCAAGTACAAAAAAATGTATAAAAAAACTTGAAAGAATACAAAGAGCAATTACAAAATTGGCACCAACACTCTCAAAACTATCATATGAAGAGAGACTAGAAAAACTTGAACTACAGACACTAGAGCAAAGAAGAGAGAGAGGAGATTTGATAGCTATTTACAGAATCATGAAAGGCATAGAAATTACTGACAGAGAGAATCTGATAAAATGGGATGACAGAAATACTAGAGGACACGGAAAAAAAAAAGACAGATATAGAAGAGATTTGAAAAAGAACAGCTTTCCTCACAGAGTAATAGACAGTTGGAACAAGTTAGATGAGAAAGTGGTGTGTGCAAAAACAATACATGAATTTAAAAATAGTTTAGATAAAATGAGATATGAAGACGGGACCCCACGAGCATAGCTCCCCTTCCCGTAAAATACAACTAGGTAAATACACACACACTGTCACTGACACTTTGTCACGCCCGACCTGAGTTCGAGTCCTCGGCTCGACCACGTTTCAATTTCCAATATATTCCTTCGAGCTTCTCAGTCTCGACTGCAATGGCATGGAATTAAAAGTGAAATGTGGTTGAAAAGAAAGACACACACACACACACATTGACTGTAACTGTACTACTTCGACTACATAGGTGAGGAGATTGTTAAAAAAAATAGTTGTTACACTGATAAGACCTAAACTAGAATATGCTGCAACACTGCGGGCACCTAGCACAAAGAACACAAGAAAATTAGAAAAAATCCAAAGAGCAGCGACAAAAATGGCACCTACACTGTCAAATCTGACATACGAACAAAGATTGGAGAAATTACATCTGTCAACACAGGAACAGAGAAGAAAAAGAGGTGATTTGTTGACCATTTACAGTATTATGAAAGGGATGAAAATTCTCGATAGAGACGACTTATAAAGGTGGGACACGAAAAGAAACTAAAGAAGGACAGTTACAGAAGAGACCTGAAAAAATAGCTTCCCACATAGAGTGATTGATGTCTGGAACAAACTAAACGGAAAAACAGTGAGTGCCAAAAATATACACGATTTTAAGAATAAACTGGATGTGGAGAGATACGAAAATGGGTCACTACGAGCATAGCTCTCGTCCCAATACAACTAGGAAAATACATTTATACATAACTTGGTGGCGCAGTTGGTAGAATTTCCGACTGTCACTTCGGCGACCTGGGTTCGAATCCTGCCCACAGTAGAAATAATATCAGTATCGCTGCGCTTCGAATCGTAACACCAACTCTCGCGGGCGGGGAATTTGGTGTGCGTGTAAGGTCACAACATTACCCATAGATCGGTCATACGAGCTCTGAGCTCTCTTTCGGGAGGGAAATAGTTGTCGTTCACGGGTCCAGCACGTGATTTAAAGACCAAGGTGAAAATATATATATATGCACGAAGAACACCGAGTCGGAATTAAAAAGGGAACTAAGACGATTAACGTGTTATACTTTGGCTAATAGGTATAGCCCTATTCAGGAAAGTAGAAGATACAACAGTTGTTTGAGAATTGAATACTATTAAGATGAAAGAGGTAAAGGAACTTGAGTAGATGACGGGCAACATTCCGTCACTCAGGGTGGGGTTAGAAGGAAAGGAGTTGCGAAGTAAGGGGGGGGGGAGCGGGGTCAGGAGGGTGAAGATCTATTAACCAAACGACTCACAGGTAGACATGATATATGTCTAGGTATCATTGTCCTTTGGAGATGTTAAGATTCGGACATTCTTCGATTAAGGCGGATTCAACAATTTTCCTTCTGAAACCGCAGGAGCAGGAACAGAGGCAAGTGCAGACAGGTCCTTCATGCTTACTAGCACACAGACAACTCAGTCTTGACCCTCCACATCCAGCAGGGCAACTCATGGCCAACGACTTCTTTTTATGACCGCGTATGTATATCGCAGTTCACGAGAAACCTATAATATTCACAATTAACCAGTCAATGGTGAATATAGTTTATTTGATTTATATCGCCACGAGATTTTATTCGAGTAAAAAACCTCCTGCTGCTAGACGATGCAAGAGTGCGTAACGACTGATAAAATATTTAGCATAACATTGTAGCCAAAGCATGCGGTCTGTCTTTTCAAACGAGGGCGGGTTCAGATGCTGAAAAAAGAAAATGATAATAATGTACCGGCTCTCTCTGACAGCACGATCTTCGCCCGCGTTCTACCTCCCTTCACTCCAACTCGCACCAGTATAAATAACCCGAGACAGTACCGATATCTCGCTATATACGCCGATAAAATTAGCTTTCAATCATTCAACAGTTTCCACTATGCATATTATAATTTGCTGCTACATTTTCGATACTGTATGTACTTTCTATGCAAGCAACATTTGACTGAGATGAACACTGCATCGCATGAAAAACATATCAGATAATCAGCAATAAAAACTGTATTTGTATGATAATTTTTCATAATGGTGCAACACTTCTGTCTGCAACTGTACTACTTAATCACATTCACACTATTACCCCATCATCGGCTCCATGGTGTAGTATTACTGCGTTCGACCGCTAATTCAGGGCTCAAAATTCATCACTGCATTGCGAACCGGCACTCCAACTCTGGTGTGTTAAGTCACAGCATTACCCAAATATCGGGCCATACTCTGAGCTCCGTGAAAGTAACAGTTGTGGATCACGAGACCAACACGTGATCCACGACCCGTTGTGGTGAACCACCAACCCCGAATCTAACGTACGTATTTCGTTCCCCTCCCGCTCACCCGCACCCGCCGCCTCCACTGCCCCTGAAAAAAGTTGACCCCGAGAGCTGGGGCCGAGGAGGCCTTGAGAGCGAGTCACACCCCAACGGACAACTCTCTACTACCCCCTCCCTCCCTCCACCCCATCCCCTGCAATACTATATGTGCGTGCGTGTTCGGGAGTAAGTACATGGTGAGGACAAGGTGACAGGTATGCTTGTGACCAGTGAAGGCAGAGTTATGAGAACTAAGAGAACTCCAAGGCTGTATCAGATTTATGCTTACGAATTCTATCTATACTTGTACTAATAGCCTATTTGGCTGAGGAACTATAGGAGAGGGGCATGTCCTTCCAACATTCTAGAGCCTGTGTGTGTATTTACCTAGTTGTTTTTTATGGGAAGGGGAGCTATGCTCGTGGTGTCCCGTCTTCATATCTCGTTTTATCTAGACTGTTTTTAAATTTGTGTATTGTTTTTGCACACACAACCTTTTCAACTAACTTGTTCCATACATCTATTACCCTGTGGGGAAAGCTGTTATTTTTCAGGTCTCTTCTATAACTGTCTTTCTTGATTTTCTTTCCGTGTTCTCTTGTATCTCTACTATCCCATTTTATTACATCCTCTCTATCAATAGTTTCTATGCCTTTCATGATTCTATAAATAGTTATCAAGTACCCTCTCTCTCATTGCTCTAATGTCTGTAGCTCAAGTTTTGCTAGTCTCTCCTCATATGATAGTTCTGAGTGTGTAGTAGTGGACCTTTCAATTTGGCCTATACAATTCCCATTATGTCCAGTTCTTTTTCCTTCAGGTAATCATTCAGTTCGTTCAAGCCTCTTATTAAGCTATCTATATTTGTGTAAGGCACTTTTAATTTTCTGCTACCTCCATCCTGTTTTCTGTTTCCCTTCCATTTTTCTCTATGAACCATTTCCTCACTTTCATATCCACTACTCTCCAATAGAATTTCTCTTTGTCTGACTGTTCTGTTCATTTATTTTTTCTTAGCTTCCATTCTTTTTGTTTTCTCTTCCTCTCTTTCCTCTTTATTCATCTCTCTTTTTATCCATACCTGTTTATATAGACCTCTTGTTGCTAGCTTCCCTGTTTTTGCGAAGATATTCTCTGCTGTTGTTTGTGACCTGAATTTAACCTTAATTGAAATGAAGAGGTGAGGAGAAAGGGGTGGAAAGGGAGTTGGGAGATAGGGTTGATGAAAGAGTATTGGGATGGTTTGGACACATGGAAAGAATGAGTGAAGAAAGATTAGTAAAAGAGGTGAGGAAGGCAGAGATGGAAGGAGTGAATATGAGGGGGCGTCCTAGGATGAGATGGATGGATGGGGTAAAAGGGGCATTACAAAAGAGAGGAATGTCTGTTGAGGAAGGATGGGAGAGGACAGAAGATAGGGGTGAATGGAGAAGGGTTGTGTATGGATGATGGGGTGAATGGAGAAGGGTTGTATATGGATGATGCTGTGATGCACGAGGGGGTGGGTGATGGGGGTGAGTATGTATGAGAAATAAATTGACGCAGTCTGAAGGAATTTCTCTGTGTCTTCTCCTTTTCTGCATGAGGGAATGGAGAGGGGGGGGGGGTCGCCGAATTAATGAAGCAGCCTTGCTGTGGATATTTACCTATCTAGTTGTATTTACCTATTTGTATTTTGCGGGAAGGGGAGCTATGCTCGTGGTGTCCTGCCATTGTATCTCGCAGTGTCTAGTTTGCTTTTAAACTCATGAATGGTTTTTGCACATACTATTTCATTATCCAGTTTGTTCCAAGTGTCCAAAACTCTATATGGAAAACTGTTTTTCTTCAGTTCTCTTCTATAGCTATGTTTTTTATTTTCTTTCCATGTCCTCTTGTGTTTCTCTTGTCCCAATTAAGTCCTCTCTATCAAGTATCTCTGTGCCTTTCATGATTCTGTAGATGGTCAATAGGTCACCTCTCTCTCTTCTTTGCTCCAGTGTCGGTAACTCCAGTTTAGCCAATCTCTCCTCGTATGATAGGTTTGCAAGTGCAGGTGCCATTTTTGTAGCTGCTCTTTGGATTCTTTCTATTTTCTTTATATTCTTTTTGGTACTGGGGGACCACAATGTCGCCGCATACTCTAGTCTAGGCCTTATCAATGTAACCAATATTTTTTTTATCATGTCTTCGTCCAAGTATGCAAACGCCACTTTTATTGATCTTAGCAAGTTGTAAGTCTCCCCGACAACTTTGTTAATCTGTTTATCATAGGACAAGTCGTTTGTGATAATTACTCCCAAATCTTTTTTGGATCCTACTTTCTTTACTTCCTTGGTTCCAATTGTATATTTTCCTGATATTCTGTTTTTGCTTTTTCCAAACTCCATTATGCTGCACTTCTTAGTATTAAAGTACACTTCCCATTTCTGACTCCAGTTCCATACCCTATTCAGGTCTTCTTGCAGTGCTTCACAGTCCTTATCAGTTTCTACTTTCCTTAACAGTTTGGCGTCGTCAGCAAAGAAGCTCATGTAACAGTTCACGTCCTCGTCCATGTCATTTATATAGATAGCAAACATTATTGGTGCCAGTACAGATCCTTGCGGTACTCCACTGATCACCTCTTTCCAATCAGAATATTTTTCTCTGAGCACTACTCTCATCTTTCTACCAGTCAGGAAGTCCTCCATCCATTTTAGTAAGTTCCCTTGTATTCCTCCTATGTGTTCCAGTTTTTTTTTTAGTAATTTTCTGTGTGGTACTTTGTCAAAGGCTTTTTGCAAGTCTAGGAATGCACAATCAGCCCATTCATTTCTTTCTTGCACTATGTCTATTAGCCTTGAGTAGAAGCATATTAAGTTTGTGGTGCATGATCTTTGTCTGAACCCGAATTGTCTTGGGTTTAATATGTTGTTGTCTTCCAGATGTTTTACCCATCTATTCATGATGACTTTCTCAAAAAATTTTGGCTATAGTGCTTGTTAGTGATACTGGCCTATAGTTGGTGGGTTCTTCCTTGTTTCCTCCTTTATATATTGGTACAATGTTAGCATTTTTCCAGTCATTAGGTATCTTTCCTTCTTTGAGTGAGCTATTTATTATGATGTGTATTTTGTCTGTTAGTTCTTCTTTGCATTCCTTTAGAATCCAATTTGCAATACCATCCGGGCCATGTGATTTTCTGACATCCAGTTTTGATAGATGTTCTGATATTTCTTTTTGTGATGTTGTGAACTCACTCATGTGGGGAGATTGCTTGTTATTATCTACGTCCCAATTTTGTATTTTCTCTCTGGTGAAGACAGATTTAAAGTGGTTGTTCATGACTTCGGCCATCTCTAATTCTTCTGTGTATTCTATATTTCCTTGGCGTAGTTTCACCATTTCCTGTTTGGTTTTAAGTTTACCATTCACATACCAATAGAATAGCTTGGGTTGATCTTTGCATTTATCTATAATATCCTTCTCATGGTTCCTTTTTTCCTCTCTTCTCACATTAACATACTCATTTCTATAGTTTATATAAATTTGCCATTTGCTTTGTTTTTTGTCTTTTCTCCACCTTTTCCAAGCTTTGTCCCTTCTGTCTTTTGCCTCACTGCATCTTTTGTTGAACCAACATTTAATGTACTCTCTCGCTTTTGTCTTGGTACATGCCTGTTTACCCCTTCATTGTAATTATCCATCAATATATTCCATTTCTCTTCCACTGTTGTCTCTTCCATATAGAAATTTTCCCAGTTTGCATTCCTGAAGAATGTCTTTAGTTTTGCAAAGTCTGTTTTGTTGTACATCAATCTTCCTTTCCTATGCTTTTCGTTCCTCTCCATGTCTATTTCTTCCTTTAGTACAGTTTTGATGAGTACATGGTCATTCTTTCCAACTGGTGTCTTGTAATGGACTCTGTCCACTATTTCAGGTTCTGTTGTAAATATTAAATCTAGTTTCGATGGCTCTTCATTGTTTCTGTGCCTTGTGTTTTCACTGACCCATTGGGTCATTGTGTACTCCATGGTCATGTCTAGCAGTACATTGCCCCACAAGTCATCTCCTCGCACTGTCATGTTGTCCCAACAAATTTCTTTGCAATTGAAGTCCCCCATAATTACCAGATTACCCTTACCCATTAGTATCTCATTTAGTGATTTTCTTGTATCTTCTAGCATTTTTGTATGTTCGTTCTCTTTCCAAGCATTCGTTTTTGGGGGCACAAAGGTCACCACAAGCTTTCTACTTTTCATATTCTTGCCTTTGACTTTAATCATGATCAGTTCAACATTACCTTTGCCCTCTGCAATTTTTGTCACGTTTAGGTCTTTCTTGGCCAAGAACATGATTCCCCCTCCCTGTTTCTTGTCCCTGTTTTTTATCCAGTAATTGTATAGGCCTTGTCCAATAACGATGGATGGTATTTCACCTCTTAGTTTAGTCTCTACAATTCCCATTATGTCTGGTTTTTCTTCTGACAGATAATCATTGAGTTCGTTCAGACCTGAAATTAATCCGTCAATGTTAGTATAGGCCACTTTTAATTTTCTTCCTTCTCCATTATTTTTTTCTGTCCTTGGTTTTTTCGTTTTGATGCGCCATTGTCTCAATCTCATGTCGATTACTCTCCAATGGAATTCTTTGCATTCTGTCTCCGTTCTCATCAAGTTTTTTTTCTTTGCTTCTTCTCTTAGTGACTTTTCTTTTTCTAATTTTCTGAAATCAACAAACCCATCTCCTAACTGTGCTGACATCAACTGCATCGACTTTGTAAATATCCACCAGGCACCGGTGAATGTTGACTGGTTCAATTTTTTCTGCATGGAGGAATTTAATGATGCATCTCTGCTTCTGACGCACGTCCATGACAGGGATTGCTTTCTTAGAGTGTCACACCTTCAATATCTACAAAAGAGAGATGAAACTTTCAGATCATGAGTGCATGAGTTCAGTCATCATTACAATGCAATTTGCAATCCCCTTGGATCCCTTCAGGCGGAATGAAAAAAATAAGAGGCATTACTTTTGGAACGACCCTCGTATCAAAGTTTTGTAAATCCTTTTTTTTTTTTTTTCAGTGTATTCTGACCATTTTGCCTTGCAGTTTATACAAACACCCAACAGTCAAATTGAATGGCCAACTTTTACCACTTAGTAAAAACCCAAAAATGCAAGGCCTCGCATTTGATATGTACATGACCTTCAGTCCACACATCAAAGATCTCACAGTGATATGCATAGGACATGACAAAGAGAAACTTTGATTACAATTAAAAAATAATCTATAACAACCACAACTGACTACACCTCCCCAGCATTGCTCCCAACATCCAAGAAAATGTATAGCCTTCATGCAATACAAAGCAAAGCACTAAAAAGAATAATAGGATGCACCAAAACCACCCCAATTGGCTGCCTGCCCTCAGAAACCAAGGTTCTTCTCATAGAACAGCACAAAAGAATCATATGACACACACTTCTACACAGGAGCCCTTGATCACACCCCTCCTTTCCATGAAATCATACATGTACAGGATGAAGAAAAAAAAGTGAGTGAAAAAAATACTATTCTGTTATATACCCCTGTTATATACTATTCTGTTATATACTATTCTGTTATATACTATTCTGTTATATACTATTCTGTTATATACTATTCTGTTATATACCCCTCAACAGTACCCCCAAAGCATGTGCATTTAGATAAGAGAAGTGTTCAGATTGTTAAAGGGGGCAGATTACACTGAAAGAGATCACCTGATTAGGGATAGGAGGGCTTTATAAGGTCTTGAACAAATTGAAAAAAGATGAAATGTACAGAGAATATGAAAAAATACAGATACATAAATATTTGGAATAGCCTAGGAGATACAGCGTGGAACCATACATAGTTCAAATGTAAGTATGACATAGCTCAAGTTGGATTGTGTGTAATTAAATCTGAAAAAGCCCTTGACAACGTACTTAACAAATGACTACAATGGAAATTTGAGGAAATTGGGACTTAGTTGTAATCTATTGAAATGGTTATTAAACTTCCTAACCAGCAGAGAATGCAAACTATATCAAACTATCAGGGACCATAAGAACAACTGGGTCCCCCAAGAAACAACAGTATCACCAATGCTATTCAAATTATACATATGTGACCCCCCCCCCCCAAACTTGAACATCAAGATGACCTATTATTATTATTATTATTATCAACACAGTACCACAATTACAACATAGAAGCTAAAAACACACAAAATTACTTAAATAACTTAAAACTATGGCTGACACAATACAGAATCTCTGCATCCTTTCAGAAGTCCTTCGTGATGTTACTTGCCCATGACTGCCATGAACCAAAGAAGCACCCAACAGTCAGATTTTAAGGTAAATTTCTCCCACTAGAGAAAACCCATGAAATAGTTGGCATTATATTTGATAGATATGACCATTGACCAACACTTTAAAAGACCTATCAGTAAAAGTAAATGATCTAAACATACTTAAAAAGAGTAGTAAGCACAAAATTTGGACAGCAGCAATGCAAAAAAAAAAAAAAAAAAAAAAAAAAAAAAAAAAAAAAAAAAAAAAAAAAAAAAAAAAAAAAAAAAAAAAAAAAAAAAAAAAAAAAAACATTCCCACCCTATCACACTCCACTCCCCTTCACCCTTTTCCTCCCTCTTATCTTGGCACCTCCTGGATGACGGGTCATCCCTGCATTTTGTCCACTGCCCTGGGTCAGAAGCAGTGACGCAAGACACAGCACATCCACAGCAAGGCTGCTTCATTAAATCGGCGAACCCGTTCTCCATCCCCTTCGGACTGCATCATATTTTTCTCACACATACTCCCTCATCCCCCACTCATTCCACCTCATCCATCACAACATCATCCATATACAACCATTCTCCATTCAACCCTGTCTTCTGTCCATTCCCATCTTTCCTCAACAGATATTCCTCTCTTCCCCAAAGCCCCTTTTACCCCATCCATCCATCTCTTCCTAGGTTGCCCCCTAATGTTCACTCTTTCCACACCTCTTTTAATAGTCTTTCTTCACTCATTCTTTCCATGTGTCCAAACCATCCTAATGCTTTCATCAACCCTATCTCCCAACTCCCTTTCCATCCCCATTCTCCTCCTCATCTCTCACTCTGTCTAGCCTAGTAACCCCTATCATACTTCTCAGACACCTCATTCAAACTCCTTCTCTCTTCCTCTCTTATGTTCCATGTTTCTGCCCCATAGAGTGCTGTCAGCACAATCACTCCTTCATACAATCTCCTCGTAGCATCCATTCTCAAATGTTTATTTCTCATTACACTTTTTAATCCACCAAGGCATTTACTCGCTTCTCTCAATCTACATTCTACCTCCACCTCCACTCCTCCCTTTCCTGCCACATTCGCACCCAAATATCTAAAACTATCCACTTCCTCCAGTCTCTCTCCCTTAATACTTACTTCCAGTTTGCTGCCACTTTCACCCCTTGTACCGTATTTTTCGGACTATAGCCCGCACCGTTATATGACCCGCACCCCCTTACACCTTAGTGAAAATCCACACAAGACCCGCACCGCTGTATGACCCGCAGTCATATGGCATGCACGGCACTGTAGATCCGACGATGTATACTACCCATGCATGGGTGGTCACAGGCACAGCTCACGGCGGTTGTTGTTACGGCCGGCCGTTGACGTGATGATCAAAGTAATTTCAAAGCTGAGGCTTTTTCTAAATTTTCTGTTTCATCAATGCTTATGTGATTTATAAAAAAAGATACATGTTTTCCGATATTGGCAGGTTTCTTGGTGATATCTTGCTTTTCAGGATTCATCACACATCAAAGGCCGACACGTACGTACACAACCTCACAATTTGGTTTGTGAAGCTGCCACTAGATGTAGTGGTAGCTTTAATGAAAGAGGGGTGATCTCGAAAGTGTGCAAGTGATCTTACGATGCCTTTGGGATGGGTCGAAGACGCGGCATTGCGATTCATGATCATGATACCAGCATTCCTCCTGTCCTATTTATTTCTGATTGTGATGAAGATGAAGAATAACCAACAAATTACATTTCAATGTATTTTATTACACTTATATATGTATTACAAAGAACCTTAATCAATTTGTGTAAATAATGCCATAAAACCCTGTTTGGTTGTTTACCGGTAATCAATCAATTGGTTTATAAATGCCATACAAAGATTGGTAATTAATTATTAAACCAAACAATTTCCAATGGTTAGTTTTCAATAGAATAGAACAATAATAGAGCACAATACTGAACTGTTATGAACAGAGTCAATGGAGCACATTGTTATTAGAAAAAAAGCACAGTCAGTGATCACAGACGACAGAGTCAATAATGTTTATGAAGGCGTATCATCGCTCACGAAGCCATCGAATTCCTCATCCTCTGTTTCGTCATGGAAGAGGTTGTGGTATAAATCGGCCAATTCTGATGCAGTGACCTCATCCGTTTCCATTACGATTTCGGATTTGTCTGATTCCTTTTCCGAGTTGTAGCAAACAACAGCTGGCTTACCTCCCACTTTTCTCCATTTCCAGCCCCTGACCCACTACCCTTGCATTCACCTCTCGCACCACCCCATCCATGTATAGACTGAACAGCCAGGGTGACATAATACATCCCTGACAAAGTCCCACCTTCACCTCAAACCACTCACTCTCTCCATTTCTAATCCTAACACAAGCTCTACTACTCTGGTAAAAACTCTTGACAGCTCCTAAAAGCTTTCTTCCTATCCCGTATATCTGCAATACCTCCCACAGTGCTCTTCCTGTCTACCCTGTCATAAGCCTTTTTCAGATCCATAAAAGCCCAAAACACATCCTTACCTTTTCATATAGCTTTATCACATATCTGTCTTACAAAAATCTGATCTATGCAACATCTACCTGTCCTAAACCCACACTGTTCCTCACCAATTATTCCCTCTGTTCCTCTCCTAATCCTCTCAATCAAGATCCTCCCATAAGCCTTCCCAACTACACTTAACAAGCTAATCCCTCTGAAACTACTACACTCACACTTGTCCCCTTTTCCTTTGTAAAGTGGAACTATACAGGCACTCCTCCAGTCCTCTGGCACTCTACCCTCTCTTAAACAAACATTAAATAACCTCACTAGCCAGTTCATTGTCACTGTGCCTCCTTTTTTCAGACATTCTGCATGACATCCATCCAGACCAGGTGCCTTACCTGCTCTCATCATCTTAACAATTGCCTTCACTTCATCCTTCCTTATTTCTCCTCCATTTTCTTCACTCATCATGGACATTTTCTTAGCACTTCCCACTGCAAATACCTTTCCCTCCTTATCCTCCTTCACATTTAGCAACTCCCTAAAATACTCTGCCCATCTTCCTCTTACTGCCTTCTCTTACTGCTATATAAAAATATCTTAAGAACTACACTATGCATCCACAGCATTTGTGTCCAACGAATTTGAAAACAGACATCTCACAAATGATACAAAATGAAATGCTAAAACAATTGGCTGCACTACAACACTAAAAAAAACATCTACATTCAGAAACCAAAGTCCCTCACACAGAGAAGCAAAGAAAAATGATGGGCACAATATTTTATGCAAAAACTCTGAAACATTTGGAGGAGGAAATGGTAAAGAAAACATTAGTTACACTGACCAAAATTGGAGTATGCTGCGACACTATGGACGCCCAGTACTAAAAAGAATATAAGAAATTAGAAAGAATACAAAGAGCAATGACAGAGATGGCACCAACACTCCAAATTGACACATGAAAAAGATTGTCCAAATTGGAACTACCAAACCCTGAACAAAGAAGAGAAAGAGGAGATCTACTGACTATATACAGAATTAGGAAAGGGATGGAAGTCCTAGATAGAGATGATTTATTAAAGTGGGACATGAGAAAAACAAGAGGACATGGACAGAAACTCAAAAAGGATAGTTATAAAAGCGATCTGAAAAAGAATAGCTTCCCACACAGAGTGGTGGATATCTGTAATAAATTGGATGAGACAACAGTGTGTGTGCAAATACTATTCAAGAATTTAAGAACAAACTTGATGCTGAAAGATACAAAGACAGGTCACTAAAAGCATAGCTCCCTTCCCGTATGATACAACTAAGTAAATACACCCACCCCTCACACCAAATCACAAACACACCATTAAAATAATAAGCAATATTCTACTCAAACATGCACAATTGTAGTGGTTCATGAACTGGCATCACAGGCATAAGCCTCTTCCAGAAGATCATCTGTGAGTACCTGAAGTAAAAATTACCCTAAGTACCCCACAATGCATCCATGCTCAGATAATAAAAAAGCACACCACAATGGATTGCCAAGTTCTATACTTCACCAAACTGTGCCACAGATCAACCCTGTACAGAAATACCTCCAAATACAAACAAAAATGCATTGGTAACCTTGATTTAAATCACCATTATACATACAGTTCCAACACACAACTGGCCTGGCAGCAGACCATGACTGCCCCAGATACAACCATAAAAAAAGACAAGAATCATATTCAACTACACTGTCATACACTCACTTTCTCAAGACAGCAACACACAATTTCTTCACTGAGCCATTTATGGGATTCACAGGCAATGTTCCCTCCAATTTTTTTGCTGTGTGTGCAGAAATTTGCTTGTGTGCAAACTTTGACTTCTCTGAAAAGTATATGCATACCCATGTGAGTCACCATCTGATCATTAGCAAATATGCAATCTGTAAGTTTGTATTACATATTACCTCCACCAAAGCAATTATTGGTTTGACAGTTGGCAAGTTACCATATTTTTAGAGAATGTTTAAGTTTATGTTTGGGTGGAACTTCTTTACTGAATGAATTTTAATATAATTTGAAAACCTTGTGTGCACACATTTTTTCTTTATATGCACTAGTTTTAAAACATATGTGAACACACACAGCTTAGAGGGAACATTGTCCACAGGTCTCCTCCAAGAGAAAACCAAGGTAATGGACAGATTGACCTATCCATAGGAGGGGGGAGGGAGAGAGAAAGAGAATCAATCAATCCATCTACTGTCCCCTGGTGTCTCTTGTTGAAGAACCATAGCATACAGGAAACCAGCAACAGCCTCCAGTTACTGAGATAAAAGATACTGTGTTGTTGTCTTGGGATTATTAGTGTGGGGCACAGTAGTGCCACCAACACAATGCACCAAAAAGACTACATTAGCAGCATGCTACTGAAACATCTATCACAACCTACCACTCAAACCACACAAAACATCCACACAGAAATAGACACACCTAGTAAACTAAACAAGCTTTTCAAAGAAATATCCAAACTCAATACTCCAACAACAATCTTCAGATATAAGTCCCATTGAGAAAACCCTCCCACGTCAAACAAGAACCACACTAGCATGCCTGCCTGTCATTCAGACAGTAATAAAATAAGTAGGCCTCGCCAAACAATCTAACTGAATATGAACAAAATCAATCAATCAATCAATCCAGTGTGCCCTGGACTCTCTTGCAGAAGATCCATGGCCTCCAGGAAGCTAGCAACAGACCCTGGTCAGGGCCATTTAAATCCCTTAGGTGTGGTTGTCTGGGGATTGTTAGTGTGGGACATTGTATAGATGAAATGCAAGATGTGTGACATGTCTCTCTTTTGTTGCTCAATCACACCTGGAAGACAGTGTCACTGCTATCTTGCCTTGGAGTGAAAATAATGGACTTACCTAAAATCACTGTAAGGTGAAAATAGCATCATCCATTATGTAAACATACATGTATATAAATGTAAATGGGATTGGTGCAACTAACCTGCTTGTGAGCTGAGATGATGTCAGATATCTTGACTGCTGAATCTGATCCAGTGTCTTTCTGAGTTCTGGACCTTACTAATTCACCAAGAGCCAGCCTCCTCACATCAGGATCGTTCACACTCACAGGTCGAACGGTACCGAGGAGCGGGGTTTTGGTATCAATTTCGTTCGAGATGACATCGTAGGGTATTAGTGGTATTCCCTGATGTGCGACAGTAGGCAGAGGTTCTTGAAGAGTGGAAGTGGCAGGGTTTGTATTCGCTGTTGTATCGGTATGGGTGAGTGGCGGCAGTGGTACTCCATGCTGGCCTGAACACAGGCTCAGAGCACCAACCAACAGTATAAGAGTCCTCATTACTGAACACCCCTATACCAACACGTTGCGGGTCTGACTGACGAGTTAGATCTGAAAGAGGTTTTCACTTCACAACGTCCCACCACACACTGTCTCTCCAGCCAAACATTGCGTTCTCCTTATTATATGCGGTCTTGTTTGGGTCATCAGCTGACTCGCGTAGTCGATGCCAAAGACTACTAGTGAGAAAGAACATTTATTTTTTTATATGTATTTCCGGGGTGGGAATGATAGAAAATTCATTTCATTACAAGATCGAATACCAATTATTTCAGTTCTAATAAGATACAACTTCAAAACAAAAAGAGAATGTAGCAATTTAAATGTGAGAGAATGACAACATGTATGTGACGTCATATAGGATATGTACGTCATCAATGGTGTCCCGGGAAATTAAATGAAACATCTTATATCATAAAAGGTTTTTCTTTCGTCGGAGAAGGGTTATTTCTCTCCTGAAGAAAATGGTAAAAGATAGAATAAGTACAAAAGCTGCGAAAATTATGAAAAGGACTTACACGGGATATTTAAAATAGGTGAAACGCTGAGAAGGAGGTTTCCCTCAGCTGAATAAAATCGCCTGGCGGCATTTTAGATATGAACCGCTACGGTGTGCGGCGAAAAGGTGATTTGTTGGGGGCAATTTGTTGTTGTATGTTAGAATTCAATTCTGGCTAACGTTAGAGTATTCTGTTTTGCTGCGATGTTCCACTCAAAATTCTCGCTTTTAAGACGCTCGTTCGGCCACACTCAGAATATTGCGACACTTTGTTTGATCCACACACTGACAATAACACACACAAATTAGAGTCCATCCAAAATAAAGCAGCAAGTTGGATCAGATGTGGTTATAGACGCATTACATCAGTCACTAGGTTACAACAAGTCATCAAACTTGAACCACTTGAAACAAGAAGACGAATACGCAGACAACAAATGATTCAAACAAATCACAAACAATTCAGTTGGTGTAAACAAAGAAGCTTACACAAACAACTAGAGGCAATCACAACCTAAAATCCCACACACAATCACCAACACATGCTCATTCTCCCCCCCCCCCGCAGCATCCAAGAGTGAAATCATCTCCCGTCTCACGTAGTCAATAGTCTCACTTTTGATACATTTAGAAAGGTGATTACTCATCACTTCCTCCTTCTCCTCAGTCCTGACCCTAGTTCTGATCCCATCCTTAACCCTTATCCTAAGCCCATTCCTTGTTCAAATCGAGTCCCCAAACTTTTTATCCCACCGCCGCTCAGCATTATACGGCGCAGAGGCTACGGGTTCCCCTAAAGACAGAGAGGTAGAGAAAATGTTGTGTAGATATTGCCAAACTATTTCATTCTGCATTCTTACACAATTCAAACAAAAATGACAACGTATCAGTTCAGGAACGTCATCCAGGGTGAGGGAGGGGGGCGTCGAAGAGGTACAGCTTCCCTGAAAGGTCTGGCTTGCCTCCCACAGTTACAACTATACAATATTTTGGAGGAATACATTTTTGCTGAACCCAAGTTTGATATTTTGTTACAGTTCAAATTGTCAGACTCGATCTGCTTGAAGGCCACTAACCTTCTTCGTTCTACTGGCGTACTTCACAGATTCTACTCTGGCTGACACCGGGCGATTTGATTCAGGTTATGGAGTGTCCCCGTGAAGACGCCCTTCTCTCCAGATTTTATGCTGGCCTAGTGCAACAAGTAATTTCATTCGAACCATTTCCAACGATTTTCTCTCTACCTCCTCTTCGCTTTGAGGAAGACTGAGTATGGGAGTCCTGTGCTGTGTTTGAGTTTATGAGAGGTTTATGAGGTTATTTTTATTATTATTATTGTTATCATTATTATTATTATTATTATTATAATTATTATTATTATAATTATTATTATTATTATTATTATTATTATTATTATTATCATTATTGTTATTATTATTATTATTATTATCATTATTATTATTATTATTATCATCATCATCATTATTATTATTATTATTATTATTATTGTCATTATTATTATTACTATTAATAATAATACTATTATTATTATTATTATTATTATTATCATCATCATCATCATCATCATCATCATCATCATCATCATCATCATCATCATCATCATCATCATCATCATCATCATCATCATCATCATCATCATCATTATTATTATTATTATTATTATTATTATCATTATTATTATTATTATTATTATTATTATCATTATTATTATTATTAATAATAATACTATTATTATTATTATTATCATCATTATTATCATTATTATTATTATTACTACTACTATTATTATCATTATTATTATTATTATTATTATTATTATTATTATTATTATTATTATTATTATTATTATTATTATTATTATTATTATTATTATCATTATTTTATGAGGGTATAAGGTTTATGAGAGAGAATGAGGTTTATTAGAGGATAAGAATTCCCCAGCCGTTAAATTAGAAGTAGTGGCCACATACAAACGTTAACATATAACGAAAAATAAAGAAAATGACGAAAAAATATATAACTCAACGAGGCTGGAGAACTATAGAACAAATGTTCAGCAACGTTAATGAAAAAACACCAAGCTCAGCTGAAGTTGATATACAAGGGTGAATGAAAAGTTGCGAGCCTCCACAGAACAAAACTGAACCTTTATTTCTCAACATAATCACCGTTTAACCCTACACACTTTTCCCAACGCTCCCCAAATGCTTGGATCCCCCTCAAATAGAAGTCTGAAGGTTGATCCTCAAGGAACTCATCCACGGCCCCCATAACCTCATCATCGTCCTTAAAGCAGGGACCAGCCAAGTGCTTCTTCAGGTTAGGAAATAGGTGGAAGTCGGACGGGACAAGATTCGGTGAATAGGGTGAGTGGGGCAGCAATTCGAATCCACAGTCTCGAATTTTGACCATTGTCAACAACGAGTTGTGGGCTGGTGCGTTGTCCTGGTGGAAGATCACATCCTTGGAGAGCATTCCGGGTTGTTTCTCCTTGATCTTCTGTCACAGTTCGGACAGAAGGTTCACTTAATACGCCTCGTGATGGCGTGGCCCTTGGAGAAGTAGTCGATAAACAGTACTCCCTTCGCGTCCCTAAACATGGAAGACATGACCTTACCGGCCGAGGTCGCCTTCTTGGGGGTTGGAGAGTTGTTGTGCTTCCATTGCATTCACTGCTCTTTTGTCTCTGGGTGGAAATGGTGGACCCAAGTCTCGCCTATGGTTATGAATCTTGCCAGAAAACTCTCTGGGTCCTGCTACATCATGGTCAAGTTGTCCCGGGACAAAGTCGCACGAGTCCGCATCTGGTCATGCGTCAGAAGGCGAGGGACTCATCGGGCAGACACCTTCGACATCTCAAGCTCGTTACGGAGAATGTGGTCTGCGCGATCCTGAGATATCCCCGCCAGAGCAGCAATGACCCGCGTTGAGATTCGCCAGTCATCCATGATCATGTCGAGGACCAAGTCAACGTTCTCATCCGTGGCCAAGGTTCGGGGCTTTCCTGACTTCGGCTCGTCTGCGACGGACTTTCGCCCGCGCTTGAATTCCGCCACCCACCGCTTCACCCTGACAGATGAAGGAGCATCTTCACCAAGGGTCGTGACCATGTCCTGGCGAATCTCGGCTGGAGACATGTGCTTCAGGAAGGATCGGCACTCCACCTTCTCCATTTTCACAAAAATCGCTGGTGACCTCAGTTCTCTCGCCTGTAAATCAAAGAGAAGAGAAGTTTAGGGAACGGATCCGGAAAATACGAAAGGAGAATAGTTTCCTCTGTTTGGTGACAAGACATAACCCCTCACCTTATCCTCCCAAGGGGCTGAGGAATATATTTACCCATGACTGGGGTGGGGGGTAGGGGTATTAGAGTGACGCACCACTGGTGTGGCGAGAAAATGAGCTCTGATCTATATCATCCTAACAACCATAAAGATGGCTACCTTTCACAAGGGGGGGGGGAGAAAGTCTGTTGTTGGAAGTGCAGACCTATGCAGTACAGTATGTGTAGACCACACACACACACACACACACGCACACACACACACACACACACACACACACACACACACACACACACACACACACACACACACACACACACACACACACACACACACACACACACACACACACCCGGTGGCGGATTGGTAAGGCACTGGCCTCACAAGCCGGAGAACCGGGGTTCGATTCCCCGGTCGGGCGGAGACAAGTTGGGTTTGTCTCCTTTCACGTGTAGCCCCTGTTCACCTAGCAGCGAGTAGGTACGGGACGTTAGTCAAGGAGTCGTGACCTTGCATTCCCGGTGTGTGGAGTGTGAGTGGTCTCAGACCTACCCAGAGATCTGCTAATAATGAGCTCTGAGCTCACTGCCGTAGGGTGGTGTCTGGCTGTCTCGAAAAGAGACTGCAGCAGATCCGAGGTGAATACACACACACGCACGCACACACACACACACACACACACACACACACACACACACACACACACACACACACACACACACACACACACACTAAAAAAACGAGAAAAGAACGGAGACTGAGAAAACGCAGTTCTATTGGAGAGTATTAGGCATGAGACTGAAAAATGGTATATTCAAGAAAAAACAAAAACAAAAACGAAAGGTTCAGAGAACGAGATGGAATAGAAAATTAAAACTAGCTATACCAATAAAGACGGATTAATCTCAGGATTAAATGTACTAGATGATTACCTGTCAGAAGAGAAAACAGACATAATGGGAGAGAGATTATTCCAAAATGTCAGATGATACGAGACTTTCATTAAACGAGATGCTGAAGGATGGAAGTAACGTGGTACTTATGGGAGATTTTAATTGCAAAGAAATATGTTGTGAAGAGATGGCAGTGAAAAGTGGAGAGGATCAATGGGAAAATATATTACTCGACATGACTATATAACATACAGTGGCACAATGGGTAAAAGAAGACACTATATTTAGAAATAATGAAGAACCGTCGACACTAGATTTATCATTTACGTCAGAACCTGAAGTTGTTGACAAAATTGAATACAAGACAGCAATTGTGAAGAGTGACAACATACTACTTGAGTTAGAATTAAAGGAGGAAATATACATAAAGAAAAATGAGAAACACGGAAAAGGAAGTCTGATGTATAATAAAACGGACTATGAGAAGCATAGAAAATTACTAAAGCGAACTGGGAAAAATTCTACAATGAAGAAACACAAGTGGAAGAAAAATTGATGATTCTGATGAAAATCTATAAAGGAGTGGATAAATATGTCCCAAAACAAAAGCAGGAAAAGGTGTATATTAAATGCCGGTTTAACAGAGGGTGCAGCGAAGCGAAAGATAGAAGAGATAAGGCTTGGGAAAGATGGAGAAAAGACAAAAAACCTAGAAAGTGGCAAATACATATTAATCAAATGAATGAATATGTAAAAATACACACGAAAAATATATAATAGAAGAACGTAAGGATCAGCCAAAACTATTCTATAGATATGTAAATGGTAAATAAAAAAAAAAAAAAAACAGGAAATAATGAAACTACGCCAAGGGAATATAGAATACACAGAAGATACAGAAATGGCTGAAGTCATGAGCAAACACTTCAAGTCGGTTTTGACTAGAGAAAAAGTACAACATCAAGATGAAGGGAGAGAAATGAAATCCCCCCCATGAGGGAAATAATAGTAACGCGGAAATAAATAATGGGCCAAACAATGAACCTTGATGTCAGGAAATCGCGCGGCCCGGATGGAATATCAAACTGGATATTAAAGGAATGAAAAAAAGAACAATCGGACAAAATATATGACATATTAAGTTGCTCACTCAAAGAAGGAAGAATACAAGAAGGTTGGGAAAATGCTGATATCATACAAATTCATAAAGGAGGAAATAAGGAAGACCCAACAAATTACAGACTGGTTTCCCTTACAAGCAAGGTAGCCAAAATTTGCGAACAAGTTATAAAAAGTAGATGGGTAAAGATCTGGAGGAGAACAATATACTAAATCCGAGATAATTCAGATTTAGAGAGGGAAGATCATGTACCACAATTTTAATCTGTTTTTACTCAAGACTACTAGATATAATACAGGAAAGGGACGGATGGGCTGATTGTGCTTTCCTAGATCTACAAAAAGTTTTTGAGAAAGTTACACACAAAAAACTATTAAGAAAACTGAACACCATAGGTGGAATAAAAAGTAAACTACTTAAATGAATGGAGGATTTTCTGCATGGAAGAAAAATGTGGGTAGTACTCAGAGATAAGAGTTCTACTTGGGAAGAGGTAATTAGTGGAGTTCCACAAGGATCTGTATTGGCTCCAATAATGTTTGCTATTCATGTGAATGACATGGACGAGGGTGTGAAATGTTACAGGAGCTTCTATGCAGATAACGCAGAACTGTTAAAGAAATTACTGAAATGAACTGTGATTCACTGCAGAGAGAGAACAGGGTTTGGAAATGGAGTCAGAAGTGGGAAGTAGACTTCAACATTATGTAGCATAATGGAATTTGGAAAAAAAAAAAAAAAAAAATATATATATATATATATATATATATATATATATATATATATATATATATATATATATATATATATATCAGGACACCATAAAATTGGCGAAAAGGAAGTAAAAAAAAAAAAAAAAAAAAAAAAATGGGATCAGAAAAAGACCTGAGAGTAATCATCACAAAGGATATGTTCCCTGACAAGCATGTAAACAAAATTGTCGGTGAAACCTATCAATTGCTAAGATAATAGTGGCTTTTACTTACTTGGATGAAGAAATTGTAAAGAAAATACTAGTCACACTGATAAGGCCAAAATTGGAGTACGCAGCGACACTATGGTCACCCAGTACCAAAAAGAATATAAGGAAAATTGAGAGAATCCAGAGAGCAACTACGAAGATGACCCAAACACTATCTAAACTATCATATGAAGACATATTGTCAAAACTAGAATTGCCGACTCTGGAACAAAGGAAAGAAAGAGGTGACTTGTTAATCATGTACAGAATTATGAGAGGTAAAGAAGTCCTTGATAGAGAAGACTTACTAAATTGGGATAAGAGAAACACAAGACGACATGGAAGGAAGCTCAAAAAGGACAGTTATAGAAGAGACCTGAAAAAGAACAGCTTTCCTCCACAGAGTTGTGAATGTATGGAACATACTAGACGAAACAATAGTGTGTGCAAAAACAATACAATAATCTAAGAGTAAATTAGATATGGCTAGATACAGAGACGGGATACCACGAGCGTAGTTCCTATGGTTACCAACCGTCCTTTATTTCAAAGGACAGTCCTTTATTCAGCTCTGTCCTTGTCTTCCATTGAAATTTGAAATGACACTATTTGTCCTTTATTTTGAATTCGTTTAGACTGGTAGTTCAATTTCCTGTTAATAAGATGTGATGATTGCAGAAGCGTTTACTTCATGTAGGAGTGCAGACTCTGTAAACTGCATTCTGCATAATACCAGACGCACAGAGCGACAGACCGTATACCAGGGTGTAAAATTAGCCTCATTTTATGTATAACTCAATTTTCAATTAAAAAAAGACACTCATTTTGGGAAAACCAGAAAATCGTATGTTACTAAATATGAGAACCACCACAAAAAAAAAAAGAAAAGAAAAAAAGAAAGAAAGAAAGAAAGGAGGTGCCATTGGACGTTTGGATAGGTCTATCAACTGAACTCGCGAAGAACAAAAACAAATATGGCGTATTATACAACAATGTAATGATGAGATCCTTCACTAAATCGAGCCGTAATTTGTTATAAATACCAGAAGAATAGTGAAATCTCTGTGAGAAAACTTGTAATAGTGGTACCTATATTTCATTTTATTAACAGATATTTGGAAAAACAGAATAGATTTCGATGAAATTCAACATTCGGCAAATTATCAAACCTGAGTTTCTCAGGCCATTCATTTTCCAAAGTTTCAGAAATTTATAGTAATAGAACATTTGAAGCTAGAAGGAAAGCTTAAATTAAAGATGAACTTTTTGATGAATTAGTATTAATTCAAAGAAACTTTGACACTATCAAAAGCTCTGAACTCTTCCTAAGCTCAAAAACAACAACCAGAAAGTGGTATTTTATTTTGAAATCTATGGACTTTAGATTTATCTATGTTTTCAAAATAGTTTCTTTTGTACTATCAATTCCTGGAACATCATCTTATTGTGAGAGTTTTTAGTTTAGTGTCATCTAAATGGCGAGATGAAAGGAACTGATGCTCTGTTGAATTAATTAAGAATGAACTTCTCATACATTTTAACATTAAATATAGTTATTTGAAATTCGCTAAAAACAAAAAAGATAATAAAAAATTTCTGAAGGCAGCAAAAAGCCAAGGCAAATATAGTTTTAAAGATTAGAATCCTTTGGTCAAGGTAAAATAAATGTCTTCTCATTCTTGTTTTTATATTTTCATTTAGGTAAGAGAAATGTAATTTTGAACTTCATTTGATATTGGCATCTATTATGATCTATAGCCACTTAAATAAACATCAATCAAGTTTTTATGCCCTTTATTGTAACTTAACAGAGTTGGCAACCCTAGTGGTTCCCCTTCCCGTAATATATGTCTAGGTAAATACAACTAGGTAGGTAAATACACACACACACACTTCAACGAACGGACGGCATAGACGACGTTCTGAAGAAAAAGTGAAAAATAGAGGATTCCAAAGCAAAGGAAGTACCTATTGTATTTGTAGGGTGGGGGGTAATTGCTCGTGGGGTAGTGGAAAAGTAGGGAAAGAGGAGAAGGGGAGGGATTGCTGAGGGAAATGGAAGGAAATGAGGAAGGAGAAGAATTGGCCCAGGCAGACAGACGAAATGTAAACATCAAAAAACGGCCCCCCGACCAACTGAGTGACGACGAAATGTCTAATAAAAATGTAAAGATCAGAAACATAGATAAGAGCAGTACAATGGAAGGTGAGGATGATAATTTCAAAGGATTTAATGAAAGGGCGGCGGATACCAACCTCCCCCGACTGACAAAACTGGAGGAAAAACTTCAACAAATGTCTGACATCTGGGAAGTTAGGTTTGGCAAGATGACAAAAATCGCCGAGAGGTTTGAAAAATTGGAAGAACTAGAGAAGGCGAACAAAAACTTAACTGATGAAATAGAAGACATAAAAAGACAGCTAAGAAAAGTAAAGGTGGAGAATGAGGAATTGAAGAGGAATAGTAAAGAAAACAGAAATGCCATAACTAAAGAAGCTAAGAATTGGAAAGCAACCCAAGAAGACAATAAAGTTTCATTCATTGACATAGTCAAATAGCAATTGAAAGAACATACTGAAGAGACGGTTATTAAAGTGATGAGACAAAAGGAGAATATAGTAAGAGATTTAGCAGACAAGAAGAAATGTATAATTATATTAGGAATGGAAGAAAAACACAACCCAGATAGAACCACAAGAATCAAAGAGGAAAATGAAAAAGTAAGCCAATTACTAGAATCAGTTCAGGAAGATGAACCAGAAATTATGAAGCAAATCGAAGAGAAATTTAGACTCGGAAAGTATAGCACAGATAAGACCAGACCAATTAAGATTAAATTCAGGGCACAAACGACGGCAGAGAATATCTTATCCAAAATAGGGAAACTAGCAACAAGTGAACAATATAAAAAGGTATGGATAAAAAGGGAAATGAATAAAGAGGAAAGAGAGGAAGAAAAACAGAAAAGACTTGAAGCTAAGGAAAAAAACGAGAAAAGAACGGAGTCAGAAAAAGAGAGATTCTATTGGAGAGTAGTGAATATGAAACTAAAGAAAGTCGACATACAAGAGAAAAACAAAAGGGAAACAGAGAACACAATGGAAGTGGCAGAAAACTAAGAGTGTCTTACACAAATATAGATGGATTAATAACAGGATTGAATGAGCTGAATGATTATTTGAAGGAAAAAGAACCAGACATAATGGGAATTGTAGAAACAAAATTAAAAGGTCCACTACCACCCAACAGTGTAGGACATGATGCATATAATTATTGGATTAGAAACAGAGTGAAAAAGGAAGGGGGTGGAGTTATGTTCCTGACTAAGAAGGATATAAACGTGAAGTGTGTCACATATGGAAAGAATACAGTAGAGATGATAATGATGGAAGTAGAAGACAGAGATAAGAAGAGCAGAAAGTTTGTGATAAATTATGTGCCCCCGAAAACAGCCTCATGGGAAGAGAGTGAACATAAAAGTATGTTAGAGGACACAAAGATAACATTAAACAAGATAATGGAAGAGGGAGGAAAAATAGTTATGATGGGCGACTTTAATTGCAAAGAAATCTGCTGGGAAGAAATGACAGTAAAGGGTGGAGACGGCTCATGGGGAAACGCTCTACTTGAGATGGTTACTGACCATACAATGACACAATGGATACAGGAGAACACTAGGTATAGAAATGAAGAAGAGCCATCGAGACTAGACCTAATAATTACATCTGAACCTAGAATAGTGGACAAAATTGAATATAAAACACCAATAAGTAAAAGTGACCACATATTGATTGAACTGGAACTTAATGACAAAAAATATATGAAAAGAAATGAACAATATAGAAAAGGAAGAATGATGTATGAAAAAACAAACTTTGATAAAATAAGAGAATTCTTTCAAAAGGAAAACTGGGAAGAAATATACAAAGAAGAAACAACAGTAGAAGAGAAATGGAATATTTTGACAAAAAATTTACAAAAAAGGAGTGGAAAAGTATGTCCCAAGACAAAAACAAGAAAAAGAATATGCAAAATGCTGGTACAACAAAAGTTGTAGGGAGTTAAAAGACAAAAGAGACAAAGTCTGGACCAGATGGAAAAAAGACAGAAGACCTGAAAAATGGAAAATATATACCTGTTATAGAAATGAATATGTACAAACGTGCAGAGAGGAAAAGAGAAAATATGAAAAAGATGTCATAGAAAAATGTAAAGATCAACCAAAACTATTCTACAGATTTGTAAACAATAAACTGAAAAACAAACAAGACTTGGAGAAATTAAGACAAGAGGGAGTTGAATACACTGAGGAAATGGAAATGGCGGAAATTATGAACAAACATTTTAAATCAGTGTTTACAAGGGAGAACATACAACCTGAAGAGAACGAATGGAAAGAGAAAGTCCCCCCTATGAAAGAAATAGAAGTAACAAAGAATGAAATATTAACACACTTGAGTAATCTTGATGTCAGAAAATCGCATGGACCAGATGAAATAGCAAACTGGATACTGAAAGAATGCAGGAATGAACTGGCAGACAAAAAAAAAAAAAAAAAAAAAAAAATAGCATACTAAACAGTTCCTTGAAAGAAGGAAAAGTTCCAGAAGATTGGAAAAAAGCAAATATAGTACCTATATATAAAGGAGGAAATAAAGAAGAACCTACCAACTATAGACCAGTCTCTCTAACAAGTACAATAGCAAAAATTTGTGAAAGAATTATCAAAAGTAGATGGGTAAAATATTTAGAAATAAACAAAGTGTTAAATCCAAGGCAATTTGGATTCAGACAAGGACGATCATGCGTCACCAATTTAATATGTTTCTATTCAAGACTAATAGATATAATACAAGAAAGAGATGGATGGGCGGACTGTGCATTTCTAGACCTAAAGAAAGCTTTTGACAAAGTACCACATAAGAAGTTGCTTAAGAAATTAGAAACTGAAGGAGGAATACAGGGCAAACTACTAAATTGGATGGAAGACTTTTTGCAAGAAAGAAAAATGAGAGTAGTGATAAGAAACCAGCACTCAAAATGGGATGAAGTAATAAGCGGTGTTCTGCAGGGAACAGTTCTGGCCCCAATAATGTTTGCTATATATATTAATGATATGGATGAAGGAAATGAAAGCTATATGAGCTTCTTTGCAGATGATGCAAAACTACTGAAAAGAGTGAAAACTGAAGAAGATTGTGAATCACTACAGAGAGATCTAAATAAAGTACAGGAATGGAGTAGGAAGTGGGAGATGGAGTTCAATACAAAAAAGTGTAGTATAATGGAATTTGGAAAAAGCAAAAACAGAATAACAGGAGCATATAAATTGGGAGAAGAAGGAATAAAAAAAGTAGAAAATGAGAAGGACCTGGGAGTCATTGTTATGAATAATATGTCACCTGAGAAACATATAAATAAGATTTTTGGAGAAACTTATAATCTAATAAGAACAATCAAAGTTGCATTTACATACCTGGATGAAGAAATGGTGAAGAAAATCCTAATCACCCTGATAAGACCAAGATTGGAATATGCAGCAACGATATGGTCACCAAGTACAAAAAAATGTATAAAAAAACTTGAAAGAATACAAAGAGCAATTAGAAAATTGGCACCAACACTCTCAAAACTATCATATGAAGAGAGACTAGAAAAACTTGAACTACAGACACTAGAGCAAAGAAGAGAGAGAGGAGATTTGATAGCTATTTACAGAATCATGAAAGGCATAGAAATTACTGATAGAGAGAATCTGATAAAATGGGATGAGAGAAATACAAGAGGACATGGAAATAAAATAAAAAAAGACAGCTATAGAAGAGATTTGAAAAAGAACAGCTTTCCTCACAGAGTAATAGACAGTTGGAACAAGTTAGATGAGAAAGTGGTGTGTGCAAAAACAATACATGAATTTAAAAATAGTTTAGATAAAATGAGATATGAAGACGGGATCCCACGAGCATAGCTCCCCTTCCCGTAAAATACAACTAGATAAATACAACTAGGTAAACACACACACACACACACACACACACACACACACACACACACACACACACACACACACACACACACACACACACACACACACACACACACACACACACACACACACACACACACAGCTCGGTGGCGGATTGGTAAAGCACTGGCCTCACAAGCCGGAGAACCGGGGTTCGATTCCCCGGTCGGGCGGAGATAAGTTGGGTTTGTCTCCTTTCACGTGTAGCCCCTGTTCACCTAGCAGCGAGTAGGTACGGGACGTTAGTCAAGGAGTTGTGACCTTGCTGTCCCGGTGTGTGGTGTGTGAGTGGTCTCAGACCTACCCAGAGATCGGCTAATAAGGAGCTCTGAGCTCACTGCCGTAGGGTGGTGTCTGACTGTCTCGACAGAGACTGCAGCAGATCCGAGGTGAATACACACACACACACACACACCCTTTCACCGAATGGACGGCGAGAACTGGTGTTCCAAAGAAAAAGGAAAAACTACGTGGATCTCAACATCCAGAGAAGTGCCTTTTGTATTTATAGGGAAGGGGAGTGCTCGTGGAATAGAGGGGAAGTGATAGGGAAGGAGAAGGGAAGGGATATTGAGGGAAATGGAAGGAAATGAGGAAGGGGAGGACTTGGTCCAAGAGTCAAGGCGGATTGTAAACAAACGCCGAACGGATGACTTGGATCTCGATGATGGGACTAACAAAATTGTAAAGATCAGAAACATAGATAAAAGCAGTTCAATGGAAGGTGAGGATAATAATTTTCAAGGATTTAATGAGGGGGCGGCGGATACCAACCTCCCCCGACTGGCAAAACTGGAGGAATAACTTGAACAAATGACTGAGCATTGGGAGATTAGGTTTGGTAAGATGTCAAAAATTGCCGAGAAGTTTGAACAATTGGAAGAACTAGAGAAGGCGAACAAAAACTTAACTGATGAAATAGAAGACCTAAAAAGACAGTTAAGAGAAGTAAAAGTGGAGAATGAAGAATTAAAAAAGAACAATAGAGACAATAAAGAAACAATAGCAAAAGAGGCAGAGGGGTGGAGGAAGATACAAGAAAATAGTAAAGTTGCATTTTCTGATATAATTAAACAGCAAATGAAAGAACAAACTGAAGACTCAGTTATCAAAGTGATGAGACAGAAGGAGAATATTGTAAGAGACTTAGCAGACAAAAAGAAATGTATAATTATATTAGGAATGGAAGAGAAACATAACCCAGATAGAACCACAAGAATCAAAGAGGAAAATGAAAAAGTAAGAAACTTACTAGAATTAGTTCAGGAAGATGAGCCAGAAATAATGAAACAAATCGAAGAGAAATTCAGGCTCGGGAAATATAGTACAGACAAGACCAGACCAATTAATATTAAATTCAGGTCACAAACGACGGCAGAGAATATCTTGTCCAAAACAGGGAAACTAACAACAAGTGAACAATATAAAAAGGTATGGATAAAAAGGGAAATGAATAAAGAGGAAAGAGAGGAGGAAATAAGGAAAAGACATGAAGCTAAGAAAAAAAACGAGACCAGAACGGAGACAGAAAAACAAGAATTCTACTGGAGAGTAGTGAATATGAAATTGAAGCAATGGAAAATAACAGAGAAACACAAAAGAAACAGAGAATACAATGGAAATAACAGAAAGTTAAAAGTATCCTACACAAATATAGATGGATTAATAACAGGACTGAATGAACTGAACAAATATCTGAAAGAAAAAGATCCGGACATAATGGGAATTGCTGAGACAAAATTAAAAGGTCCACTACCACCCAACAGCATAGGACACAATGCATATAATTATTGGATTAGAAACAGAGAGAAAAAACAAAGGGGTGGAGTTATGTTCCTGACTAAGAAGGATATAAGCGTGAAGAGTGTCACATATGGGAACAATAGAGTAGAGATGATCATGATAGAAGTAGAAGATAGAGATAAGAAGAGCAGAAAGTTTGTAATAAACTACGTGCCCCCAAAAACAGCCTCATGGGAAGAGAATGAACATAAAAGCATGTTAGAAGACACAAGAATAACACTAAACAAGATAATGGAAGATGGAGGAAGAATAGTTATGATGGGCGACTATAATTGCAAAGAAATATGCTGGGAAGAGATGACCGTAAAGGGTGGAGAAGACTCATGGGGAAGTGTTCTACTTGAGATGATTACTGACCACACAATGACACAATGGATCCAAGAGAACACTAGGTATAGAAATGAAGAAGAACCATCGAGACTAGACCTAATAATCACATCAGAACCTGAAATAGTGGAAAAGATAGAATACCAGGCACCAATAAGTAAAAGTGACCACATATTGATAGAACTAGAACTAAATGAGAAAAAATACATGAAAAGAAATTAACAATATAGAAAAGGAAGATTGATGTATGAAAAAGCAAATTTTGATAAAATAAGAGAATTCTTCCAAAATGAAAACTGGGAAAGAATACACAAAGAAGATACAACAGTAGAAGAGAAATGGAACATTTTGACAAAAATCTATAAAAAAGGAGTAGAAAAGTATGTCCCAAGACAAAAAAAAAAGAAAAAGAATATGTAAAGTGCTGGTACAATAAAAGTTGTAGGGAGATAAAAGATAAAAGAGACAAAGCCTGGGCCAAATGGAAGAAAAACAGACGACCAGAAAAATGGAAAATATATACTTGTTATAGAAATGAATATGTACAAGCGTGCAGAGAGGAAAAGAGAAAATATGAAAAAGATGTCATAGAAAAATGTAAAGATCAACCAAAACTATTCTACAGATTTGTAAACAACAAACTGAAAAACAAACAAGATTTGGAGAAATTAAGACAAGGAGGAGTTGAATACACAGAGGAAATTGAAATGGCGGAAATTATGAACAAACATTTTAGATCTGTGTTTACAAGGGAGAACATACAACCTGAAGAGATTGAATGGAAAGAGAAAGTCCCCCCTATGAAAGAAATAGAAGTAACAAAGAATGAAATATTGAACCACTTGAGTAATCTTGATGTCAGAAAATCGCATGGACCAGATGAAATAGCAAACTGGATTCTGAAAGAATGCAGAAATGAACTGGCAGACATAATACATAGCATAATAAACAGTTCCTTGAAAGAAGGAAAAGTTCCAGAAGATTGGAAAAAAGCAAATATAGTACCTATATATAAAGGGGGAAATAAAGAAGACTCTAACAACTATAGGCCAGTCTCTCTAACAAGTACAATAGCAAAAATTTGTGAAAGAATTGTCAAAAATAGATGGGTAAAATATTTAGAAAAAAACAACAACGTGCTAAATCCAAGACAATTTGGATTCAGACAAGGACGATCATGCGTCACCAATTTAATATGTTTCTATTCAAGGCTAATAGATATAATACAAGAAAGAGATGGATGGGCTGATTGTGCATTTCTAGACCTAAAAAAAGCTTTTGACAAAGTACCACATAAGAAGTTGCTTAAGAAATTAGAAACTGAAGGAGGAATACAGGGCAAACTGCTAAATTGGATGGAAGACTTTTTGCAAGAAAGAAAAATGAGAGTAGTGATAAGAGACCAACACTCAAAATGGGATGAAGTAATAAGCAGTGTTCCACAAAGAACAGTTCTGGCCCCAATAATGTTTGCTATATATATTAATGATATGGATGAAGGAATTGAAAGCTATATGAGCTTCTTTGCAGATGATGCAAAACTATCAAAAAAAGTGAACACGGAAGAAGATTGTGAATCACTACAGAGAGATCTAAATAAAGTACAGGAATGGAGTAGGAAGTGGGAGATGGAGTTCAATACAAAAAAGTGTAGTATAATGGAATTTGGAAAAAGCAAAAACAGAATAACAGGAGCATATAAATTGGGAGAAGAAGGAATAAAAAAGTAGAAAATGAAAAAGACCTGGGAGTCATTGTTATGAATAATATGTCACCTGAGAAACATATAAATAAGATTTTTGGAGAAACCTATAATTTAATAAGAACAATCAAAGTTGCATTTACATACCTGGATGAAGAAATGGTGAAGAAAATTCTAATCACCCTGATAAGACCAAGATTGGAATATGCAGCAACGATATGGTCACCAAGTACAAAAAAATGTATAAAAAAAAAACTTGAAAGAATACAAAGAGCAATTACAAAATTGGCACCTACACTCTCAAAACTGTCATATGAAGAGAGACTAGCAAAACTTGAACTACAGACACTAGAGCAAAGAAGAGAGAGAGGAGATTTGATAGCTATTTACAGAATCATGAAAGGCATAGAAATTACTGAAAGAGAGAATCTGATAAAATGGGATGAGAGAAATACAAGAGGACATGGAAAAAAAAAAAAAAGACAGCTATAGAAGAGACCTGAAAAAGAACAGCTTTCCTCACAGAGTAATAGACAGTTGGAACAAGTTAGATGAGAAAGTGGTGTGTGCAAAAACAATACATGAATTTAAAAATAGTTTAGATAAAACGAGATATGAAAACGGGACACTACGAGCATAGCTCCCCTTCCCGTAAAATACAACTAGGTAAATACAACTAGGTAAATACACACACTTGCGTGTAAATGCGCCTGTTTTCTCAACTCCTTGACTACGGAAACGAGGTTTGTGAATTTATTCAACCGAGGTTGGCTCTCCTTGGTTGGAGGGCTCACCTCTTCCGTAGCGGGTGCCACTTTTCCCCTTGAAGTTCTTGCAGGAGGAGCAGGCAGGCGTGGGTGGGGGTGACGAATTTCTTCTCCAACCCCCTGCAGGAAAATAAACCTCGAAACTGCTGCGGAGGTCGCCTCCTACAGGCAAATCATGCAACACCACGCGGGTCTTCCTCGTACAAACACATAGACACACGCCACAGCATAGGCATGATAGTACGTGACCTCACTTGTTTGGTACGTATGCAATTCGTATTCTTATCAGACTTCGTTTGGTCTTTTTATAGACCATTCCAATGGAAGACTTATATAAATTGCAATGATCTTTTGCTGTAATATCGTTCTGGAGGGCGCGGAGGTAGGTTTTAGCCTGCAACCCGTGCGTACCTCCTCTCGATGGGAGAACTCTGCCTACTCCTTCGGGCGGTGACATCATGGTATCACAAACAAAGAAGGACACGTCAGCGAATGAATCTTTTCCTCGTGTTGTTGTGGTGCCAGAACCCTGCCGCACCCCCCCGGAAATGAATGAAATCACCCGGCGACAACCGCTATGATGAAACGGGAGGGGGGGTAACGCTGGGTAAGGAAGGGTGCATTCACGGTGTTATTCCATGCCCTGCATGCAACAATAACAATAGTTGCCTGGAGTTTCTCTAACTGAAAAACCGCAGCCTCACAGCGGCTGGCAACGGTCCTCAGGCCCTCACATTGATTCTTCTGAAAAGAAATGTTAAGCTTTGTCTATAGTTTAATGGTTTGGAATTGTCTTCATTTCATCAACTTTAGTGGTAAGAGCAGGGGAGCAGTCACCGGTTGTCAGCTGTCCTTACATAAAAAGGTGAAGTAAACGCATTCGAGATTGATAGAGCAAAAATCTTGGACCCACTCCAGGGATCGAACTGCAGTCCCTCAGGGTGTCGGGACTTGTGGGTATTCCATGCTCGGTCCAGTTTAGCATTGAGATACATGCGAAATCAGAGAAGCTAATGCAAAAAAACAAATCGCTGTCTCATCTAAAAATGCCGTTAACATCTCGTTCTGGAAGTGATGATAAACTTTTTTCTATTCAAGTAATAAAGAAGAGGTGACGGAGCCTATATTCATTTTCTGCCGATACAAATCCTCAAAATCAATAGAGACTGTATGCCTCTGCAACGGCGACCCCATCATTGACATTGTTCCGACCAGTGCCAGAAATTCTAAGTGCCGCGTCCGCTCAGTTCGTCAGTGTCCGTGAAAAAGATATCGTTACTTTGAATTCGGCTGACGCATTCACACATGTTCGGTTCAGTACCGTGTTTTGTGTTTCAGTGTCAGTTCTGTCTCCGTTTCGCGAATTTACGAGTATATATCGTCGCCACGATATTCTCATAATTTTAACGGACGTCGGACGCGTGTAGAATTGGAAAAATGAATGACGAAGGACTTATTGAATTGATACGAAATTATCCTGTTTTGTATGATTTATCGCAACCAAAATATATGGACAGCAGTTTCAAACAAAAAATTCAGGATGATATAGGAAAATAGATAAAAGTAGATGGTAAATACTTTTTTATTGATGTTACATGACCTATAAATTTAGAGATAGGCCTTTTCCTACTTTCTCTTTGCAATTACTAAGATTGCCATGGTACAGATCCTGCCTCTGAATTGAAGTAATCTATGTACATTTCTCTTACAGTTATGGCATCTCTAGTTGCATTTTCACCCTACATAGGCAGATTTTCAAGTCTAGCATTTGTAGTTTTACTTGCTGCTTTTATTTCATATGGGCTTGAGTCTAGGTCATATTTTTCATGCAATTATGCAGAATACAGAATGTAAGTATTATGTGATCTACATTTTCTGGTTTTGCCTGAATTCTCCTGTTACATATTCTAAAAAATTGAGCTAAAATGTCAAACGTGTTTTCAACAACCCTTCTGGCGCGAGACGGTCGATAATTCACACGCCTGGAAGTATCCAAATCTTGTCCCGGATATGGTGGCACCAAATAAGTTTTAGGGGAAAGGCTTCATCACCCACCATTACATATGGAGCTTCAGTACCTGTACCTGTACCTAGCAATGTAGCATTCCCTGGTACATATATTGTATCTCGCTGAAGTGCTTTACCTAGTCTAGAATTTGCGAAGATTCCGCCATCACTGTTTTTCCCATATTCTCCAAAATCAATAGCAATGAAACTGTAACGCGCATCAACAAGCGCCAAGACAATTCTTATAGTTAAAGTAAAGAGATCCAGTATTTGTGGTAGCCTGAATGGTAAAATATTTGCCGTCCAAAACTTCCAGACAAGATAATTCCAAAGTGTAGAAAAGTAATCAGCAATTGATTTCTACATTTCTGTTGAAGGATTTGGCAGCATTTCACTCATGAGAGATTCTGTTATTATCTTGCAAGTGTCCATGGCAACCTTATACACTGTGCTATGCCCCAAGCGGTAGCTGAATGATATTGTTTGTAGGGAATCCCCCGTACCTAAGTAACTGAAAGGGAATATATATATATATATATATATATATATATATATATATACATATATATATACATACATATATATATATATATATATATATATATATATATGTATATATAAGTTCACTATTAACCCACTATCGGAGAAAAAATGACGGAAGTACAGGGAAGCTGTATATTTCGACTACTATCTGTAGTCTTCTTCAGTCTGCTTAAGAGGACTACATATATTAGTCTAAATATACAGTTACCCTTTACTTCCGTCATTTTTCTCCGATAGTGGGTTTATAGTGAACTTTTACATATGTGCTATAACATACCAATTTCCAATATATATATATATATATATATATATATATATATATATATATATATATATATATATATATATATATATTATATAATGTATTTTCTTTTTCTTTTTCTTTTTCAGGAACATCATGCAAAGACAGATGGAACAACATAAGGAACAATTACAGAAAATATCTGAAAAAGAATTCAGCTAGGAGTGGGCAGGATGCAAAGAAAATAAAACTTTATAATTTTTCAGAACAATTAAGCTTCTTAAAGAAATACATGTACAAGAGTGAAAACAAAGGGAACACTGACAGTCGAAAGAATGATAAAAAAAAAAAAAAAAAATCATGATAATGTTGCACATCAACATGAAGACGAAGAAGAGAACATTGCAGATGATACAGGGGAACCCATATTAGCGGACGTCGGCCTACATGAAGATCTGCAAACACAGCTGTGGTGTACATGTACCCCACAAGCATGCATGCTTGTAGGTGCAAGTTGATGCATGGTAGAGTTGTGTGGTACTTGATTTGACTCAACGCTCGGAGGCTAGGATCGGTCACCCCAATTACGTCGCGTCTGGTCAGGCGTGAGGTAGGTCTCTTGTATGTATACCGTTTGCCCCGAGCGGGCAGGTCAGTCAGATTCGGACAATTCAGTCAGTCAGTCTGACTTCTGTACCGTAGCGCGTCGCTAGGCCTTCGCGGTCGGCCCCCCACATGGGGACCACGCCACGACTGTCCTTAGGCCGACGCACACAGATCTTAACTAGAGTAAAAAGCACAAGCCAAACCGCGCATCATTCTCCCTATGTCGCCATAGCCCAGTGACATACACCCGTATATTACACAGCAATCGCTCTAGGGTGATGAGGTTGGTTACCTCATCTTGATAGATGATGGTAATCGTCACAGTTGTAGGAAGGAGTAACTTAAACTTCGTAGCTGTTTGGGACTGGATTCTGGATTCTGGATTCCAAGGAAAGACCACCTCGCTTGCGCGGGATCGGGTTTTGTGGGAGGGGAAGAATGTCTGTAGGAAAATGAAAAGATAGTAGTGTATAAAAGAGGGCTATTGCCACCGGGCGAATTGCGAGCGATTAGGGGCTTATTTGTTGTCGTGGCTTAGGAGAAATGGACCGGGAGCTTGGAGGGCAGCGCTTGACGCCGGGGTTAGGATTAGGATCACCAACGAAAGTTTAGAAAATGGTAGGAGGCGTAGTAGTAGAGAAAGGTGGAAAAACGGAAAAATCTTTAGTGGGAGGTAAACTGAAATGAGAAGATGTAGTAGAAGAGAAAGTTAGAAAGGAAGCGAATTTTAGTCGAAGAAAAAGTAAGTGTAGATGTTTGTGCGTGTGTTGTGGCTCTGTTCGTGAGAGGTGTATGTGTGTATCTTACGAGAAGTGAGTTGATTTTACTTCCCGCGTGTAGAGGGCGTCCTGATAAGCCACAGGTGGGGCGAGCGTACCCTGATTATTCCCAGGTTTTGGGTTTGAAGTCCTTTAGAGTTGATCCAGTGGCGGTGCGAGGGGGGGCAGACGGGCGGTGTACACCCGCCTGCCGACGTCAACGAAGAGATCCGTAACCAGAACGGCAGCCGCAAGGAGATAACTCCTCGCCGCCACCGCTGGCGAGCGCGTTCCTGATGAGCCACAGGTGGGGCGAGCGTTGCCTGTTTATCCCCAGGCTGGGTTTGGATTTCGGAAGAGTCGATTCAGTGGCGGTGCGTGGGAGGGGCAGACGGGCGGGTGTTGTATGGTCTCTTTCCCTTTAATCACAACTCTGAAAACAGAGAATTACGCGATTGGGAATTGTGTGTAAATGTCAGAAGTGTAAACTCGCTCACCAGCGTCAGCGAGAGGCCAGCGTTAGGTTGTGGGCCGGTTGGACAGAGAGGTGTCCCAAGTCTCTCCGTCAACCAGCCTGCGATCAGATTGAGCGTTCTGAGAGAGACGGTTTGGGCCTCTGCTTTGCCAGCGAGAAAGTGTGCGTGCGCCTCTTTTCTTCCAAGCACTACTCTGAAAACAGAGATTTACGTGACTTGGGAAATGTGTGTGTGTATTTGTCTTGGTGTAAACCCGCCTGCCGACGTCAACGTAGAGGTCGGCCATGCCAGACCGGCAGCAGCTAGGAGATATATCTCCCAGCCACCACCGGCCGGCGAAGATTCTTGGAGATTATTGAGAGAGCTGGTTGAAGAGACGTCCGACCTTTACGAGCGCTGAGTTGATTCTGTTTGGGACTTGTATTAGATTTGGCAGTCCGCCATGACATAAACAATACAGGGTGAAAATGTTAATGTTTTGTACAGAGTATGCAAATTATGGTATATACAAATAGATTCCGCAATATGATGGTAATCCATGGATGTGGTAAATTATTTACAATATAATGTTTTGATTATGATGGATGTGTACAATGATTTGATGAAGATATATAATGTTATGTACACTTGAAACTATGTACAGTTAGGGGACACTGCAGCAGATGTGGCGTGTTGCCAC
>NC_134792.1:14967564-14975064 GCF_046742065.1 Oratosquilla oratoria
ACACACACACACACACACACACACACACACACACACACACACACACACACACACACACACACACACACACACACACACACACACACACACACTTCAACGAACGGACGGCTTAGAAGACGTTCTGAAGAAAATTGAAGTTTCGTGGATCCCAGCGCAAAGAGAAGTGCCTATTGTATTTATAGGGTGGGGGGAAATTGCTCGTGGGGTAGTGGGAAAGTAGGGAAAGAGGAGAAGGGGAGGGATTGCTGAGGGAAATGGAAGGAAATGAGGAAGGAGAGGACTTGGCCCAGGCAGACAGGCGAAAGGTAAACAAACGGCCGCCCGACCAGCTGAGTGACGATGAAATGTCTAATAAAAATGTAAAGATTAGAAGTATAGATAAGAGCAATACAATAGAAAGTGATGAGAATATTTTCCAGGGATTTAAAGAGGGTGGGGGGGACAAGACTAGAAGAGAAGGTCGATAAGATGATCGAGGACTTGGAGCGTAGGTTCGGTCATGTTAACAACATTGTACAGAGGATTGAAAAATTGGAAGAACTAGAGAAGGCGAACAAAAACTTAATTAAGGAAATTGAAGAATTAAAAAAACAGTTAAAAGAAGTAAAAGATGAGAATAAAGTCTTAAAGGAGAATAATAAGGAGAACAAGGAGGGTTGGAAAAAAATCCAAGAAAATAGCAAAGTTGCATTCACTGACATAATCAGACAGCAAATGAATGAACAAACTGAAAACTCAGTTATTAAAGTGATGAGACAGAAGGAGAATATAGTAAGAGACTTAGCAGACAGAAAGAAATGTATAATTATATTAGGAATGGAAGAGAAACATAACCCAGATAGAACCACAAGAATCAAAGAGGAAAATGAAAAAATAAGAAATTTACTAGAATTAGTTCAGGGAGATGAACCAGAAATAATGAAACAAATCGAAGAGAAATTCAGGCTCGGGAAATATAGTACAGACAAGATTAAATTCAGGTCACAAACGACGGCTGAGAATATCTTATCCAAAACAGGGAAACTAGCAACAAGTGAACAATATAAAAAGGTATGGATAAAAAGGGAAATGAATAAAGAGGAAAGAGAGGAAGAAAAACAGAAAAGACTTGAAGCTAAGGAAAAAAACGAGAAAAGAACGGAGTCAGAAAAAGAGAGATTCTATTGGAGAGTAGTGAATATGAAACTAAAGAAAGTCGACATACAAGAGAAAAACAAAAGGGAAACAGAGAACACAATGGAAGTGGCAGAAAACTAAGAGTGTCTTACACAAATATAGATGGAATATTAACAGGATTGAATGAGCTGAATGATTATTTGAAGGAAAAAGAACCAGACATAATGGGAATTGTAGAAACAAAATTAAAAGGTCCACTACCACCCAACAGTGTAGGACATGATGCATATAATTATTGGATTAGAAACAGAGTGAAAAAGGAAGGGGGTGGAGTTATGTTCCTGACTAAGAAGGATATAAACGTGAAGTGTGTCACATATGGAAAGAATACAGTAGAGATGATAATGATGGAAGTAGACGACAGAGATAAGAAGAGCAGAAAGTTTGTGATAAATTATGTGCCCCCGAAAACAGCCTCATGGGAAGAGAGTGAACATAAAAGTATGTTAGAGGACACAAAGATAACATTAAACAAGATAATGGAAGAGGGAGGAAAAATAGTTATGATGGGCGACTTTAATTGCAAAGAAATCTGCTGGGAAGAAATGACAGTAAAGGGTGGAGACGGCTCATGGGGAAACGCTCTACTTGAGATGGTTACTGACAATACAATGACACAATGGATACAGAACACTAGGTATAGAAATGAAGAAGAGCCATCGAGACTAGACCTAATAATTACATCAGAACCTAGAATAGTGGACAAAATTGAATATAAAACACCAATAAGTAAAAGTGACCACATATTGATTGAACTGGAACTTAATGAAAAAAAAATATATGAAAAGAAATGAACAATATAGAAAAGGAAGAATGATGTATGAAAAAACAAACTTTGATAAAATAAGAGAATTCTTTCAAAAGGAAAAATGGGAAGAAATATACAAAGAAGAAACAACAGTAGAAGAGAAATGGAATATTTTGACAAAAATTTACAAAAAAGGAGTGGAAAAGTATGTCCCAAGACAAAAACAAGAAAAAGAATATGTAAAATGCTGGTACAACAAAAGTTGTAGGGAGTTAAAAGACAAAAGAGACAAAGTCTGGACCAGATGGAAAAAAGACAGAAGACCTGGAAAATGGAAAATATATACCTGTTATAGAAATGAATATACAAACGTGCAGAGAGGAAAAGAGAAAATATGAAAAAGATATCATAGAAAAGTGTAAAGATCAACCAAAACTATTCTACAGATTTGTAAACAATAAACTGAAAAACAAACAAGACTTGGAGAAATTAAGACAAGAGGGAGTTGAATACACTGAGGAAATGGAAATGGCGGAAATTATGAACAAACATTTTAAATCAGTGTTTACAAGGGAGAACATACAACCTGAAGAGAACGAATGGAAAGAGAAAGTCCCCCATATGGAAGAAATAGAAGTAACAAAGAATGAAATATTAACACACTTGAGTAATCTTGATGTCAGAAAATCGCATGGACCAGATGAAATAGCAAACTGGATACTGAAAGAATGCAGGAATGAACTGGCAGACAAAATACATAGCATACTAAATAGTTCCTTGAAAGAAGGAAAAGTTCCAGAAGATTGAAAAAAAAGCAAATATAGTACTTATATATAAAGGAGGAAATAAAGAAGAACCTACCAACTATAGACCAGTCTCTCTAACAAGTACAATAGCAAAAATTTGTGAAAGAATTATCAAAAGTAGATGGGTAAAATATTTAGAAAAAAAAAAAGTGTTAAATCCAAGGCAATTTGGATTCAGACAAGGACGATCATGCGTCACCAATTTAATATGTTTCTATTCAAGACTAATAGATATAATACAAGAAAGAGATGGATGGGCGGACTGTGCATTTTTAGACCTAAAGAAAGCTTTTGACAAAGTACCACATAAGAAGTTGCTTAAGAAATTAGAAACTGAAGGAGGAATACAGGGCAAACTACTAAATTGGATGGAAGACTTTTTGCAAGAAAGAAAAATGAGAGTAGTGATAAGAAACCAGCACTCAAAATGGGATGAAGTAATAAGCGGTGTTCCGCAGGGAACAGTTCTGGCCCCAATAATGTTTGCTATATATATTAATGATATGGATGAAGGAATTGAAAGCTATATGAGCTTCTTTGCAGATGATGCAAAACTACTGAAAAGAGTGAAAACAGAAGAAGATTGTGAATCACTACAGCGAGATCTAAATAAAGTACAGGAATGGAGTAGGAAGTGGGAGATGGAGTTCAATACAAAAAAGTGTAGTATAATGGAATTTGGAAATAGCAAAAACAGAATAACAGGAGCATATAAATTGGGAGAAGAAGGAATAAAAAAAGTAGAAAATGAAAAAGACCTGGGAGTCATTGTTATGAATAATATGTCACCTGAGAAACATATAAATAAGATTTTTGGAGAAACTTATAATCTAATAAGAACAATCAAAGTTGCATTTACATACCTGGATGAAGAAATGGTGAAGAAAATCCTAATCACCCTGATAAGACCAAGATTGGAATATGCAGCAACGATATGGTCACCAAGTACAAAAAATGTATAAAAAAACTTGAAAGAATACAAAGAGCAATTAGAAAATTGGCACCAACACTCTCAAAACTATCATATGAAGAGAGACTAGAAAAACTTGAACTACAGACACTAGAGCAAAGAAGAGAGAGAGGAGATTTGATAGCTATTTACAGAATCATGAAAGGCATAGAAATTACTGATAGAGAGAATCTGATAAAATGGGATGAGAGAAATACAAGAGGACACGGAAAGAAAATAAAAAAAGACAGCTATAGAAGAGATTTGAAAAAGAACAGCTTTCCTCACAGAGTAATAGACAGTTGGAACAAGTTAGATGAGAAAGTGGTGTGTGCAAAAACAATACATGAATTTAAAAATAGTTTAGATATAATGAGATATGAAGACGGGATCCCACGAGCATAGCTCCCCTTCCCGTAAAATACAACTAGATAAATACAACTAGGTAAATACAAATGCACGACTCGGAGGCGTGGTTGGTAGTCTCTGATTGTCACTACGACGGTTCGGGTTCGAATCCTGCCCAAGGCTGAATTTTTTTTCCAGTATCGCTGCGCTTCGAGTCGTTACTACAATTCTCGTGGGCGGGGAGTTGGGTGTTTGTGTGCGTGTAAGGTCATAGCATTACCCATAGATCGGTCATACGAGCTCTGAGCTCTTCCAGGAGGGAAATAGCTGTCCATCACGAGTCCAACACGTGGTCCAAAGGACCATGGTGAATACACATACACGCACACGCACACACACACACTACTCAAGAGGTTCGAGTTCGGATCCCGACACACACACACACACACACACACACACACACACACACACACACACACACACACACACACACACACACACACACACACACACACACGCACACACACACACACACACACACACACACACACACACACACACACACACACACACACACACACACACACACACACACACACACACACACACACACACACACCGACTCGGTGGGACAGTTGGTAGAGCGCTGAAATGGGGAGCAGAAGTGCTCCCAGTAGCCAGTTCGAATCCTGCCCAGGGCCGAAATTATTTCAGTATCGCTGTGCCTCGGGTCGTACTCTGACCCATAGATCGGACCTACGAGCTCTGAGCTCTCTTCCAGGAGGGGAATAGCTGTCGATCACGAGTCCAACACGTGATCCAAAGACCAAGTGAATACACACACACGCGCGCGCGCGCGAACCACCGTGTTGTCAACAGCTGTCAACTAAAGTTCCGCAAGCTGCCGAATAAGACGAAAATTTTCAACAGTGCAAGGAAAGCAAGAGGCCTGGGTTGTATATATTGAGTGGAAGAGGGAACACTTGTGGTAACCCAAAATGATCTCTGTGCAGTGTTGAACATGTCTATTGTGAGAAAATGCAAGAGAATCAAGGCGGATCACAAAAAACGGCGTTTGATTCGAAAGTCAACATAAATGCAGAGCCCTCTGGAGGCGCTATACCAAAACTAAATGGAAATAGAGGTTTTGAAACCTCAAGAGGGATTGGTAGATTGTACGGCGATGGCATATTTTCTGGATTTGGTAAGTACGAAAAAGGAGATTTGAGTCGAATCATAGACATGGAAAGGGAGATGAATTTTAACAGAGACTCGTGGGAGAGAGAATTCATGGAATTAAGGAAAGAGATTGTGATTTTAAGGAAAGACTATTTTAAAGTCAATAGAGAGGAATGTGAACTAAAGAAGAAGAATTCCCAGATAAATAACGAGTAAAGTGAATTAAAAAAGAACTAATTGAGGTTAAATGTGAAAATGAAAAGACGAAAAACGATTATACTACCAATAGTGAAAATGTAAAAAAAAAAAAGAAGTAAATCAGAAAATATAGGCAATGTCTGAAAAAATTGAAGAAAATTTATGTAAAAAAAAAAAAAAAAATTGCAGAAGGTTAAGAATGGAATGAAAACAGAGAAAACGAAGAGATAGCTTTTAAAGAAATAGTACGGCAACAGATGCAGGAAAATGCAAAGGACGAAATTATTCAAGTAATCAAAGAAAAAGCAAATTGGGTCAGATATACAGTGGATAGAAAAAAGTGTATTGTAGTATATGGACTAAAGAAATAACATTGTTTGATTAGGTACTTGAGAGAAAAAATAGAAAAAGAAATGGCAAAAAAAACTCTAAAAAAAAGTGCAAGACAATGACCAAGAAGTAGAAAAATGGAAGTAAATAGAATGTGTCTATATTCTAAAGAAAGAAATCAACCCCTAAATATAAAACTAAGATCACAAATGATAGCAGAAGACATACTGGCAAAACCAGGTTAGCAAAGAGTGAACATTACAGCAATATATGGCTAAAAAGAGAAATGAATGTTCAGGAAAAAGAAAGAAGACGCTAAGAGATGAGGTTAAAAAAAAAAAAAAAAAAAAAAAAAAAAAAAAAAAAAAAACCCGAAAAGAACGAGGAACGGAGACCGAAAGCAAGGAGTTCTATTGGAGAATCTTAGACATGAGGCTGAGAAAATGGTACACCAAGGTAAGGGAAACAAAAGAAACAGAAAACGGGATGGGAAAAAAGTGGCCTATACTAATATAGACGGATTAATCTCAGGATTGAGTGAATTAAATGATCATCCGTCAGAAGAAAAACCAGACCTAATTGAAATTATGGAGACGAAATTAAGGGATCCACTATCACCAAATAGTGCTGGACATGGGTTATATAATTTCTGGATTAAAAACAGAAACGAGAAACAGGGCGGAGGAATCATGTTTTTGGCCAAGAAAATCTTAAATGTAACGAAGGTTATAGAGGGTAAAACCAGTGTGGAAATGATCATGGTAAAAGTTGAAGATAGCGACATGAAAAGTAGAAAGTGTGTGGTGATTAATGTGCCCCAAAAATGGGCTCTTGGAAAAAGGGCGAGCATTAAAAAATGTTAGAAGATACAAGGCGTTTATTAAACGAGATGCTGAAGGATGGAGGTAACCTAGTGCTTGTGGAAGATTTTAACTGCAAGGAAATCTGTTGGGAGGAGATAACAATGAAAGGCGGAGAGGATCTATGGGGAAATGTATTACTAGACATAACTATAGAACATACAATGACACAATGGGTAAGAGAGAATACCAGATATAGAAGTAATGAAGAACTGTCGAGATTGGATTCAATATTTACAACAGAACCTGAAATTGTGGATAAAATTGAATACAAGACACCACTTGGAAAGTGACCACACACTAATAGAGGTTGAACTAAAGGAGGAAGTATATATAGAGAGAAAAGAGAAATACAGAAAAAGAAGACTGATGTACAACAAAACGGACTTTGGGAAACTCAAGTAATTATTTCAAAATGCAAACTGGGATTTTTTTTTTCAAAGAGACACAAGTGGAAGAGAAATGGATGATTTTGATGGAAATCTATGATGAATGAGTGAATGAATATGTACCAAGACAGAAACAGGAAAAGGTGTATATTAAGCGCTGGTTCAACAGAAAATGCAGTGAAGAGATAGAAATTGGAAAAGATGGAAAAAACAACAACTGGAAAGTGGCAAATATATATCATAGAAATGAATATGTAAAAGTGTGCAAAAAAAAAACACATACAAAAATACACCATAGAGAAATGTAAAGATCGACCCAAACTATTCTATAGATATGTGAATGGTAAAGTGAAAAATAAACAGGAAATTGTGAAACTACGCCACAGAAATATAGAATATACAAAAGATTTAGAAATGGCTGAAGTCATGAACAACCACTTCAAGTCGGTTTTCACAAGAGAAAAAGTAAAGCATTGGGACGAAGGAATTGAAGTGCGATCATCCCCATGTGAGAAAT
>NC_134792.1:14980064-14982564 GCF_046742065.1 Oratosquilla oratoria
TTTTAGGAATGTCCTCTGTGGGGCTACAGGTAGCAGGATTCCTAGTCCTATTCCCCGTTCCGTATTTGTCGCCTCGTACGACTCAAGTGGGAATATTTGGTAGCAACATTCTTTTCCCCCAACGTAATGTAGTTTTATTGGGAAACCTAAATGCTAAGGTAGGAAATGAACCAATAGACGGAGTGGTTGGGAAGTATGGAGTTCCAGGAAAAAATCGTAGTGGAGAGTTGATGGTGTAGGTGTATCTAGAGAGTTGATGATGGCAAATACAGTTTTTAGGAAGAAAGTCAAGCAAAAGTACACATGGGAGAGGGTGGTGGATGGAAGGGTGGCAGATAGAGCAATAATGGACTATATAGTGGTAACCAGGAGTATAGTAGGAAGAGTTAAGGATGTACATGTTCTAAGGGGAGAAAGTGGAAGGTAAATTGAGAATGGAGAATAGGTGGAAAAAGAGGAAAAGGCCAGAACGTAGGGAGGTACTTAGAGTGAACTGCTTAAATGAGAAAGAAAAGGAGAAGGAGTATAAGAAAAAGCTGAGAGAGGAGTGGGAAGGAGCGAAGGATAGAGTAGAACTAGGAATGGGTGAGGAATGGGGATGGTTCAAGGAGGGAGTCATAAGGTGTGCAAAGATGGTGTGTAAAACAAGAAGGACGGGAGGAAATAGAAGGAAGGGTAGTGAGTGGTGGGATGAGGAAGCAAAGGATGGTGTAGAAGAGAAGAAACAGGCATTCATAGATTGGCTACAAATTAGGACGAGAGAATCGTATGAGAGGTACAAAATAAAGAGAAGAGAAGTAAAGCATAAGATAAAGGAAGCAAAGAGGAGAGCAGATGTGAAATTGAGTAAGAGTATGACAGAAAATGTTGAAAGTAATAAAAATGTTTTGGAAGGAAATTAAAAGAGGAAGACGAGGCGAATCAAGTAGAGAAGTAAAGGTAAAAGGTGCAGATGGAGAGATGATAATGGAAGACAAGGCAGTGAGAGGAAGGTGGGCAGAGTATTTTAGGGAATTGCTAAATGTGAAGGAGGATAGGGAGGGAAAGATAATTGCAGTGTGAAGCGTTAAGAAAATGAGAGTGATGAGTGAGGAAAATGGAGGAGAAATAAGGAAAGATGAAGTGAAAGCAGCTGTTATGATGATGAGAGCAGGTAAGGCACATAGGTTGGATGGATGCCATGCAGAATGCCTGAAAAAAGGAGGTACAGTTATGGTGGACTGGCTGGTGAGGTTATCTAATGTTTGTTTAAGAGAGGGTAGAGTACCAGATGACTGAAGGAGTGCCTGTATAGTTCCTCTTTATAAGGGAAAGGGGACAAGTGTGAGTATAGTAGTTTTAGAGGGATCAGCTGGTTAAGTGTAGTTGGGAAGGCTTGTGGGAGGGTCTTGATTGAGAGGATTAGGAGAGAAACAGAGGGAGTAATTGGTGAGGAACAGTGTGGGTTTAGGACAGGTATGGGTTGTGTAGATCAGGTTTTTATGGTAAGACAGATATGTGAGAAAGCTTTAGGAAAAGGTAAGGATGTTTTTTTGGCTTTTATGGATCTGGAAAAAGCTTTTGACAGGGTAGACAGGAAGGCACTGTGGGAGGTATTGCAGATATATGAGATAGGAGGAAAGCTGTTAAGACCAGTCAAGAGTTTCTACGAGAGTAGTAGAGCTTGTGTTAAGATTAGAAATGGAGAGAGTGAGTAGTTTGAGGTAAAGGTGGGACTTTGTCAGGGATGTGTTCTGTCACCCTGGCTGTCCAATTTATAAATGGATGGGGTGGTGCGAGAGGTGTGCAAGGGTAGTGGGTCAGAGGTTGGAGATAGTTAAAGAAAATGGAGAAAAGTGGGAGATAAGCCAGCTGTTGTTTACTGACGACACTGCGCTTGTGGCAGGATGAGAGGAGGGATTAAGGAAGTTAGTGACAGAGTTTGGAAAGGTGTGTGAAAGAAGGAAGCTGAAGATAAATGTGGGTAAATGTAAGGTGATGAAATGTACAAGGGGAGAGTGGCAGCAGGCTGGAAGTGAGTATCAAGGGAGAGCGACTGGAGGAAGTGTATTCTTTTTAGATACTTGGGTGTGGAGTAGGGGTGGAGCTAGAATGTAGATTGAGAGAAGCGAGTAAATGCCTTGGTGGATTAAAAAGTGTAATGAGAAATGGATATTTGGGAATGGATGCTAAGAGGAGATTGTATGAAGGAGTGATTGTGCCAACAGCACTGTACGGGGGCAGAAACATGGAACATGAAGAGAGGAAGAGAGGAGTTTGAATGTGTTTGAGATGAAATGTCTGAGAAGTATGATAGGTGTTACTAGGCTAGATAGAGTGAGAAATGAGGAGGTGAGGAGGAGACCTAGGGTGGAAAAGGAGTTGGGAGATAGGGTTGATGAAAGAGTATTAGGATGGTTTGGACACATGGAAAGAATGAATGAAGAAAGATTAGTAAAAGAGGTGTGGAAGGTAGAGGTGGAAGAAATAAACATGAGGGGGCGTCCTACGATGAGATGGA
>NC_134792.1:14985064-15020064 GCF_046742065.1 Oratosquilla oratoria
ACGATATCCATATATTTCGATCACAGACTGTGGAATACAGAATAGTGAGGAAAGTACATGTCTAATATATAGAGAAAGAGAAGAAACATGGACAGGGCTCAAGTGGCGTCTATTGCCTTGCGCGGTAAGTCACCCGCTTTCACCAAGGATAGTAATAATTTATTGACTACCCAGGTAGTAATATAGTCTGGTGACCATTGTCCATTTGAGATATTAAAATTAGGAAATTGTTTAATCAAAAAAGATTCTATTATTTTTCTTTTGAAACTACACTTGGAGTTGAAAATAATTTTTGCCATATTCCAGTCCATGCAGTGGCCTTCTTTGTCTATGTGTTGGAAAACAGCGGAATTTTGTTGTGCGTATCTGAGTTCTTATGTTCTTTCATTCTAGTGTGTAAATCTCTGCCCGTTTGCCCCCAGTATACCTTATTACGATCCGAGCATAGAAGTTTATAAACACCTTGATTTACTTTTTCTCTAGGTCTTTGGTGTACATTAACTATTTTCTTAAACATGTTATTGGGATAACTAAATACAACGTTTATGTCTTCCTTTGGTAGAAATTGGGAACAATCATTTATGGACTTATTATAGGGCAGTTTGATACAATTTTTGTCCCAGTTAAAATTCTTAGTGGAATGAGATCCATAGTGACTAACTTTGGGTTTACTTAGGGCTCTATTTAAAAATCAATCAGGATACCCTATTCTTTTTAACTGATTCCTAATAATTGTGGTCTCCCTTTCCAAGTAATGCGGACCACATAATCTAAGTGCCCTTAAGAAGAGGCCTGAAGCAACACTACTTTTAATTTTATCCGGATGGTGGCTGTAAAAGTGTACATAGCTCCCCGTATGTGTGGGTTTTCTGTACACTGTAAAAGAAAGATGGTCCTGATTCTGTATTACTAGGATGTCTAAAAATGGCAGTCTATTATCCACCTCCCATTCAACTTTAAATCTTATATTAGTGGTTAAATTGTTGAGCTTTTCAAAGAAAACATCGAAAGAACCCCACTCATCATCCCAGATCGTAAAGATGTCGTCCACGTACCTGTACCAAAACATATCTGGTGGCTTAATGTCCTGTAGAAGTACCGTCTCAAAATATTCCATATACAAGTTTGCTAACACTGGGGAGAGATTGGATCCCATAGAACAACCGAACTTTTGTTTATAATATTGGTCTTTAAATGAGAAAGCATTTGTGTTAGCACATAATTCCGTAAGTTTTATGATTTTGTTGATGAAGTTGTTCCTGATAATGTTGTAATTTTGTTTCTAGGCATGTCAAAACATCAGCTAAATTTATGTAGGTGAACAAGGATACTACGTCAAGACTTAGTAATTTTCTCTGCCATGTTGATTTCTGTTTGACCGCAGTTTGGGCTTGAATCATCTTGTTGTTGATAGAATATCATTATTATCATTATTATTATTTTGTTTATCTTTTTTTATCCAAAATATCTAATCACAAAGAGAGAATATCCTAAGTTACTGAAGAAGGGTCTTGTACCCCCCGAATAGCAATTGTGACTACAATCTAGAGCGAAGTCATATATCGCCTTTCAAAGGAGAATAAGTAAGACATGTGGGAATACTCTTAAAAATAATAAACGCACAACTAGCCATCACTTTTAATAATGGATGCATAAGAGAAAATCTCCTACCCATATATACCATTAATATATATATATATATATATATATATATATATATATATATTATATATATATATATATATATATATATATATATATATATACATATATATATACATACAACACTGAATGGGTCCCAGTGATCAGAGATACATTTTAACAACCACAATCACTTTAATTCTAAGCCATCAACATCGGAAGACCCGATGTAGGATAACATTCAGAAATTATAATGCGGTACTACCAAAGACTCGAACCTAGCTAGCGCATATATATATATATATATATATATATATATATATATATATATATGTACATATATATATATATATATATATTTATATGTATAAACATGTATGTATATATATATACATATATATATATATATATATATATATATACATATACATATACATATACATATACATATGTATATATACATATACATATACATAAATATTTATTGTTAACAGGTCCCTGAAAGCCTAGTGATGGTTCCAGTGGTTTTGGTTCTACTAATGCCAGAGTACTACTTTGAGTTAGAATAACCCGTTAGACTCCAATTCTACTTGAGCTATTCTATTCTGGTTGTCGCCATGCGAATCTGTGTGTAAATCGGGTTGCCATGATATTTGTATTATTATGTGCACATTGGCATTATTCTTTGCCGCGGAAATGCTCGTTCAGGAAATTGCCGGGAAAGAACATTTCTTTCTCTCTCCATCGGAAATTTAAAAACTGGACTACACTTACAAAAAAATCCAAAATCTTAAAAAAAAGCTCTGGGCACGGGGAACACTTTCTGTATACTTTCGAAGTCGCCATCGTTCTGAATATTGGAATTTTTTAAGTTTACAGCCATCAAACTGAGGAAAGTAACTGTTATTGAGTCTGAGTCTACACCTCACTGCTTCACGAGAGCAAAAGTATCTGTAGCCAGCTCCTCCCTCCCAGAAAAGGCCCTCGGGGAAGGTCGACAGGGTGTAGGGGCGGCGGCGACTCGGCCAAGAAGCCGATGCCCTTAGACTCGGTTTTTCTTGCACTATAACTACTACTACTCGCCCTGTGTGTATAAGGTTACGCCTTACCTTGCTTGTACTTTCTGTACATACGGCTAACACACACACACACACACACACACACACACACACACACACACACACACACACACACACACACACACACACACACACACACACACACACACACACACACACGCGCGCGCGCGCGCGCGCGTCGGATTCACGGCGAAGATTGGAACTCCGGAAAAGAAGTGCAATTTTCGTGGATCTCAACTACGAGGGAGTACCTTTGTTGTATTAATAGGGAAGGGGAAAGCTCGTGGTGTAGTGGGAAGGTGAAGAAAAAGGAGGAAGAGAGGGAGTACTGACGAAAATAGAAGGAAATGGGGAAGGTGACGAACGGGCCCCGGATGTTAGAAGGGATTTAAACAAAAGAGGTGCAGAACACACAGACGAGGAAAAACAAGGAAGCAGAAGTGTCAAAAGCAGAAATATAGATAAAAGCAACTCAATGGAAAGAGAAGATAACTGCTTTTATGGATTTAATGAGAGAGGAGGTGACAACCTCCCCCGGCTAGTGAATCTAGAAGAGAAAACAAAAGAAATGAACAAAGCATGGGAGGTTAGGTTTAACCAATTAACACTAGTTACCCAAAGAGTTGATGAACTGGGAGAACTAAAGAAGGAGAATCAAAACTTAACTAAAGAAATAGAAGAATTAAAAAGACAGTTAAAAGTGAAATATGAGAATGAGGAATTAAAGAATAATAATAAAGAGAATAAAGAGTCCAAAGGAAAAGAAGCATAGGGTTGGAGAAAAATCCAAGAGAACAACAACATTGAATTTAGAGATATAGTGACACAACAGATAAAAGAACAAACTAAGGACACAGTTATTAAAATGATGAGAGAAAAGGATAATACAGTAAGAGACTTAGCGGACAAAAAGAAATGTATAATTATATTAGGGATGGAAGAGAAGGATAATCCAAATAGGACTACAAGGGTAAAAGAGGAAAAGGAAAAGGTAAACAAGATATTAGAAGTAGTTCAAGAGGATGGACAAGAAACAGGGAAAGAAATTGAAGAAATATATAGAATAGGGAAATACAATACAGATAAGACCAGACCAATTAAGATCAAATTCAGGACACAAACGACAGCAGAGAATATCTTAGCAAAAACAGGGAAACTAGCAGACAGTGATCAATATAAACAGGTATGAATAAAAAGAGAAATGAATAAAGAGGAAAGAGAGGATGAGAAAACAATAAGACTAGAAGATAAAAAAAAAAACGAGAAAAGAACAGTCAGAAAAAGAAATTCTATTGGAGATAGTGGATATAAAAGTGAGGAAATGGTTCATAGCAGAGAAAAACAGAAAGGAAACAGAAAACACGATGGAAGTAGCAGAAAATTAAAAGTATCTTACACAAACATAGATGGGTTAATAGCAGGCTTGAACGAACTGAATGATTACCTGAAAGAAAAAGAACCGGACATAATGGGAATTGTAGAGACAAAACTGAAAAGTCCACTACCACCCAACAGTTTTGGACATGGTGCATATAATTATTGGATTAGAAACAGAGAGCTAAAACAAGGGGGTGGACGAAGAAAGGGTGAAGAAAATACTGGTCATTTTGATAAGACCAAGATTGGAGTATGCAGTAACGACGTGGTCACCAAGTATAACAAAACTGGGAGTATAACAAAACTTAGAAAGAATACAAAGAGCAATTACGAAATTGGCATCAACACTCTCAGAGCTATCATATGAAGAGAGACTAGCAAAACTTGAGCTACAGACATTAGAGCAAAGAAGAGAGAGAGGAGACTTGATAACTATTTATAGAATCATGAAAGGCATAGAAACTACTGACAAAGAGGATCTAATAAAATGGGATAGTAGAGATACAAGAGGACACGGAAAGAAAATCAAGAAAGACAGTTATAGAAGAGACCTAAAAAAGAACAGCTTTCCCCACTCGGTAATAGACGTTTGGAACAAGTTAGATGAGAATGTGGTGTGTGCAAAAATGATACACGAATTTAAAAACAGTCTAGATAAAACGGGATATGAAGACAGTACACCACGAGCATAGCTCCCCTTCCCGTAAAATACAACTAGGTAAATACAACTAGGTGAATACACACGTTACAGCGTTTCATATGAATTTCATATTTGATCCTCTTGGTAAGTGGTAAACAAGAGGTAGCCGCGTGTTGAGTGAGATGGGTTAGGTTAGGTCTCCCTTTGATTTCCACTTCTCAGACATTTTTATATTTGTAATACGAGTAAATGGTAACCAGTCTGTTGTACGTATATCATGTACTCCCTCTGTAGGATATATACTCGCCTTGTGATAGCGAACTGATATAACTCATCACAAAGGATAATTGCGATTGTGTGCTCCTGGGGCGAATCAATGGAGGTTCAGGCCGTGCCGTGTGTCACTTTTCCCTTTGTCCTGCTGCCGCCGCCAAGCGATTTTATTCAGTTGGCGTGGCACCCCGTCTGTAGCTCATGGAACCCCTTACTTGCTGGCGTGTAGCATTCCCCATTGTTCTAGCTTCGCGCCATTCCTTCGGTAGCGAAGATTTATTTGATTCTATTTTTTCATTATGGATTATGTTCGATTGAAAATGTTGTAGTTTAGGATAGGTTACATTACCCTAGATCAGGTCAGCTTACGTATGATAACTGGGAGTGTAAATGCATCGAGAGGCGGTTATTTTTTACGTAAATATGAACTGTTGAAGTGCACATAATACATCTACACCCGCACAACTTTACGAACCTGGAACAAGTCTATGTGTTGCGGTACAGAGGCTGTATTTTCCTTCAAGGGTTAGGCCGGCGGCCCTACAGTGGTTTCAGACACTAAAGGCATTCACATTTTTCGTATTTTGATAGCAATATAATCAGCACTTGTTCCCAATCAGCATTACACCAAAGAAGTGGGTGGAGGAGTCATAGAGGAGAGAGAGATTGGCACCAGAACAGAGGGATAACAGAAATCATAAGTGATAAGCCTATGGGAACGCTGCGTGATTCCAGCCCGTAGAGATATAACGGAAATCCCTAAAACACTGAAAATATACAAATTTTGCAGCCCATACCCCCCATATCATTTGTTGTAACAAGTGGAAGATATCTTCTTTATTGCATTATACGTATTGTCCATTACTAATCTCAAACAAATGTAAACTAAAATCAACTCTAAAATCTGAGTCTCCAAAGCTGTTACAAAGGATTATAAAGGTTTAGAAAAGAAGAGTATGCCAACAGGAGGACATGTAGTCCATAACTAGGTCGGATGAAAAAAAAAAAAAAAAAAAAAAAAATATATATAAATATATATATATATATGTGTGTATGTATATATATGTGTATATATGTATATATATATGTATATATATATATATATATATATATATATATATATATATATATATATATGTGTGTGTGTATTCACCTCGGATCTGCTGCAGCCTCTGTTCGAGACAGCCAGACACCACCCTACGGCAGTGAGCTCAGAGCTCATTATTTGCCGATCTCTGGGTAGGTCTGAGACCACTCACACACCACACACCGGGACAGCAAGGTCACAACTCCTTGACTAACATCCCGTTCCTACTCACTGCTAGGTGAACAGGGGCTACACGTGATAGGAGACAAACCCAACTTATCTCCGCCCGGCCGGGGAATCGAACCCCGGTTCTCCGGCTTGTGAGGCCAGTGCCTTACCAATCCGCCACCGAGCGTGTGTGTGTGTGTGTGTGTGTGTGTGTGTGTGTGTGTGTGTGTGTGTGTGTGTGTGCGTGTGTGTGTGTGTATGTGTGTGTGTATTTACTTAGTTGTATTTTACGGGAAGGGGAGCTATGCTCGTGGTGTCCCGTCTTCATATCTCGTTTTATCTAGACTGTTTTTAAATTCGTGTATTGTTTTTCCACACACCACTTTCTCATCTAACTTGTTCCAAACGTCTATTACCCTGTGAGGAAAGCTGTTCTTTTTCAGGTCTCTTTTGCGTGTATGTGTGTGTGTATTTACCTAGCTGTATTTACCTAGTTGTATTTTACGGGAAGGGGAGCTATGCTCGTGATGTCCCGTCTTCATATCTCATTTTATCTAAACTGTTTTTAGTGTGTGTGTGTGTGTGTGTGTGTGTGTGTGTGTGTGTGTGTGTAAATAGATATACAAGTAAAAATAAATAAATGAAATAATAAATAGATCAATAAAAGAAGTAAATAATAATAATAATAAACAGACAAATAATTATAATTCATAATAAATGATAAATAAACAAGAAAAGATAAACAGATAAATGATAATAAATGAAAATAATACTAAATAGATAAATAGAATAAAATGAATGGCAGACATTAAAACATATTGCTTAGGTGTTTATCTAAATGAATCCTAAAACTTCAAACGGTACTACATTGTACTGCTTCTGTAGGATTTTATTCCATTCATTAACCATACGATTGGCGAAGTTGTTTCTACTCACTTCCAAATTAAATCTATTTCCTGACAGTTTGAGACTATTACTCCTCAGATTTGCATTCAATGTGAAAATTTCGTCACTTTTGATGTCAATTCATTTTAAAATCTTAAAGACCTGTATCAAATCACCCCTGAGTCTGTGCTTTTTTAGGGAAAATAGATTCATATGTTTTAGTCGAGTTTCGTATGATCTATTTTCTGATATTTGGAATCAGTTTTATGGCTCGCCGTTGTACTTTTTCTAATCTGTCAATATCTTTAATGAGATTCGGTTACCATACGGAAACAGCATATATATTCCAAATATGGACGAAATAATGATTTATATAGCTTGTTAATGACAGAGATGGCCTTTTATAATCAAAAGATCGCATAATCAGTCCTAAAATCTTATTTGGTTCCTCTGAGGCGGCAATAAAGTGCTTAAATGATTTGAGATCATTATTAATAATTACACCGAGATCCTTTTTACTATTTACTTTTATTAACGAATTTCTGAATAACTTGTAATCGTATTTATTATCATTATTGTCTTTTTTTTTTTACCTATGTGCATAACCTTACATTTAGTTGGGTTAAATTTCATTAGCCACTTTTCAGACCATTCCTATAGTTTATCTAAATCTTATATGTCCACATTTGTTGAAAATATCTGATTCGACATTACGTCATGACGTCATCTACAGGGCGACATGACGTCACTCGTGAGCGCGTGGGCGGACTTTGTGTATTCAGATTGTAGTGTAACCCTCTTGTTACTATGTATCCCGTAATCTTTGCACATTCCAATGTCGAACTAAGAATGCCCTCAGCATCACAGGACAGGGCTACCGGACAAACAAGAACTAGTCCAAGGACGTCCGCAACTAGTTTTTTATCCCATTTTCTGCCAGAGCGACGTCTTTCAGAATTAACGCTGTCGTTTTCAAAATGCACCTAACCGTTTTCATCTCTGTCAAGCGGTTCGCGAATGAGCGCAGTCATATTGAAATCTAAATCCCGTCAGTTGTTGGCATCACATGTGGGATCACTGTTGTCAACGTCTCGGTTTCAGTGCGAGAATGGACGCCAAGCTAAGTGCAGAAAGCGAAAGTGATCGAGTTAGGTTTCCAAATTAGCTGCATCGACGCTCCCCACTCAAGTCCCGTTGTTTCTAAAAATACGTGCGCGCAATCGTGCGCAAACATTTCTTACAGGGGACTTACGACTGCCCTGTTTCGGTAGCGCTGTACAGTATACATAAGACCCCGGGTTTAGGTGCCACAGAAATGAATAAAACGAGTTGGCATGAATGAAAGGGAAAGTGGATGATCCCATTGAAGTGATCGCCTCTTCCCTACCTATTACGTGGGGAAGAGGCAATAAACTAAAAGTATCCAGGGGGTGGCACGGAGATGAATGGGATCGTCTGGTGGGAAGAAGAAAAATGGAGGGAAAGTACCTCTGTATGGGAACGATTAACTATCTATTTATGTAATTGCCTGGTGGCATCATCGGAAGCGTGCTGCTCTCGCATCCACATAGCTGTGTGTTCGACACCCGCATTCTTCTTCGATACCCAACAGTGACTGTTACCTGCCCCAATAGTCCAAGCGTATAGGGCAAAGGTGATGGCTTCGGCCCCTGCTACTCAACGCCTCATGGCGTAGGCATCTCACTGATCATAATGGGCGTGCACTAACACCATTTATAGATTAGTTTACTCTTTCATAGACAAACTCGTAAATGCAAATGTGCACTCAAAACGTGCACGTATATCAGCTAGAAGCGACAGTTTCATGGAGAACTGTTCGCAAATACACGGGCATGCATACGATACATATTTCTGTAAATATTTGTAACTGTTAGTTACTTCAACATCCACTTGGAATTATTCCGCAAAGGCATGGCGCAGCCTGCTGACTATCGTTCAAGGAGAGTGAGTCGCAAGGAGGAAATTTTGGTTCAGTATCCTGGAATGAATGAAGTAGGGGACATATCTTACATCACGTTGTGTGATTGTACAGTACTTCTGGATCTTGCATAGCTGCCTCATTAAAATTTCTCTTCTGACAGAAGTGTCAGAAGCAGAGTCGTTTTGCAACTCTGGGCGTCGCCGTCGTCATCGTCGTCATCGTCGTCGTCATCGTCATCGTCGTTTTATTTGATTAATTTCCAATGATACTATAGGGTCCAGAGAATTTAGGGGAGAGCTTCAAGGTAGGGGTGTGGTTGAAGGTATAAACATGTCTCCAAGTTCAAAGGTACAAACTCTGGGTGATTTATTATGCAGAGGGACCATTTCATCCTTAATCAGATGAAGGGTATTATTATGGATTCTTTTGAATATATGATAAAAATTTGTTACTTTGACCTTGACATAATCACTGAAATTGTAAATGGGAGATAATTCTGAAACAAAAAGGTCATATGGGAGCCTTTTGTTCGAGCCAAAGAGGACAAAATGAGGTGATTCCGATATTGAACTGTTAATGGAACTATTTATGCAAGCTTGAATCATAGGGACATGTTCATCCTAAGAAGGGTGTAGATAAGAAGCAAGATGTCGAAGAACAGGCTAGTCTTCCGACAAGTGTTTGTGTCATTATTTCCAAATGTCATAATGGCACAAATACTTGTCGGAAGACTAACCTGCATAAAGGATTTGATGAAATACAGTGCATACCACGCTTCACGTAAGTGCCCTCGGCGGAACGACTAGTCCGTGAACTAAGTCGATTCGTTTTGTAGGGTCACGGTGGCGTGACGGCACGGTCTTCGTCTTATAAAAAGCAAGCCGCTCAGGCGAGGGTTCGAATCCCAGTAAGAGAGTTTATTTCCAAATGTCATAATGACACAAACGCTTATCGTATTGCTCAAGCAACATAAGAACATAAGAATGAAGGAGACTGTAAGAGACCAAAAGGCCTACACTAGATAGCTCCGTATCCATCACCACCTGTCATCCCCATCCATAAAGTTGTCTAATCGTTTTTTAAAACAACTGATAGTTTCAGCGTTTACTACATCTACATGGTTACTAAGTTTATTCCATTCGTCGACCACACTATTATTAAACCAATTTTTGCCTATTTCCTTTTTAAATCTAAATTTGTCCAGTTCATAACCATTACTGCGGGTCCTGCCCTGTTGTTTTAATATGATGACCTTCTTTGCATCACCCTTGTTAAAGCCTTTGATCCACTTGAACACCTCTATCAGATCACCCCGCACTCTGCGTCTTTCCAGAGAATGTAAGTTAAGGTGCCTAAGCCTCTCTTCGTAAGGCAAATTTCTGAGTCCATGTATCATTTTGGTCATTCTTCTCTGTACTGATTCTAGTGAATTGATGTCCATTCTATAGGACGGAGACCAAATCTGTACCGCATAGTTAAGGATGGGTCTAACTATCGCTAGATAGAGTTTAATAATTACCTCTGCACTTCTATTTGTTACCGTCCTAGCAATGAAACCTAATGCTCTGTTAGCTTTATTCCTGGCGCTAATGCACTGTTTCCTGGATTTAAGGCCCAGACTCACTAGAACTCCCAAGTCTCTCTCGCACTCAGTTTTCTCTAAAAGTGTGTTATCTAAGTTGTATCTATTTTCGGGGTTGTGTAGCCCTACGTTTAACACGCTACACTTAGAGATATTGAAGTTCATTTGCCATTTCACCGACCATGTGAACAATTTGTTAAGATCATCCTGCAGAATCTCTGCATCGTCTCCTGACCTAATTAGGCGTCCTGTTCTAGTGTCGTCCGCAAACTTACTAACATCACTATTTATCCCGTCGTCTACGTCGTTTATGTACATAATGAACAACAAGGGACCCAAGACCGAGCCCTGGGGGACCCCGCTAGTAACATTGCCCCATCTAGATTTTACTCCATTTATGGTGACCCGCTGTTTTCTGTTACTAATCCAAGCTCTAATCCATTCTAACGCTTTTCATCCTATGTCATGGGCTTTGATTTTATTTAGTAGTCTCTGGTGTGGCACCTTGTCGAACGCTTTGCTAAAGTCAAGGCAAATAACATCGTAATTATCATTGTTATCTGCCGCCTTATATACTTTAGTGTAAAAGGATAGAAAATTAGTCACAGATGACTTACCCTTGGAGAAACCATGCTGTGAATCACGAATTAAATTATGTCTTTCGATATGTTCTCTGAGTCTATTTACTATTACTGATTCAAGTATTTTTCCTATAACCGATGTCAAACTGATTGGCCTGTAGTTACATATAGACGATCTATCTCCCTTCTTAAAAACAGGAACAACGTTTGCTTGCCTCCAAGCAGTAGGCACAAAACCAGTGTCTACTGATTTATTAAATATTTCAGTTAACTGGTCGCAGATTTCAAATTTACACTCCTTTAGCATTCCTGGAAAAATTTCGTCTGGACCCGGGGATTTTGTAGCTTTAAGTCTTTCAATCTGTTTGACTAATTTTTCTTTACTAATGCTGATATTAGATAGAGTACTTTCTTCATCCCCTCTGAAAATGGGATCGCAGTCAGGTACTTTATCTAACCTCTCATTAGTAAACACCGATAGAAAATAATTCTTATACTCCTCACTCATTTTTCCTCCAATTCTATCGTGACATTTTCATCGTTTTTAATTGGTCCTATTCTTTTTTTTTTTTTTTTTTTTTTTTTTTTTTTTTTTGTTCTATAGAGATGAAAGAAACCCTTTGGGTTGGATCTTGCTTGACTAGCAACCTTAATTTCATAATTATGTTTCGCTGTACGTGTATTCTTTTTAGCCAGCTTTGGCATTTCGTTATATCTTGATCTAAGGTGTGTTTCCCCGTTTTTTTATTTTCACGTAAAGTCCTCTTTTCATTCCGATCTCATGTGTCAATCTGTCCGTCATCCATTTGGGAGTATTACTATTTTTCCGTATTGACTTCAGTCAATGTTTCTATAATTAAAATCTCCCATGGTCACAACGTTTTTGTACTGGGACGCTTTGTGAATTTCATGAATCAAGGGATCAGTCTGCTCAATGATGAGGTTAGGAGGTCTATACAAGACGCCAATAATAACTTTCTTATTCTTGCCTATATTCTATAGATAAATGGATTCCGTACAGTCCTCTTCCTTAATCGAATTGTTGATAACACAGTTTACTGTATTTTTAGCGAAAAGTACTACAACTCCCCCATTCCTGCCAACCCTATCCTTGTGAAAAAACTTATATCCTTCTATTTCGATTTCTGGTAGGAAATGTTTATCAGCCATGTTGATCCAGGATTCAGTAATAGCTATAATATCGAAATTCTCTACGCATGCTTTACCTCGCAGCAAATCAATTTTGTTGATTATGCTTCTGCTATTTGTATAGTAAACTTTAAGTTTATCTTCCCTCCACCTACTTTGGTGGTTCTTCTCACAATCCCTCTCTAAGTTGTTTCTATTGCCTAAACTATATTTCGATACTTCCTCCCCCTACTCCCACGTAATCTACTCGAAAAAACCCTGTAGGATGCCTACTTTTCGCTCGAGGGATTCAGCAAGGAGCCGAAATCCTCATGGGCGACAAGTGCACCCCTTCCCTTGTATATAGATGATTCTTACCGTAAAAGCGGTCCTAGTTGTTGACAAATGCCCATCCATTGGCCTTACAATGTTTTGCCAGCCTGCAATTCATTGCAATAGCCCTGGAATGTCACATGCCTCCAACTCTACGCCTCGGAAGGAATCCACATACAACAGGAACACCTCCCCAATTTCTAATCTTGTCTAGCGCATCCCGGAACCGCGCAAACAGTTCCTCACTTCCTAACTTACCTATATCATTTCCCCCCGGCACTTAAGCAAACTACTGGGTCCTTACCTTCCCCTACTAAACACTCTTCAATCCTATCTCTAACATCTATCCCCGCGCCGGGGAAACACATCTGCGTCCTATGTTTCCTTTCTTTATCGCAGAAAGCCCTGTCTAAGTACCTCACTTGACTGTCTCCTACAACCAAAATCTTACCTGTGGGCAAGGATCCAGCGTCTGCCCGTCCCTTCTTCTCTTGAATTGAATTTGTTTCTTCTTCCTGCAGATTTGCTAGTACTTGAAACGACTTCTTGCAATCGAGTGAGGCTGGTGAGGACTTTTTTCCCCCACTATTCTGCATCTTATTTTTCGCCGTTTTCCGTCCAAGCTCATAGCTAGTTTTGTTTTCCTTATTTTGGGCCTTCGAGCGGAGAACTCTATTATCCTCTTTAAGGTACTTTACAGCATCCTCCAAAGCTTCAATTCTACTAAGTAGAGATTGTATCTCATCGGCGCTGAACACGGTAACACAACCACTCGCCATATCACTAATTGAAGCAGCTACCCGGTTGACCTGACCTGAGTGACGATTATTGCTCAAGGTCAGGAGAACCAAAGTCACTGGCTCTGTTGGAAATGGGACCTATCAGTCACAGTGGTTAGTTAATTACAGTTCTACGTTTCTGTAGGGTCTGGATTTCAAAACACGAATTGAAAGGACAAGTACTGGAAAACTCGAGGTTAATTGTAAATTATATCCTTTGTGTTTATCTTTTCAACTGGTTTAAAACGAAGCTCAATCCCAAGTGGGTCGATAGCCCCAATCATCTGTTGTTTCAAAGCAAATTAGTGAGAGGCATTGCATTACCTGTAATGAAGAGAACTGTTTGGTATGCTCGTTCTGAGGGAGTGCTGGAAGCCATGCTTTCCAGCCAGTGTGCAAAACTTCGTGCTGAAGCTATACAAACCATCCTACAAATTAGAGGTGACCCATTCAAAGATGACCAGTTGGGAGACTGCTCATTTATTTAAAGAAAAATTGTTCCTTTAAATGTTGAAGATATCAAACTGTCTGACTTGCTTGACTTGAATTGTGAAGTCTTGGAACAACCATTGATAATATCTGTAACTAGTAAGGTTTTGAAAAGCTTCAAAGGCACACCAATGCAGGTACCAAAGTGGCCTTCATACACACAAAGTGTTGAAAGAGATGTTATAAGAGTTACCGAAGCTGCGGGCCATGTTTACAGTCACGAAAAGCGAGAAAATTATATTAAAGTATAATTTGCAAACCGGCAACTGCTGGAAAGACACTACAGCAAAAAGGATATGAAGGCTTTGGCTACTTTGAAGTAGTACATCTTAGTATAAACAAAGCTTGTGCGTCCGCATATATATATATATATATATATATATATATATATATATATATATATATATATATATATATATATGTATGTGTGTGTGTGTGTGTGTGTGATTGTGTGTGTGCATGTGTGTACGTGTATATATAACCGCATTGACTTTTTCTAGCAACATGATTTATTATGTATACCTACGTTTGGTAAGGAGCTCTGCATATCACTGTAGCTTTTCTTCATATTTGATATTTTATATATAAACTTGTTTTATGGCAGTAAAGTTGAAACTTGAAACAGAAAGATGCAAGTAATTCCAAATATGTTGAAAATCCTCAATATATATATATATATATATATATATATATATATATATATATATATATATATATATATATATATATATACATATATATATTTCAAACTCATTTTGATGTAGGTAGAAAATATTTGAAATTACTTTTTATGCCAGAATTTCGTTCAATATGTCAAAAGACAACGATAAATTGCTCACATAGGTAAGTACTAAAGAACATCAACAATGCTATTCCATCCTCCAAGACCCACTGTCCAGGCCCCCACAAAATACAGTATTTGTTTCGCGACCGATCGTCCATGAACCAATATGATACGGCGCGCACATTTATGACAGTCATTTTCTTTGTTAATTTAAATGTTGAAGTAGTCTTTCGCTAGTCATCTAAGTACTCAGGGCGTCCCAGTACAAAAACGTTGTGATCACGGGAGATTTTAAGTATAGAAACATTGGCTGGAAATTTTAGTAGGAGATCAGGAAGCGCAAGATTTCTTAGATGCGGTGCAGGATAATTTCCCGAAACAAATTACCGATCCTACGAGGGAGAGAATACTCTGGACTTACCTCTAACTGATAATGATTGTTTTAGTCGTGGAGACTACGATTGTATTGGCTAATATGTGTCGATTGTAAATAAATTATAAATGCATTAATAAATTACTCTCTCTCTCTCTCTCTCTCTCTCTCTCTCTCTCTCTCTCTCTCTCTCCCTCTCCCTCTCCCTCTCTCTCTCCCTCTCCCTCTCTCTCTCTCTCTCTCTCTCTCTCTCTCTCTCTCTCTCTCTCTCTCTCTCTCTCTATATATATATATATATATATATATATATACACACACACATATATATATATATATATATATATATATATATATATATATATGTAGTACATGAACAGATAGGTAAATAAACAAGTAAAAAATAAATAGATAATTAAGTAAATAAATGATAGATATACATAAGTAGATAAAATAGATAGGTAGAAACAGTTGAAGTAGAATGCTTAGCATTAGTATTTAATATGATATTACGTTTGTTTTGTTTGATCATTTATTTCTATTGACACTGTGGGCAGTGGAGGGCACTTGGGTCAGTGATCAGATGTGCTGTGCTCACTTGCTGAGGGAATTCCTTGCATTCTTTGGGAGCTAGGCATTCCAGTTAAAGGATTACGAAGGATTACAAAGGAGAAGCATGCCGAGAGGAGACCTTTTGGTCCATAACTAGGTCGGTTGAGTAAAAATGATAATAATGATAAATAGATAAATAAACAAATAAAGATTATTAACATAAATAACAATAAATAAGATAAATAAATAAATAGGCAAAGTTAGATAAACAAACAGATAAATAGTAAATAATAATAAATGGACAGATGATAATAAATAATAATCAAATAGATAGTAATAAACAAACAGACAAATAATAACAAATAAATAAACAAATAATATAAAATAAATGGCAGGCATTACAACATATTGCTTAGGCGTTTATCCAAACGAATCTTAAAGCTTCGAACTGAACTACATTGCACTGCCTCTGCAGGAAGTTTATTCCATTCATTAACTACACGGTTGGCGAAGTTGTTTTTACACACTTCCAAAGTAAATCTACTTTCTGACAGTTTGAGACCATTATTTCTTGTCTGATTCTCATTAAGTGTGAAAAATTTGTCACTTTTGATGTTGTTAATTCCCTTCAGAATCTTAAAAACCTGTATCAAGTCACCTTTGAGTCTACCCCCCCCCTTTTTTTTTAGGGAAAATAGATTTATATGTTTAGTTGAGTTACATGCGATTTATTTTTGATATTTGGAATCAGTTTTGTGGCTCGCCGTTGTACTTTTTCCAATTTATCAATGTCTTTAATGAGATTCGGTGACCGTACGGAAACATCATATTCCAAATGTGGACGAACTAACGATTTGTATAGCTTGTTAATTTCAACCCCTTGTCACGTAAAAGGTGGAGCGGAGATGAATAAGATCGCCTTGCGACAGCCAGGGTAAAAAGGAAAAATGCCACCCGGTAAGGAAGGGGCCGTACTTATATCATTCGGCCCCGCCTCGCCCTGATTTCCAGTCCACACCACTGCCCTCGTTCCACGCCCTCCTGGTCCACTACTAGTGCCTCGCAGTGCCTCACTAATGGATTTGCCATTCCCTCCTCACCACGTTTGAGGTCAGCCTTCTTGGTCTGCATGGTCGCCAGATACTACTCTTGCTGCAAGATGATTGAAGGGAATATTCAACCCTTTAGGTGTCTAGCGTGCACACGCGCGCACAAGCACGCATTTGGTGCAGGATGGAACGTCCGACGTCTTCAGAGAACTCACAAGGGACCCCCCCATTGTGTTTGACCTTACAGTGGACATCTTGCCCGAGCGGCCGGATACCTGGTCGCACATTGCCAAACTGCAAAATCAGCATGCATCAAATATATCTATATGTGTTTTTATGTGCAAACTTCAACGTCAAAATCTCTCTCTCTCTCTCTCTCTCTCTCTCTCTCTCTCTCTCTCTCTCACCCACACCCACCCACCCACCCACCCACCCACACACACACACACACACACACACACACACACACACACACACACACACACACACACACACACACACACACACGCACGCACACACACACACACACACACACACACACACACACACACACACACACACACACACACACACACACACACACACACACACACACACACACACACACACACAAAAGAAATGAAGAAAGTGGGATCTGAAAAAGACCTGGGAGTAATTATCTCAAATGACTTGTCCCCTGATAAAAAAATAAACAAAATTGTCGGAGAATCCTACAACCTGCTAAGATCAATAAAAGTGTTTTTTACCTATTTAGACGAAGAAATGGTTAAAAGAATATTAGTCACACTGATAAGGCCTAGACTGGAGAGTGTTGCGATACTATGGTCATCTAGTACCAAAAATAATATAAAGAAAATTGGAAGAATCCAGAGAGCAGCCACGAAAATGGTCCAAGCACTTTCAAACCTGTCATATGAGGAGAGACTGGTTAAATTGAAATTACCGACTTTGGAACAAAGAAGAGAGAGAGGCGACCTACTGACCATCTACAGGATCACGAAAGGAACAGAAGTCCTTGATAGAGAGGACTTATCAAATTGGGACAAAAGAAACACAAGAGGACATGGAAAGGAACTCAAAAAGTATAGATATAGAAGAGACCTGAAGAAAAAAATCCAGAGCGGTGGACATCTGGACCAAACTGGACTAAACAATAGTGTGTACAAAAACCATACACGAATTTAAGAGCAAACTAGTCACTGCGAGATATAAAGACGGGACACACGAGCATAGCTCACCTTCCCGTAAAATACAACTAGGTAAATAAACTAGCTAAATACACGTACACACCAAAGACACGTCCCCAGACAAGCATATAAACAAAAAATAGTCGGAGAAACCTTCAATTTACTAAAATCAATAAAGATGGCTTTTAATTACATGGATGAGTTAATGGTAAAATAAATAAATAAAAAAAATACTAGTCACACTGATAAAACCAAAATTGGAGTACGCTGCGACACTATGAACACCCAGTACAAAAAAGAATATAAGGAAAATAGAAAGAATCCAAAGAGCAACAGCAAATATGGCCCCAACACTCAACACTTTCAAAATTGACATACGAGCAAATTTTGTCTAAACTGGAACTACCAACCCTGGAACAAAGAAGACAAAGAGGCGATCTATTGGCCATTTACAGAATCATGAAAGACATGGAAGTACTTGACAGAGAAGACTTATTAAAGTGGGATACAAGAAAAAAAAAAAAAAGGGGACATGAAAAGAAACTCAAAAATTATAGTTATAGAAGAGATCTGAAAAAAAAAAATAAACAGTTTTCCACACAGAGCGGTGGATTTCTGGAACAAATTGGATGAAACAATAGTGTGTGCAAACAACGTGCAAGAATTTAAGAACAAACTAGATGTTGCGAGATACAAAGATGGGTCACTACGAGCATAGCTCCCCTTCCCGTATAATACAACTAGGTAAATACAGCTAGATAAATACACACACACACACACACACACACACACACACACACACACACACACACACACACACACACACACACACACACACACACACACACACACACACACACACACACACACACACACACACACACACACACACACACACACACACACACACACACACACACACACACACACACACACACACACACACACACACACACACACACACACACACACACACACACACACACACACACACACACACACACATATATATATATATATATATATGGAAATAAACTCTCCTACTGGGATTCGAACCCTCGCCTGAGCGGCTTGCTTCGAAGAAGGTGAAGACCGTACCGTCATGTCACCACGACCCTTCAAAACAGAACGAATTAGTTCACGGGCTATTCATTCTGCCGAGGGCACTCGGGAGGAACGTGGTATGTACTGTATTTCATCAAATCCTTTATGCAGGCTAGTCTTCCGACAAGTGTTTGTGTCATTTTGACATTTTTGGAAATAAACTCTCCTACTGGGATTCGAACCCTCGCCTGAGCGGCTTGCTTCGTAGAAGGCGAAGACCGTACCGTCACGTCACCACGACCCTTCAAAACAGAACGAATTAGTTCACGGACTAATCATTCTGCCGAGGGCACTCGGGTGGAACGTGGTTTGTACTTCACACCCCTGTATCACAGGATCTCTTACACTCCGTCGGTGAAAACAACGTAATGTTCACGACCTTGGACCTTATGTCGGGATATTTCCAGACTCCACTTGCTCCAGAGTCTAGGCCTCTGACAGACTCTAGCACGCCCACAGGTCATTATCACGGCAAACGAATAGCCATGGGTCTCGTTTCAGCTACTTCAGCGTTCGCACGACTTATGCACACATTTCTTGCAGGTCTTAAAGATCGTTCAGTATTTATGTACCTCGATGACGTGATCATCGCTTCCAAATTCGTTAGCGAATATTTATATACTCTTCACACTGTCCTCTCACGACTAGCAAAAGCAGGTTTTAAACTGAAGCTTTGGGAATAAATACGCTTCTTATGGCATGTCCTTAACTCACAAGGAATTTTAACCTCGCAGGACAAGGTCAAGGCATTCACTAGTTTTCCATGCCCTACTTCTGTTGAATACATATATTCATTCCTTGGTCTATCAGGATTTTACAGACATTACATTCAAGGTTACACTGGTATAGCAGCACCATTAACGTCACTACTTAAGAAGGACACTCCCTTCATTTGGACACCTGACTAAGAGAAAGCCTTTAATGACTTAGAGAAATCCTTAACCACGGCAACTGTCCTTGCTTTCCTTAACCACAAGCTTCCTTTTACAATATACACAGATGCGCCCTACACCGGACTTGGGGCAGTCCTCATGCAACAACACGGCACAAAACTCAGACCAATTGCCTATGCTAACCACACACTCAACAAACACGAACAAAATTACTAAGTCACAAACATAGAAGCTTTAGCTGTTATATACGTACTCAAATATTTCAAAGAGCTCATCCTTGGCTACGACATACACATCTACACTGGTTCCTCGTCATACAAGAGTTCATGCCCACCTTTCATTTTGTTCAAAGTAAAGCAGACGCTCTCAGTCGCCATATGATGACCATCATTCAAAATCCAATTTCAGTAACTCATAAACAAGCTTGTATAGCTGCAGAGCAGAGATCAGATCCTCTTTGGAACGTGTTATATACTTCCTCGAATCTGCAGACACAACTGATTCGGATAATTTCCCTCCCAATCTCGACAATTACACGTTAGTTGATGACATACTGTATCACAAAACGACACCAACGAACAAACATAAACCTAACCAGTCAGTGTTTCATCTCGTAGTCCCTACGGACATCATTCTGGAAATTCTGAAACTCCTACACGATTCCTCCATTGTCGCACACCCTGGCAAGGAGAAATGCGTTACACAAGCCAGATTGCACTACTACTTCTGGTTAACCATGAGGAAGGATATACACTCCCACAATGATGCTTGTCACTCTTGTGCGACTCACAAAGGTCATATCAGTGGTCATGTTTCAATCTTAATCTATTCTACCCCTCATACATTCGACACAGTCGCTGTTGATCTCCTTAAATTACCACTTACACAGTGAAAATAGTACCTCTTTGTTTGTGTCGACAATTTTTCACGATTTTGTATTCTTTCCCCACTACCAGACAAGCCAACACAATGCCGTGGCAAAGACCCATATTGACAAATTCATATGCCCCTCCACTACACCCAAAACTCTGATTTCTGACAATGGGACTGAGTTCAACAATGATATCCTTTCGAATATTTATAATTACTTTCAAATCACAAAATGTAACTCTACTGGTTATTACTCTAGTTCAAATGGCTTAGTTCTACGCCAGAATAGAAAGATTCTCAATGTTTTTCGACATCTTGCTTCTGATCTTCACCCTTTTTTGGACGAACATGTCCCTATGATTCAAGCTTGCATAAATAGTTCCATTAACAGGTCAATATCGGAATCACCTCATTTTGTCCTCTTTGGCTGGAACAAAAGGCTCCCATATGACCTTTTTGTTTCAGACTTACCTCCCATTCACAAATTCAGTGATTATGTCAAGGTCAAAGTGACAAATTTCAATAACCTTTTCAAAAGAATCCATAATACTATTCATCTGACTAAAGAAGAAATGGTCCATGTGCATAACAAATCAGACAGAGCTTGGAGACATTGTTTACACCCTCAACCACACCGCTACCTCGAAGCTCTCCCTAAATTCTCCGGACTCTATCCTATCAATGAACATGAGTCAAATAATGAACTCAAAGCACTCAGGTTGCACGATCTTACAGAGACCGTATTGCACAAAGACCATATCAAAATAGTCCCCCGTGGCCTCGACATAGAGACTGTCATTTCACAAGTTCATACTACCCCTACAATAGAGGACCATCACCAATCCTCTCCACCGCAACCTCCTATCCCCCTCCTCCGTTACAATTTTCGTAGTCGAGCGACAGATTCTTAAGAGTACATTTTGTCTAGGTGAACGGAAATAATATCTACTTCCACATATTCATAAAATTAAGTCATTGTTCCAACAATATGTTTATTTATCTTCGTGCCAAAATTCTTGTATTACTTATCTTCTTTGAGCATTAAATGTCTAGTGTGCACACGCGCGCACGCACGCATTTGGTGCAGGATGGAACGTCCGACGTCTTCAGAGAACTCACAAGGGATCTCCCATTGTGTTTGACCTCACAGTGGTCATAGGGGCCAAGCGCATCTGACCTCACAGCGGACATCTGGGCCGAGCGGCCCGACACCTGGTCGCACATTGCCAAACTGCAAAATCAACATACGTTTAGGTGTACCCTTTTGTCAATAATTTATCTATGCATAAATGCTGAGTGTCCATACTGAATCCATGCATTGTACATTGTAACAATAAGAGTAAGATGTAGATATTAGAGGATAAATTGTATATAGCTAACTGTTATGGCAACAGCCACCATGTGCATGTAAATATAACCATTGGCAACTGCCAGAGTTTTCCTCGGGGATGTTCCGAGAATGTAGCGCAGTCTAGACCAGGGGTTCTTAACCTTTTTTCTCCAATTCCCCACTTTTTAGTAAGCCAACTCTCCATTTCCCACCACAGCATCGGTCTTTGACAAATTCGATTTTAACCCATGCAGTGTTTAGTACGCAAATATACGCTTTGCTTTTTTGTGCCATTTTACGGCCCTCAACATTTGGATGTAATATATTAAATTTTGAAGCACTATCGATTATTTGTGGGTGGAAACAAATTCACGAAATATGACAACAAGAAGACACCAGAAAAAAAAAAAAAAAAAGAAACAAAAACACATCGATTAAAAAAAAAAAAAAATAAAAGACAGTGGTTCTTCTGTCCGACCGGTCATTCCCCACTTGGCAACTCCGCCATTCCCCACCAGTGGGGAATTCCCCACAGGTTAAGAACCACTGGTTTAGACGAAGAGAGTAAAGACCAGAAACCACAAGTGTGTTTGTCTCAACGTCTCCATACTCAATGTAGATCACAATCAACAAATCTACACTCTGTGCCTCGATAGCACCCCTTCGATGGAGAGGCCTCTCTCTCTCGGAGTGCTCCCTCCGTACCGGGTGGGATTTTTTCTTCTCTTCCACCTGCCACCGGGCCATTCTATTGTGATGACACTTCCCTCTCGGGAGCGGGAGGGATGTGATCGTGGATGAGGGTGAAGGCAAGGAAGGGGAATGCCGTGGAGGGAGTGGGTGGATGAGGTGTCCACTGGGTGTACAAGTCAGAATACAAATTGCACCGAGAGCCTTGTGGCTTTCTGCGCTGCCATTGGTTTATATTTTCGCAATATTTGGTCATACCGGGTGTATCACAAGGTTGTTGTCGAGCTTTTGAATCTGGCTGTACAAGAAGATGCGGTTGGGGAGCAGGAAAGTTAAATAGAGAGTATCAGTGAATGCGCAGTCCAGGTTGGGGGAACCTGAAACGAAGCCAATTGTGCTTAGCTTACCTTTCAGAGAAATTACCACCATCCTTTCTTTTTTAAGTTTATCTGTTTGCCTTCTTGTATAGCATGACACACACACACACACACACACACACACACACACACACACACACACACACACACACACACACACACACACACACACACACACACACACACACACACACACACACACACACACACACACATACACACACACACACACACACATACACACACACACACACACACACACACACACACACACACACACACACACACACACACACACACACACACACACACACACACACACACACACACACACTCTCTCTCTCTCTCTCTCTCTCTCTCTCTCTCTCTCTCTCTCGGTGGCGCGGTTGATAGAGTCCCTCCGGGTTCGAATTCTGCCCATGGCTGAAAAATTTCAGTATCGCTGCGCTTGGAGTCGTTACTCCAACTCTTGTGAGCAGGGAGTTGTGTGTGTGTGTGCGTGTAAGGTCACAGCATTACCCATAGATCGGTCATACGAGCTCTGAGCTCTCTTCCGGGAGGGAAATAGCTGTCGATCACAAGCCCAGCACGGGATCCAAAAACCAAGGTGGACACACACACACACACACACACACACACACACACACACACACACACACACACACACACACACACACACACACACACACACACACACACACACACACACACACACACACACACACACACACACACACACACACACACACACCTCTCATGGCGCTGTGGTTAGAGCTCTGGCCTGCCACTACGGAGGTCCGGGTTCGATCCTCGCCCGGGGCTGAAATAATATCAGTATCGCAGCGCTGAGGGGTGTTACTCCAACTCTCGTGGGCGGGGAGTTGGGGGTGTGTGTGTGTGCAAGGTCATAGCATTACCCATAGATCGGACCTACGAGCTCTGAGCTCTCTTCCAGGAGGGAAATAGCTGTCGATCACGAGTCCAACACGTGATCCAAAGACCAAGTGAATACACACACACACACACACACACACACACTTCTGGCTCCCAGTTCCGGCTCTGTTAGTCAGTGTCGATTCATGGATTTTAATGATGTATGGGAGACGATGGTTGGAAAGCTCCACACAAGGACATGATCCGGGTTCTCATAACATAAATACAGAAATGATGCCATTCGACTGTCTCTCCGTGGGCGATATCGAGTTGCTGCCAGGCGATTTTATTCATCTCCCTGGGATATCAGATTGGAACAAATATGTATTTGCTATTGTATTAAGACCATCTCGTTTACGATAAATCGTCTTTATTGTGAGAGAAACGCTATGTATAGAAATGTGATAGATACGGAAGAACGAGAGGTATAATAGCATAGCGATACACTTCAGCGTGAGTGGGGGTTCAGTCGAACTGAATAAAACTGTGTGGCGGCAGTGGCAACACAATAGATAAAGTGTACTATGAAACTGTGAGACGGCATCAGCAGGGTGTGGAGACGGAGCAACAGCTGTTCATAGGCGCATGAGTGGGCGTGTGGCCCAAGCTGGACGGAAGGGTAGGCTACACCGGGGGCGGCGCGCCCCGACGCCGTATTATCACATTCACGGGGCTTGGCAACACCTTCATGGTAACAGAATGTCCTAAAAACGACTAAAATCGCCTAACGGCATCCAGAATAAGACTGTTGTACTATCTGTGCCAAAAGATGACCTAGTGGGCCAGGAGGGGATTATCGAAGTAGTCTGATGCAGGCCATTTTTAACCTCGTTTCAAATAGACTGCCGTCAGCCGATCTTGTGATTTGAATTAGGTCAACCCCCACGACATGGTGGCGGACTTTACATATTTTGTTGTTGTGTGATTTCATTCATCAGGACGAATTTGGGGGAGGGTGTCATGGCTATATCAGAGTACACCACGGAGATCAATAGAATAACTTGACGGCATCAGGAACAAAATAAAGAATCACACATGGTAAGGAAGAGGGTAATGAAAGTATGAATAGGCAAGAGAAGAAATCTTTTGCAGATTTTCACAGTCATTCAGGAAGATTTTCATGCAACAATGAATGCTGATGTTACATAGACGTAGCTGGGATCAAGGTGTAGATAAGAACAGGCCAGTTCACTCTAGAAATAAATCCAATGTTATGACATTATGAGGAGGCATACCATGGGATGACGTTATCTTGTTAGTTTTCTTTGCAAAGTAAATTGACCTGATATTAATTAGGTTTTGTTTATGAGGTACACAATCAAAACTACATAAGCAGAAATATATATGTATCGGCGCAGTTATGATTAATCGCGATTCTTTAGGCTGTTTGTTCTGGTGTCAAGAATAATGATTCTTCTCACCAATGTGCTGTTGTCGCTTATGATTCAAGCAACAAGCACCTTGCGTAACCATCCTAGTTATCATCATCATCAATTTCAGCAGAGGTGACCCCCGTCCTATTCCAGGCGTTGTCGCAACCTCATCGACAACATGTTGCCCTTCAAGTCACCTCTAGCTTGTGTTGCAGAGGGCAAGTAGGGGTCTGCCTGATGCAGGGTGTTCCTCTGATGTCATTCGATCCTGCGAATAACGAGGTGGACCCTTCCTGTTGTTGTATTCATCCTTAGGCTTGATCGCCTGTATATAGTAGCAGGTATTCGCGTGTACTACTGTAGATTGGTGCAACCAGGTGAGAATGTTTTATTAATATATATATATATATATATATATATATATATATATATATATATATATATATATATATATATATATATATATATATATGGGAAGGAGATTCATCGTGACAGCGTAATATTAATATACGCGAGAGAATGGTGAACTAGCATCTATTATGGTTGTTCTGGGGTTTAATGATATCATAATTGTTGTCTCTGAAAAGACACGTTCAGATGGTGTCTGTGCATATGTGTGGGTATGTTTCTGTCACCAACATGCAAGAGAAGGGGAATGGTTGCTTATTAGTACTTCTCAAAAGAAAGAAAGAGGCAGGCAGATGATTCCTCCTCCTTTCCTCCCGCGCTCGCGCGTACACACATACACACACGACTCGATGGCGAGATTGGTATTTCCCGGCTGTCACTACGGAGGTTCGGGTTCGAATCCCGCTCCGGGCTAAAATAATTTCAGCATCGCTACGCTGTGAGTCGTTACTCCAACTCTCATGGGCGGGGAGTTGAGTGTGTGTGTGTGTGTGTGTGTGTGTGTGTGTGTGTGTGTGTATGCGCGTAAAGTCACAGCATTACCCATTGATCGGTCATATATGAGCTCTGAGTTCTCTTCCGGGAGGGATATAGCTGTGAATCACACATGCACACACAAACACACACACACACACACACACACACACACACACACACACACACACAGACACACACACACACACACACACACACACACACACACACACACACACACACACACACACACACACACACACACACACACACACACACACACACACACACACACACACACACACACACACACACACACACACACACACACACACACACACACACACACACACACACAGACACACACACACACACACGCACACACAGACACACACACACACATACACACACACACACACACACACACACACACACACACACACACACACACACGCACACACACACACACACACACACACACACAGACACACACACACACACACACACACACACACACACACACACACACACACACACACACACACACACACACACACACACACACACACACACACACATACACACACACACACATACACACACATACACTCATACACACATACACACGCGCACATACACTCATATACGCTCATACACACATACACACGCACACACATGCGTACCAAGGAACAAGAGGGCCGACTTGAAAGTGCCTGTAGGTTATGAGGCTCATTCCAACGGCATGCTGCAGGAGTTGCAATCTATCGAACCTACTCATCCCTAAATTGGTCAGGGGTATAGGTGAAACATGACCGGAGCCCAGTGGATATAGTCTTGAAATCATGAACAAGTGGTCGTGAGTTCGATTTCCGGGACCGGCTGCGGGCTTGGTGGTGCGTTGTTTCCCGGCAGCTCTGGACAGGCGGTTAAACGACCCAACGTCGGCCTATATAAAACAACAACAACAACAACAACGGCTTGCCGCAACTGACGGGGATTAGCCCTACCAGAGGATTTACTCGTACTTATCATTACTACGTGGGAGTTGGATGGTGAGTTGAGTTATATGAATAACATTTGGCTCTTTGAATGAATTGATACTGGTTAGTGTGTCAGCGCCTGTGGTTGACACTGCCTTCTTCATGAACATGGGGGTCATCTCTGTGTGTCTTGTGGGGTGGAGGCTCCAAGCACTCTCACTCCACTCCCTAATTTCGTATGATCGTGCTCTGATTTGAAATCACGTATACTCAAAGTATTTACCACCTCCTATACTTTGAAATATGGGTCACCTTTCAGCTGCCCTCATTGCTCTTCCTACTATCGATTCAAGATTAAGGGTAACAGTAAGAATGATATTCATGATAATTATACTATATCCTTTACATCTACGAGGATAGATAGTAGTAATGGATATGGAATTACGACAATTATAGCAATCGTAATGGCGGGGAACAAAGTGTCAAGTGACTCTTGATGCTGACCCTGCTCTCGCTATCTTACCAACGTGGTCACTAGGGTACAGTACTTGCATTCTCTCGTCGCACAAGACTCTTGCGGGACGGCGGACCTACAGCGACGGGAGTAAAGGGAGCGGTCACTAGGCGGGACGTAACCGACACCTCATCGTTCAAAGGCAGTGATTCCTTATCTTTTGTGTTGTTAAGCCATGGTGACAGGGTAATAGATACATAAATAAATAGATAAATCAATAGATAAAAAATCAATACATAAATACATACATATACCAAAGGCTTTCCCCCTTACACGGGAGGTAGCCAAAAAACAAAGACATAGAAACCACTCCCACCCATTCTATCCCCTACATATTCCACTCTCATCCACCCCTTTCCCTCCCTCTTGGCTCCTCCTGGATGACGGGTCATCCCAGCATCTTGTCCACTGCCCTGGGTCAGAAGCAGTGTCATAAGACACAGCACATCCACAGCAAGGCCGCTTTATCAAATCGGCAACCCCCCCTCTCTGTCCCCCCCATGCAGAAAAGGAGAAGTCGGGGAGAAATCCCTTTAGGCTGCGTCAATTTATTTTTCACACATACTCCCTTAATCCCATCCCCGCCCACTCCCCCTCATACATCACAGCATCATCCACACAACCCTTCTCCATTCACCCCTATCTTCTGTCCTCTCCCATCCTTCCTCAACAGACATTCCCCTCTTTCCCAATGGCCCTTTTACCTCAACCATCCATCTCATCCTTGGTCGCCCCCTCATGTCCGCTTCCCCCACCTCTGCCTTCCTTACCTCTTTTACTTGTCTTTCTTCACTCATTCTTTCCATGTGTCCAAACCATCCCAATACTCTTTCATCAACCCTATCTCCCAACTCCCTTTCCACCCCTGTTCTCCTCCTCACCTCCTCATTTCCCACTCTATCCAGCCTAGTAACCCCTATCATACTTCTCAGACAGACACCTCATCTCAAACACGCTCAAACTCCTCCTCTCTTATGTTCCATGTTTCTGCCCCATACAGTGCTGTTGGTACAATCCCTCCTTCATACAATCTCCTCTTAGCATCCATTCCCAAATGTCTATTTCTCATTACACTTTTTAATCCACCAAGGCATTTACTTGCTTCTCTAAATCTACATTCTATCCCTACCTCCACTCCTCCCTTTCCCGCCACATTCGCACCCAAGTGTCTAAAACTATCCACTTCCTCCAGTCTCTCTCCCTTAATACTCACCTCCAGTGTGCTGCCACTTCTTCCCCTTGTACATCTCATCACCTTACTTTAACCCACATTTGTCTTCAACTTCCTTCTTTCGCACACCCTCCCAACTTCCCCAATCCCTCCTCTGATCCTACTACAAGCGCAGTGTCGTCAGCAAGCAACAAACAGCTCATCTCCCACCTTTCTCCAACCATCTCCAATCCCCGACTCACCACCCCCGCACCCACCTCTCGCACCACCCCATCCTTGTACAAATTAAACAGCCAAGGCGACACAAGACATCCATGACGAAGTCCCACCCCTACCTCAAACCATTCACTCTCTCCATTTCCGACTCCAGCACAAGCTCCACCACTCTCGCAAAAACTCTTGACTGTTCCCAAAAGCCTTCCTCGTATCCCACACATCTTCAACACCTTACCCTTTCCCAAAGCTTCCTCACACATATGTCTCACAAAAAAAACAAACAATACACGCAACCCTCACCTGTCTCAAACCCACACCGCTCCTCACCAACTACTCCCCCCGCTCCTCTCAATCAAAACCCTTCCACAAGCCTTCCCAACCACACTCAACAAACCGACCCCTCTGAAACCCCTTGTGAAGCGGAATTATACTCCAGTCCTCCGACATTCTACCCTCTCTTAAACAAACATCAAATAACCTCACCAGCCAGTCCACCACCACCACCACTTTACCTCCTCCTTTTAGACACCCTGCACGACACCCACCCAACCAAGGCGCCCTACCTGGTCTCACCATCTCAACAACCGCCCCCACCTCATCTCTTCCTACCTTTCCTCCATCCTCCCCACCCACCACCTTCATCCTCCCACTGCAACCCCCCCCATCCTCCTTCACATCCAGCAGCTCCCCAAAACACTCTGTCCATCCCCTCCCATCGCCCTCCCGTCCACCATCATCTTTCCATCTGCACATAAATGTACATACATAAACGAATAACAAAAAACAAATAATCAAACAGAAAAATAGAGAAAGCGACGTAAAGTCACAGGAAAACAAAAGAACAAGAAAACACCTTTGATATGAAAGTTCTGCACAAAACAAACTTTGATAATATTATTCATTCCACCCGTGTATATATATATTACGGAATCAGTACTAAGCGTATGTATGTACCCCTTGTCGGAAAGAATTCCTGGTTCAGTGCATACCAGCATCCTAGGTTCCACTACTTGGGGTGGGGGCTCTTAGGGCCCGTGGGTCCCCTTCCCCCCTTACAAGAGAGCAGAAGCCGAGTGAGACTGATTGGTCTTGGTATCACACATGAAACGCTACGGTAAAGTATGGGGCGGCAACATAACATGGCACCAAGGAGGACATGTTATCATTTGTTATCTACCAAACGCACAGTAACATAGTTCACTGACACAATAAGAGCTCAGTGTCACACAGCGCCGCACACGACATGGCAAAATGCTTGACCAACTGACACGATGACACATATTAGACGGGTTCCTCGGAGATTAAAAAAAGGCCATTGTATCTCGTGGCGAACGCATCACCTCGTTACAGAGGCTGATCCAGTTGGCAAAATACAATCTAAGGGTTGTGGTTCTATTTCATGTGAATGTGTGTGTGTGTGTGTGTGTGTGTGTGTGTGTGTGTGTTTACTTAGTTGTAGTAAACAGGGTAGAATTCAGCATACCCAATGGTCATTTCTGACCTTAAATTGTGCCATATTTGACTGCACTATTACTTTATACAAAATATTCCAATACGGATTTTTAAAGCCTTTCAGACATTCAGTAAGTTTCATTTTCAGCATATTGCCTCTAGTTTTCTGTTGTTCCCACACTATGGAGTGTTTTTTTCAGGTTCTGTCCACACCGGTCATGGATCTAAACCCTGCTCTTAGATCACCTCGCTTTCTTTTCTCCTCTAACGGCGACCACATCATCATAGCAGATTCTAGTCCAAAGCGGATCAGGTTTTCTATCATCTTCATGTTTTTGTCCATGTCATGGCATGCTATTCTTTTATTCTTCAGATGGTAAGTATGCCCAGTGATCCTTCTGAAATGTTTCTGATGAAAAAAAAAAAAAAAAAAATCCGCGTGTCCCTGTCAGAGCTATCAAGATCTCTAGACAACCCCTGCAAGGCCACAACCTCATCTACGAGTAATGATGACCCTTTGAATCTCTTCTCTTTACTTTAACTCTTGATTGCACAAAGAGACGAATTGGCTCATTTTTATGTATTTGGATTCCAAATAGGAGCTTCATATCTAAGATAACTTGACCTCAAGCAATGAGGCTGTTAGTAACCTGACTGTGTCCTTGCATAAGATAAAGTGTGTTAAGACAACATCCATGTAGGCCCACTACACATAAGCCATCACGTGTATGTTTTCATATACGCGAGCTCATGTGTGTGTAATGTGTGTTTGTGAATGTGTGTGTATATGTGTGTGTGAAAGAGAGTGTGTGTGTATGTGTGTGTGTGTTTGTGTGTGTGTATGTATGTGTGTGTGTGTTTGTGTGTGAGTGTGTGAGTGTGTGTTTCACCATGGTCTCGGATCACGCGTTGGACTCACGATCGACAGCCATTAACCTCCCGGAAGAGAGCTCAGAGCTCGTATGACCGATCTACGTACACACCCCCCCAACTCCCTGCCCACGAGAGTTGGAGGAACTACTCGCTGCGCAGCGATACTGAAATTATTTCAGCCCTGGGCGGGATTCGAACCCGGACCGCTGTGACAGCAGTTGAGATCACTACCAGTGCGCCATCAAGCCGTGTGTGTGTGTGTGTGTGTGTGTGTGTGTGTGTGTATATGTGTGTGTATTTACCTAGTTGTATTATACGGGAAGGGAGCTATGCTCGTGGTGACCTGTCTTTGTATCTTTCAACATCAAGTTTTTTTCTTAAAATCTTGAACAGTATTTGCACACACTGTTTCTTTATCTAAGTTATTCCATATATCCTGCACCCTGTGTGGAAGCTATTCAATGTGTATTCAATGGTCATATCGAGTAGCATGCTGCCCCATATGTCTTCTCTACCCTTTACTGTCATTTCTTCCCAACATATTTCTTTTGAGTCAAAATCACCCATAATTACTGCATTTCCTCTTTCTTTCAGTATATCAGTCAGTTCATACTTAGTATCTTCCAACAATTTGGAATGATCGTGTTCTGTCCAGGACTGTGTTTTGGGGGGTACATACACAACTACAAAATTTCTACTTTTCATGTGGTTGCTTTCTACTTTTATCATAATTGATTCTACATTTTTTTTTCTTCTGCTAACTTTGTCACATTTAAGTCTTTCTTGGTCAGAAATAATACTCCCCCTCCTTGTTTTTCTTTTTTATTCTTCATCCAGCAGTTGTATAACCTTATCCCACAGTGTTTCGTGGTAGATTACCTTTTAGTTTAGTTTCTACTATTCCCATTATGTCCGGTTTTTCTGATGCCAGGTAGTCATTTAGTTCATTCAGTCCTGAGATAATTCCATCTGTGTTGGTATAGGCTGATTTTATTTTTTTGTTTCTTGTCTTTTTCTGTCTGCTTTGTTTCCTTTTTCCTGATATACCATTTTCTCAGCCTCAAGGCCACCCCATACAAAACACACACACACACACACACACACACACACACACACACACACACACACACACACACACACACACACACACACACACACACACACACACACACACACACACACACACACACACACACACACACACATATATATATATATGTGTATATATATATATATATATGTGTATATATATATATATATATATATATATATATATATATATATATATATATTCAGTCTCAGTTCTTTTTTTTCACTCGCTTCATTTCTAAGCTCCTTTTTTCTTTTTCTTCATAACTCATTTCTTTTTTTTTATCCAAACATTTTTGTGATGTTCACTGATTGCGCGATCTTTTGACTTCAAAAGTCCATTACTCATAAACAAGCTATGTAAATCGTTAGTTCGTCCACATTCGGAACATGCTGTTTCCGTATCTCATTAGTCATTGACAGATTGGAAAAAGTACAACGGCGAGCCACAAAAACTGATTCCAAATATAAAAAAAAAAAATCACACGAAAATCGACTAAAACATATGAATCTGTTTTCCCTGAAAAAGCGTAGACTCAGAGGTGACTTGATACAGGTCTTTAAAATTCTAAAGGGAATTGATAACATCAAAAGTGACAAAATTTTCACACTGAATGAGAATCCGAGAAGAAATAATAGTCTCAAACTGTCAGGGAATAGAATGGAATAAAATTCCTGCAGAGTCAGTGCAATGTAGATCAGTTCGAAGCTTTAAGAATCATTTAGATAAACACCTAAGCAAGATGCTGTAATAACTGTCATTTATTTTATATTATTTGTTTATTTGTTTTGTTATCATTTGTCTGTTTATTATCATTTGCTTGATTTTCATTTATTATTAGTTATATGTGAATTTATTATCATTTACTATTTACCTGTTTGTTTACTATTTAATACCTATGCATTTATTTATTTATTATTATTTACTTTATTGTATTTTTATTCATTCATTTATCTACTTATTTATGTATCATTATTATAATTTTTTCGCATCCGACTTTGATATGGACCAAAAGGTCTCATGTCGGCATGCTCCGCCTTTGTAATCCTCCAGTCCTCCAGCATTCTACCCTCTCTTAAACAAATATTAAGTAATCTCACCAGCCAGTCCACCATAACTGTACCTCCTTTTTTCAGGCATTCTGCATGGCATCCATCCAACCCAGGTACCTTACCTGCTCTCATCATCTTAACAGCTGCTTTCACTTCATCTTTCCTTATTTCTCCTCCATTTTCCTCACTCATCACTCATTTTCTTAGCGCTTCCCACTGCAACTACCTTTCCCTCCCTATCCTCCTTCACATTTAGCAACTCTGTAAAATACTCTGCTCACCTTCCTCTCACTGCCTTCTCTTCCATTATCATTTCTCCATCTGCACCTTTTAACTTTTCTTTTCTACTTGATTCGCCTCCTCTTCATCTCTTAATTTATTTTCAAAACATCTTTTTATTACGTTTAAAAATTTCTGTCATATTCTTAACCCATTTCAAATCTCCTCTCCTCTTTGCATCTCTTATTTTATGCTTTACTTCTCTTCTCTTTACTTTGTACCTCTCATATGATTCCTTCGCCCTAATTTGTAACCAATCCATAAAAGCCTGCTTCTCTTCTACAACCTTCTTTGTTTCCTCATCCCACCACTTACTACCCTTCCTTCTATTTCCTCCCGTCCTTCTTGTTCCACAAACCATCTTTGCACACTTTGTGACTCCCTCCTTGAACCATCCCCATTCCTCCTCCACTCCTAGCTCTACTCTATCCTTCACTACCTCGCACTCCTCTCTCAGTTTCTTGTACTCCTTCACATTTTCTTTCTCATTTAAGCAGTTCACTCTAAATACCTCCCTACTCTCTGCCCTTTTCCTCTTTCTCCACCTATTCTCCACTCTCAAGTTACCTTCCACCAAAAAAAGATCTGATATTCCTCCACTCTCTCCCCCTAGGACATGCACATCCTTAACTCTTCTTACTATACTCCTGGTTACCACTATATGGTCCACCAACGCTCTATCTACCACCCTTCCATCCACCACCCTCTCCCATTTGTACTTATGCTTGACTTTCTTTCGAAACATTGTATTTGCTCCCATCAAATCTCTTTCGAGACATCTGCACTATCAACTCTCCACTACAATTTTTTTCCTGGAACTCCACATTTACCAATCACTCTGTCTACTGGTTTATTTTCTACCCTAGCATTAAAGTCTCCCAACACCACTACATTGACATTTCCCCCTAATCCCTCTACGCTCTTCTCACTACCAGGCCCATACGCACTTACAAAAACCCACATCTACCTTCCCAGTTTCATCTTCATCCACATTA